>NC_054558.1:17578403-17945530 GCF_017654505.1 Polyodon spathula | reverse complement strand
AACCACATCCTCCTCATTTAAACAAGTGAAAAACATCGCAGTGTGTGCTGGGATTGTCTATTTTTATCACCAAGTCACAGGCGAGGTAGCCCAGGCCAGTGAAAAGTTAAGGCAATGACAGCTTTGTTTTGTTTGCTCTTACTTGGTGTCTTTCCCGTACATAATCCGTTTTACTTCTTTAAGCTCTTCGGGGGGGATGTATTTTTCCAGCGTCTTCTCCAGTGATTCAAACGGAGTCGCAGACATGGTGAACTTCGGCTACAAGGTTCGTCTAAGCTGCAGAGTCCAGCGCGCACTGTCTGACTTCACAGCCCTCTGCACCGGCTCAGGCTTCATTGGTTAATACTTGACCAAATTCCAAACTATTTTAGAGGCGGCTCAATGTCCAGGGGCGTATTTTTAAAACGTTTTTAACATGAAAAGTCTTCCTAAATCTTTAATAATTTTTTTTTTTTCAATTATCATTTGTAGGTCCTGTTTACAAGTTGCTCATTAGACTTGTTTGTACTTTATCACAGTGCTCAACATATTTATTTATCTGTCACTTGTAACTTTCTTTGTAACGTGAGTCGTTTTGCTGCACTTAAAAAATAAAGTCCATGGGGTGCAGTAGAAAACATACCAAACACGCACGCTATCATTAATGAGCGCATGTTTTCCTGCTTGAAAGTGCTGTCCCATTTCCCTTTCCCAAGTCCTGTCTCTTATCCTATAATGTCAACCTTGCTCTGACCCAATCGATTCATTGCCTGTACAGTTACTCTATTTATGTTCTCCTATTTTTTATTTCTTTATTTTTTAAATGTTGTCGACTGTATCATCATGACTAGCTTCAATTGTCGGCAGACATGGCTAGCCTCAGCTCTGCTAGCACACTAGGGACTGCCAGTGACGTTTTAAATTGAGAAACATTAGCAGAGCTATGCCAACAAACACGAAATTCTGAATCTGAAGTCTACAGGAAAGCACGCAGAGCGTGCCAGCTGGTGTCTGTAGTGGTCAGTGTTTTCACACGTTTCTGAATTACCCAACCTACATTCATGATACTAAAAGCTAACACAATAAACTACTAACCTTAAGGCATGTTACTTACTAATTATGCCGTGCAGTAAAAGCTATAATACAGCAAATTGTATTGTATTGAGCAGATAGGCTTGAAGAAATCAAAAGATAATATTAGCTTAATAGTGATTATAGGGGAAAATTAGTAATACTCACTATTGGAACAGCAAAACGATTTGCAACACCATTAGAAAGGGAATTTAATAATAATATAAAAAAAGAATAATAATCATAATGACTTTTAAAATATTTACGTTGTGTTATAATGTTAATGCTGAATGATTTGGAAGTTCCTTTCTAATTTGAATGGAGCAGTATTACTGCTTTACTGAGCTACAGGTGTACAACCACGTTGCTTCTGTTGCTGAGTGGATTTTACGCATCACGCTGTTGTTGTGGTTCAATTCACAGCAGCAGGAAATCATTAGACATGAGATAATACGGTCTTTATCTGATTATAACTACCCAGCATGGCATTGATTTAACACTAAATGCAGACAGATGGGATTGAATGGCTGTTAAACATGTTATTGATAAAGAGTAAAGACCTTTAATCACACCTCCACATATGTTCACGAAGCAATCGTCACTTCAAGGATGATTCAAATGGCAAATCGCATTCCTTTGGAACCTGAATCAATCTCTTATTGGTTTACAATGAAATACAATGAAATATGACTCTTTGGTGTCCAGATTAACAGTGGGAAGCAAGCTGATTTGGAATTCAAAAGCAGATCATTTTTACTATGCTTGGTTAAGTTTGCTTAGGTATGTATTTGACAATGAATCTAGTTGTAAGCTCTTGTGACATTTACTAAAGGAATGATCAGACTGGCCTGGCCCCTGTTGTATTGAAGTGGGCTATCCTGTTTACAGCTCTTTCATCAGTAAAATATAAAAATAGACCCTTGTAAGCACAGATCAGATGTAAGTGTGTATCTCAGTTTTTGCTTGTGCAAGAAAATTCCCTTAGCAGCTGAGAAGGAATCAAAATGATATATTTAAGAATATTGATCTTTTTATTTCCAAGAGTTTCCTGTCTACCACATGAACTTTTAAACTGGATCTGGAGGTTTTTATTTTTGGAACTTATTTCTGGAAAAGCATTGCAGTTTTAAAAAATATATATTATTCTGTTTCTGAAAGCAGAACTGTGTCCACTTGGATGACCTTGTATTCCAGAGGTCTGTGATGAGAGGTACTGGAAATCAAGACAGACTAGACATGTATTTCAGTTCCAGGCTCAGTGCCACGCAGTCTGCAGGAAGGGCCGTCGAAAGAGGGGGGTTGTGGGTTACAAACACCCCCACAGTAATCTTCGAGACCCCACAGAGATACAATGTTTATGTGTGGCAGATAATGCAAATGCAAAACCTGTTACAAAGCTTTTTATGTATTGCATTTCTTTGCAATTTGCATTCTGCTTTATAAACATAGCCCATTTCATGTTTAATAACAGACAAGGCAGATTTGTGCTTCAGTGCGATTGCTTCAGACATCATTGAGATCATATTCTAGTATTCTAGTCCGCTGGCTTGAAAAAGAACGCATCACTGGTTAGTTCTGTTATAGAAATGTCTAAATGATCCTTCTGCAGTCTCTCTGCAGTTTTGCGACTGCGCAGTTCACAGCACTTTCCTTACGAAGACAGCGTCAATTTCATTGTGTCCTGATTCCCATCAGATTTTGCTTCTCGCTCATTTGCATACACATAGATAATGCTAACCCTTTTAATGCAGATGGGAACGGACAAAAAAACATCTCTTGTAGTTATTATATGGAAACATATGGAAGAAGCAAATGCATGATAGCCTCATATGAGGATGCCAGTTTTCCCCCATATAAAGCAATGGGACAAAAATAAAAACTATTTTAAACAAAAAATATATTTATTACCTAAATTACTTTTTATATATGTTTCTGCATAAAAGGGTTAAAGGGTATCTATACCATTTAATCTATACATCTATACAAAGTTTCAAAAGAGTTATTTTCTATCATTGAAAGTTTCCTGGAGCAATAGAAAATACCTATATATATATATATATATATATATATATATATATATATATATATATATATATACACATACACACAGTAACATTGTAAGGACTTTGATGGCAACATTTTCTTTGCAAATGCCTTATTCTAACCAGTTATTTCTGAGATTCAGTCTATTTCCTCAGTGCATGTGAGGAGGGCTCTTGTTAGGTTCTGTGGTTGATATTGGAATTCTTCTTGCTGGTGGAAGGGGTTTTATTCTTAGTGTGGGGGTGGGTGGACGGAGGGTCTTTGTGCTGACGGACTTTCCTCGAGACACAGTTCTTCCTCTCCCGGTCTCTCTGGGGGTTCGACAGCTTCTGCAGGACATCTGTGGGAAACAGAGGCTTATTTTCTGAGTGTATTGAAACTGAACTACAAAATGCACTAAGAAAATAGAGCGTAGGTCTATGGAATGGCCAGTAGGGGGCTACACAGACTACAACTACAGTCTGTTCAGAAGATTATTTCTTTGCTTTTAGAATCATAATGGATTGTTATTCATTTCAGATTCAGAGTGCATTAGAAACCACACATGGTCTTTTATTCAGACAGAGACAAAACAACTTTGAATTATATTCAATTTGGATTAAAATCCAGCAATAATACCGCATATAGATTCAACTGAGGTAGATTACAGAACATTTTTATGCAGTAAGAAATATATTATTGCAATCATATAGAAGGCAGAGCAGATACTCATGTACTAAGGCTGTTCAAGCGCTCACCTGCTAAATCGGGGTGGCATCTTGCTAGGTTCAGTAAAAGAGATTCATATTTGTTCCCTTCACTGCCATCTCCTCCTGAAACAAACACACCATGCATTTTTCAAAGCTGGGAAATGAAAACTGGTTTAAAACAATAGTGCTTGTTATTTTAGACAGAAATAGATGAGGTGATTATATTTTGGACTCACTGATGACTTTGAGCAGGATGTACCCGTGCCTTTCCTTCAGGAAGCTGCTGGCGAAGTCAGGCGAGTTTTCATGCTCGCTCAAATTCACCAGGACTCCTGATTCATCCAGCAGGTCGATGCAAACTACAGGAAAGAAGGAGTCTTGACACATTAAAACAGACACATAGCATATTCAATACACAGATACACAATCAAACACACATTGCCTATTGAATGAGGTTTACAGCGACATTCTTTTAGTATTTAATTACCCAAGACTGAATTTTTAATAGAAGCAGTGCTATAGGTTTTTTTCTTATTGAGGATTTTATGATAATAACCAGAATATTTACAGGTTTGACTTGAGCAGAATTTACTGACTTACAGAATTTCAATGACCATCAGTGACAGTGTGGTGGTCTTTATACTGTCTGTTGCCATGTTCTGTCAACGTCATCGGTCCTTTAGGGTTTACTCTCTCTTTGTGCAACTTTCCCAAAAGTAGTTCCTGTATGTACAGTCATGTCAAAGTGGGGACAATGCAGTTGTAGACTGACATCCATCTAACCTCAAATAAGGGCTTAGTCCTGACAGTAAAAGCATTGTACCCCGCTGCTTAAAAACAAAGGCCTTTATGCACCACATAGTAACAAAGTGCTGTTATTGGGGGCAGCTATTGTCAGATCATCTGGTGACATTAGCGGGAGATCACTTTGTTGACAGGGCTCATTGTCATTGTGGAAGCAATGAGAGGCGACGGTTCACCGTGATCCCAGGACTTGTCACTTTTGTCACCTGTAGTGTAGCATCCCTTTTGCCTAAGATTTGCACACACCTAGGCAAAGCTACTGTGGTGGGTGTTGTGAGTGAGTTTCACGGGTCAATGCTGTTGCTAAGATTTGAGAATTGCAGCGATTTTGCAACATTTTTTAACATTAAATACCGCATTCGAAATAGCTTGCATGCTCAGTATATACCGTTAGTGTTAAACTAACACAGTAGTATTTCATACAGCAAGTTAAAATATAGTATCCAAACTGTATCTAAGTTTCTCTCTATAGCTATCTGCTAGGTCCTAGACAGTTTACACCTGTTTTCTATAATAATCTAACATAAAAATACTTTCCGCTGTATTTTTGTGCAGTATTGTTTGCAGTTTATAATACTTTTTCCATAGTTATACTGTGCATAGTTTACCCTTATCAATCTGCTTGATCATACTTCTTTGGGTTTTGCAATGCTTGCCTATACTTTACCATGCTTTCACTGTGCTTTATTACACTTTGCTATGCTTTTGCTGTGACGTTTATGAGAAAAGCATCAATGCTTACTGTGGGTCTGTTTTCACCCCACAACCCTCCTGTACCAACTACCCTGATAAATGCTGCTGTGTGAACAAAACACAAAGGCTTTACACTGGCAAAGAAATACATGTACCTTCTTCCATACAGTTACATCTCTCTTTCAATGAGTGGATGAAGTTAATGATTCTACAGTTCGGATTAAATATCTCCTTTTGGTCTTCTGTAGATAAAAGCAACAAACAAGGGTGTATAGATTAATATAAAAAGAAACCTGTCTTTACTTTAATTCCATGTCAATTATTAATAAAAGCTGTTCAATATACAAATAACAGCCTTACTGACACATGGCAAAATGCAGCTGATGAGTTCTCCTTTGATCCATCAACGCTCCATAGTGCGTATGCAAAAGAGACTACAGAGCATTGCAAAGCTGGCATTACTTTAGTTTAATAATTTAAATGGCATGTTGCCACCCCAGAGCTAGATTTCAGCTCCACAGGTAGGTTTCACAGTATATATAAATGCCTGGTTCTATAGGTCTGACACATGCTTTTTTTAACATTGTCTTGTGTTGCAACACAGGAGTTGAAATGGGGTTGTTTTAAACACAGAATGTTGCAGTTAATCAATAAACACCTGCGCTCTAGAGTCTGCTAGAATGGAGCCTGCCCACTGTGCAATCCTGGTTTGAATGCGGAAAGCTGCTAAAGCCTTATACAACCACACAGCATGAGGAGAGGAGAGCTAGACTTGCAATGCCAAAAACAGTAAGACGGGGAAAAAACTCCATTCCAATCAAAACTTACCCCCAAATTTCACTGTGATAAACATCCTCCCCCAGGGTTTTAAAAAACGTCCCCAAGGCTGAAAGACTTTTTCCCTCAGAAAGCTGTTCCTTTGCAGTGACTGCCAGCACGTTTTTCTTGTCTTTCTTCACAGCTCAAAACCCAGCCCAATCTCCATAAACACAGCTCACAAAAAGGGGTTTAAAGCAGTGTTGTTGACTACAGTCATGCTTAGTGACAAAGCTTTGTTATTGTGAAAGAGGATTCATTATACATGTGAGTGTGTGTGTGTGTGTGTGTGTGTCTGTGTGTGTGTGTGTGCGTGCACAATAAGAAGTTTGTTGCATTCTTACAAATTCCCTCCTCGAAAAATATTACTTTTCAGGGTCCCTTATAAAAAAAATCCTACAGAAATCTACAGAAAATTGAAGAAATGTATCACACGTTTTACAGGTCTATATACAGTGTGTGTGTGTGTGTGTGTATATATATATATATATATATATATATATATATATATATATATATATATATATATATATATATATATATCAGTATGTATATATCAGTTATTTTGTAAGGGATATTTTTAATACATGTACTAACGACAGAGGATTTTTTGTATCTGACAAATGTTCCACAAAATAAACTTATTTATGTTCGAAAATCAAAAAGAAACAACACTAATGTTTAAATTAACACTGTTAGTTTTTTATTTTCCGTTAAAGGACGCAAAGTTACCACTTGCACAAACCAAACTGTCAAAACTAGTAACAATCAGTTAGGAAAACACTATTTTATTTTTCGTTTTAACAAACATGGTTTGAAATTCATGTCTGGTAAAAGGCCTTGATACATATTTCCAAAGAGCCTTTCTGTGCTTTGCCCGTGTGAGTTTCTTGAGCGGAAAGAACAGAATAAGTTAGAACGGCAGAAGCATTCTGAAATACAGATTACTTTCATAGTAACAACAGAAACCAAATGAGCTGTTCTGCTTTTAATAATCCATCGCTGCCTTTTGTGTTTTTTTCTACACAACCGCTTGACTTGGCTCCATCTTCCAATGCAAGCACTGCTTAGTGGGAGGAAGCCACCTTTACAATAAAGTTCAATACTGCTATCACTAAAATTCATCATGACATCCACGCGGCAATGCTAGCTAGCAGCTCCGAAACAGACACTTTAAAGCTTCAGTGCTCCGCAATCATCTCCTGTTTTACCTGTACACTAAAATTTAATTCCTCTGTGTCTTTTTTCTATATTCCTTTAGTTTCATCTTCCGAGCGCTTTGCTTTGTACGACCTTGCTGACAGTTCGTCAAATGTATTTTTGCAGAATTGTTGAGAATTTTATAAGCAGTTGACACACACAAACACACATAAGCAAATCAATTTGAATGCACTTTAGAGAACAAAAAAAAAAACCCTCTCCCTAATGATAATTATACCGCTCCTTCCTACAGCTGTAGTCGTTTCAGAAAATTAACTTTTGCTCTTGCTTCAAGTTAGGGTGCTTGGTACCCCAGTACTTTACTGCTCCAATGTTTGTTGGATGCTAATGTGCTATATGCTAAAAATACGTGTTTTAAAAGAAAATATAGCTCTCCTCGATCTGGGACAGTCTGAGTTGAGCAGGGCCTAGGAGTTTGTTGTGTCTTGTCGTTCACCGTATCCTTGGTGCCCATTCACTCACACAGAGAGCAGCCTTTTACTATCACCCTTTGTATTTGGAGCCCTATTGAAAGTCTAGGAATAGGATGCTTACTTGGACATTGCTAATGTTTTAGCTGCATGTTTCAGCTGATTCAGTAATATTCTCATGGTCAGGTGCAGTTCAGAGCAGTTCAGTGTATTTCTGGCGGCAGTGTCAATTGTTGCAGACCATCGTCCTCTGTCCTGCTGATGAGGCTGTTGTTATACAGCCTCTGATGCCTCATCTCACTGTCAGCGGATGGTGGGGGCGGGGGGGACGACGACTAATTGAGGTGCCAATTACCTCTAGCTGCAGATGGCAGCTTTTTTGCTTTGACCTTCTGCCATCCATCTATCCCATTTGATGGAAACATAAAAAACAACAATATTAAAAGTTATCAGCCATATCATCAAGTGGTATGATATATATTTCTGGCATACCATTAGTGTTATTATTACTAGAAGATAGTACTTTAATGAAAAGGTCATCCTATTTATCCCTTAAATGTGTATTTCAGGCATATTATATTACATGGTTACAGGGGAAAATCTGTTGCTGTATTTACCATAGTGAGAAACAATTATCCCATACTTCTTGTTCATGTTTTATATTGGGCCAGCTTCTCAAAATGCATCATTAATGAGATTCTTGGGGTCTTTTGCTTCATTCCTCAACCATTTCAAAAGGCAAACTTTCTGAGCAATTATATGGCTTATAGAGTACTGTTGTTGTTATCCCTGCAGCCCACATACAGAAGGCTAAATGAAGGACAATTGTTTTTTTTTTTTGTACATCAGACAATTAACACCTTCTGCCAGGGTTTGCACAGGTCAGTAACATAAACGGTGGTGCATCTGCTGCTCAATATGGCTTTGCTAATAGTATGGGCACTGGTTGCTTTGCATACTGACTCGTGAAGAACTAATTACCCAAAAAGTGCAGTATGATAATGAATTAATGAAATAATCAACTTAAATGCTATGCAAATAGAATGTTGATAACTATGGAGAACTAGCAGCCAGTGACGTTTCATAATGACTAGGAAAGCTGTAAGACAAACACACCTCAGGGTATAGGTGCCTGCTTGCATAAGTCATAACATGCTTGCTAATAGGATGATCAGTCCTCATTTGGAAAGCAAGGAAAAGGTGCAGAGATCCAGTACTTTCCTGTGCAGACAGAAGAGATGCTCTACCAGTATAACTAATGTCTGGTAATGCAATTATCAGATCTACTGGTACATATGAAACCATTAAATATAATAAAATTGGTTTACATGATCCTCAAATGGCTATTGAAAATATCCATAAGTGATGATGTTACCAGCTATAATTACATTAGTTGTCCATTTGTGTTATAAGGTTACCTTGTCTGCAGCATTGGCTCATATGACATTAAGATGGGTCATTTAGACCAATGGGATCACAGTTCAGGTCATCTTAAGTCACTGACATACAAGTCTTTCTTTGGATAGTAAGGCTGATGCCACACCAGAAAGTTTATTTATTTATTTATTTATTTATTTATTTGTTTATTTACTTTTTTTTTTTTTTAATAGCGCCTTTTACCAAAGCGCTTTACAAATTTAGACAAAATGGTACAGTCAAGAATACTGGGTGAAAAAAGACTGCAAGTTATTGGGCTGGGGTGGAGAGATAGATACTGATTAATTACTAGTATGAAAGCAGAGGGCCAGAGGCTAGGTCAGGGTCAGGCAAGCAGGGTCATAGCAGGAGGTCAGGGGCCAGGGGTATCAGTAGTATGGGCTCGGGAGAAGAGATGCGTTTTGAGGGAGGAGCAGAAACTACGTAGTGTGGGTGACTGTTTTATGATGAGTGGGAGTCTATTCCAGTGAAGGGAAGCAAGAAGGGAAAAAGAATGGAAACAGGATTGGGCACAGGGCGAGGGTGGGACAGAGAGGAACAATAGGGATTGGGAGCGTAAGGGATGTGGAGGAACAAAGTAGGTGATCAGTGCAGCCAGATAAGGTGGGGCAAGACCATGGAGAGATTTATACACAAGGGTAAGGAATTTGAACAGGCAATGATAATAGATAGGGAGCCAGTGTAGCTGAAGAAGGAGGTATGGAAGGAGTGGACGAGGTTGAATATGGGCAGAGGTGTTTGAATTTGTTGTAATGGTACACAGGCGTAAGAGGGGAGGCCAAGGAGGAGGGAGTTACAGTAATCGAGGCGGGTGAAATTGAGAGACTGGACCAGGAGTTTAGAAGCAGAAAAGGAAATGGAGGGGCGTGTTTTACAGAGGTTGAATAGGTGCATGTTATGGCCGAGGTATGGTCAGAAAGGGAGAGGGTAGAGTCGAAGATGATGCCCAGGTTACGAGCAGAGAGGGATGGAATAAGGGACAAGGGAGGGAATGAGATGGTGGAAAGTTTTCAAATATCATTCATTTTCTCCTCAAAAAACAAAATGCATTCCTTTCATATGTAACAGCCCCTAGGTTCCGATTCGATGTGTTCTTTGAATTGAGCCAAAAAGCATTTGTGTATAAAAACTGTTTATCTTTCTTAGGATTTTTTATTACTTTGTGTGGTTGTATAATACTCTGGTATATACTGATTTAGAGAGAAAAAAACACAGCTCTTAAACACAACACTCAGATAAGGTTGCTGCAATCTCTGCTATAAATGCCTAATATATAACTCATAAGCCCAATCTAAAACCTTTGTTTACTTTAACAGCTGTGCTAATTGGCTGTAACAAACTGAAATATACAACAATATTTATCCAGAACAATGCTATGTACTCTCTCAGAGCTCAGGAACAATTTCTATACAATTTTGCCTGAGGGGCCTGAGAATCCAAACTTTTGCCTGAAGTTTCTTAAAGTTACAGTGTCTGCAGGCTCCTTACTCTTATGTTTCCAAGCACTGTACACATACTGATTCTATGATTATGTAAGCACTATGCACAGCAGACAAGCTTTAATCCAGTGCTATTATCTAACTTGCAAATATTTGGAATTTAATAAGGTCTTCTCAGCAAGTGATACCTGTAAGCAGGAACTTCAGCTAACTTTTACTAAAATAGAATGTTTCCATTTCAGTCACACGAAAAGAGCCAGGTAATGCTTCCTCTGTAACTATTAACAGTCGCGTTGCCCCAGACAGTGTAGTAATGATATCCCCTGGGGCACTAATAAAAACCAGCTATGATGCGAAATGGTTTTTTTCCCCCCGTTACCAAAATAAATAAATATGAACAGATTGTTTATTCACGTTTTCTAGAGGGAATATAATACAAATTCATATCTGTTTTTCATTGCCCAAACCACGACAAAGAAAAGTAATTGATAAACTGAAAACTCACTATTTTAATAATTAGCTGTTATTAGTATTAGTATTTTTTTGTATTTTAATGACTTTTCTTTTTCCTTAAGTATTTCCAGTAATTGATTAGTATACTATTGGATGCTGATTCTCCTTATTGTTTTTTAATTCTCTCTCTCTCTCTCTCTCTCTCTCTCTCTCTCTCTCTCTCTCTCTCTCTCTCTCTCTCTCTCTATATATATATATATATATATATATATATATATATATATATATATATATATACACACATATATATACATATATATATATATATAAACACAACACATATATATATATATATATATATATATATATATATATATATATATATATATATATATATATATATGTATATATATATATATATATATATATATATATATATATATATATATGTGTGTGTGTGTGTGTGGTGTGTGTGTGTGTGTGTGTGTGTGTGTGCATTCACCATGAAACTATACCACTGTTTTTCTTTCTCTACGCTAAACATGCTTGAATTAATTATCAGCAAACAAATATGTTTTTCAGTTTCCAAATGTGTTTCCAAGCCCTTGAATCGAAGCCAGAAGAGATTTCCTTGATCTATAGCGCTGTCTAATGCATGAGCACAATGGAAACTGTGCATTAGGGAACTGGTGCACAGCTTTCAGGTCTGTGCTCTGAATTTAGTGAGAGCATCAACCTAAGCCAGCCACTGGAAAAAAATAAAGAGAGCCTAAGACAGGGCATGATTGATGTACTCTTTCTGAGGCTCTTGAAATCCAGGATTTGCAAGTTCTGTCTAGAAAGTTTGGAGCTCAGTGATCACCTGGTGGCTGGCTGCATTGGTGAGTCACTTTATTATCAATCAATCACATGCAAACCTAAAGCATGGGTTTCATACCTTGAAAACAGTTATAGTAAACACTATAAATCTCCCCATTGCGCCAGATGAGCACACCAGTATAACCAATCCTGTCAGTCCCTTTCAATTACAATGAGCTCCCTCTATTTGGAGGACTATAACTCTGTTAACACCATTTGCCTTCCTATCTGTGCTCATAATAGTTGTCTGCCATACACGTTTCCTACGAAGTGTCTTTCTCCAATGAGTTTGAGTCAAGCCTAGAGAATATAAGTAGCAATGATTTGCACTTCATTTATTAGCACCTAGTCCTATGGGCCCCAATGACTAGACTCTAACTTTAATGAGGTATTTTTAAAAGCCAGTTTGGATTCATTAAACAAACTGTTTTTAATAATGTTATAAAGGGCACTAAACTTTATTAAATCCAACAAAATCAACATAAGACTCCCATTGCACAGCAGTTTGAGCCATTCCTGCTTTTAGTATGACACACAACAACCTGGAATGCTAAGCAGGGGTTTTAAATTATTCCCATCCTTGGTTACAGTTTATGACTGTGAATCCAACCCCAATGATACAGCAGTATTTATTGTGTAGGATATTGCAATAATCGCTGCACTGTCATTAAAGCAGGTTACAGAGCTTCCTTTTTTACATGGTTCCAATTTGCATCCTGTTCCGGCCGGACAGACTGAGTTATTGTTGTGCACGTGAACTCGCACACATGCCTTGCAGAGGAAGTCTGTGGGAATTGAAGAGTGACAGCAGGCACAGAACATAAACAGCGTTCTGATCTGCACGACAGCAACTTCCCAGCCTGGTGATGGTGGTGGGGGTCGTTGTTCAGACACAGCAAGGGAGCCCCCTCCACTGGGGAATCCCTTGTCCTTTTTTAATGTTTAGAATCATTCCTATAGCAACTACTTAAATACTGTGTTTTTTTGGGGTTTTTTTTAAACTTTTTTTATAAGTTTGTACTAAGGTGCTTTGACTATGAGTTCAGACGCTGCTCTTCAGTTCTAGTTGCCTGTCATAGACATTTAAAGTAGGCTAGATGAGCCTAAATGTCTTTATTTTAATAAGCTCCCTGCACCACCTAGTGCACAGCGACGTATTGCCTGCAAAACTATCACTAGGCAGATCACTAGATGGCGCTGGATCTTATTTCTCTAACCAGTGGAGCATACAGAGGGTCCTCCTAATCCCACCACAAACGCAAGGTTAGAGTGAAGTGTTTCCGTGGGTTTTCAACTGGTCATTCTATAATCACACATATAAATCAAGGAAATATATTTAAAGTCCCTTTAATCGTGAATGTTAATGTTGTCTGCTGAGGAATTAATCCATTTCCTGCAGTCGTATCGAGTGCTAGGTTGCTGTGTAATAAATCAACAAGAAAGCAGTAAATTCATGTTCTGGTTTCTAACACAGCTTACCAGCCAACCAATGGTTCCTGGAATCCCAGCTGGGATGTTATCAGTTGCTTTTTGTCTATATGCTTTTAAGACAAAATTGCATCTACTAGTTGCGGTATTGAAATACAATGGCATCTGATTTTTGTTTTATTGTAGATTCAGCGCTATCTGTGTGTCTGGATCAGCTGAGTCCCATTAACAGCTCCAGCTCTTTCAATACCAGTGCTGATAAATATCCATAAGTGATGATGTTACCAGCTATAATAACAGCATTGATGGAAGTTGTCCATTTGTAGTATAAGGTTACCTTGTCTGCAGCATTGGCTCATATGACATTAAGATGAGTCATTTAGATCAACGAGATCACACTACACACTGAAATCTAAATCTGATGCTCTGTCACCTTAACCCACTGCAGTGGAATCCACAGGCGAAGATCAGTGACTTCACACTACCCTAATGTGAAGCTGCACTTCCCTGACTGTAGGACTAAAACTTGCCCTTTATAAATCCATATACGAACGTTGCTTTATTATTGTGGAGGTGAATGTTATGTAGTGTGTATTTATGATGCAGTAGCTGCATCTTGACGTATTGGTTTGAGGCTGGTTGGTCACAGGCTCAGAACGGGTTGAACTAGCATTTACATATTATATTCTGTTACCTGCTGGACCAACGAGTCGATGATTCTCAAGGCCATTCAAACCAGGATAGGTCATTGGGTTCAAATAAATTAATTTTTAAAGGCAGCCCTTTTGTTTGCAGCAGTATTACAGGGTAACAAGTTTAAACCTGCACATGCTGTTTTGCAGTTATTCTTGCTGTAGACAAACTCCTTTTCTCAAGGTAGTCTTAAAACCAGACAGGCGGTATGAATCTAGCTTAGACTGGAGAGTCACAGCTTAGCTTAGATGCAGAGGAAACACTGCAAAATGTAATGAATGAGAGCAGAACTAGTCATACGTTCCCATACTGAAGATATTGTCTGATTCTCCAGTACGTGCTGTACAATGTTTGAAGGGGGGAATGGGTGTAAGTAGCATGCAGTTTCCTCTTTCATCCATTGGTTATAGTGGGCTTGCTCTGGGTCCTGATGAGCAGTCATTCTAAAGGTGAGGGAACACAACCACTTTATCAGGAACAGTAGCTTGAAACCTGGTTCCAGGAGACCAGAAGACCTAGTCTGAGGGAAGTCTCAACTGGTGTGCCTGGCAGGCAATTGAAATCTAGTCTCCTGAAACCAAGTTCCAAGCCACAAAGTGGCTTTGTGTACCCTCAGCTTTATGAAAAAGAAAGGTGAACCAAACTTAATTTAAAACTTAAACATCCCACAATCCCATTCCATTTTACATAACCTAATTCCTTGATCTTTATTACATGCTTCTATAATCTAATCTGTTCTTCACTCTGTTTTATGAACATGACTTGAAGGCAGTCCAGTTTGCTTTGTTTGCACAAAGGTAGTTTTAGCTAATGGTACGCAATGCTCTCATTTTAAACCTTGCCACAGTGTAACTCTGAGAACCATACAGACACACTCTAGCTACTACCTGCTGCAGTAGGAGTCTATATATCTTCAAACATTTTGTATGGTTATAAAGCAAAACACGTGGCATTTTTGTTTTAATCCTTAGCAAGCAATCATCAAATGTGAGTAAGACCAAATGTAACCAGTCAGAGAAACCTTTAGCAAGTGTCTTCTACAGTTTATTGACTATTTTAATACAAGCTTGTGAATGCCAGCACATACTTTTTATACATTACCACTGTTTTTTGACAGTAACTCAATTCTGCTTCCTTCAGATTTTACTGTGAAAATAATTTACGAAACATTTCCCTACAGCTGTTTTCCACGGGGAAAAGAAGTTTATTCTTCTTTTTGTATATTCTAAAGGGCTACACAAGAGGAATAGTGATGAATGGTGTCATTGATCCATTTGAGATTGCTATAAGTTCATGTTAAGGTTTCTTCCAGTAAGGGTGAGTAAGAGTTTACAGATTGTTTTTTTTTTTCCAACAACAAAGTGCCTGGCAATATAAAAGAGAGGATGACTAAGCTTTCAAGGTGTATATGTTATGATGCTATAGCAGCTTTTTGGGACGTGTGAATCATATAATAGTTAACTCCCAGCAATGAAAGGCACTTCTAAATAACCATATGTAAGAATACACACCATAGACAACCCCTGTTTTTTGTTTCGCTAGTCTAAACACTAGGACTATAGGAAGGATGCTGTCAATCCTATACCAGGAAAGGACAGGAGTGGGGTTTTTTTTCTGCCACGGCACAATTAGCTAGGGTTACAACCAAACATTTTTTCGCAAAGGTTTGATAGGCTATGAAAGTGTTTGCAGCAATACTACAGTAGCACCTGAACCTTGAAATGTGGTCAAACAATTTGTAACCAGTAGAGGGCTACATATATATTCAGCCATTGTTAATCTTGGACTGCTCCTATACTAGGTGCGAAAAATATATATCTGCATTATAATGTTATTTCCTTAGATTTGAAAATATTTACTGGTATGATGTTCTTTAATGTGGTTCACAAACCAGCACAAAGTTTGAATGGTAGCAGGTATTCTTTGGGTTATCCATAGCACTGTGAATATAAAGGATGCTTACTGCAGTCAATGCACCATCTACAGTACAAGAAACCTCATATCCAAGGATGAACAGAGAACAGGCATTTCAAAAGGATAGTGTCACAGAGCTGGAACTGAGAGGTCTTTTCATAGAACAGCAGGAGCTGTCACTTCATGATTGTTCTTTAGCGTTGTGCAACAATCTTCAATCATTTCCCGTGGACCCTTGCGAGAAGTTTCTTCACAGATTTTCACAAGCATTGTTTGCTTACAGGTGTGTTTGGAAACCTCCCGCTGGTGCTGGACTGTGTTGTAAACATCCCATGTCTAATCACTTGTGATGGTCCCCTGGCAGCCATCATGATCTATTAGCTGGAAGTCTGATTCTGAATCAAGAAGACACCGCCAGCAGCAATTTCAGGGAGCGTACTGGCTTTAATGGAAAATGTCAGTAAAATTAGAACATGCCATAGTCTGTATACAAATGTATGTGCCGTGCCCACTAGATATAAAAAAGCAATGTTGTGTGCAGCTATTAAACAACAATAAGGGGAATCAGAATGATGTCATTGAGTTCACTAGCAGTGCAAGCAACTCACCCTTCAACCCAGTAGCTGCCTTGAACACCGTGACCTTCAAGATAGTCTCCTGGGTGTTCCTGCAATGGAAATGTTTGCAATGGATTTGTCAAGCAACTGATGTGCTACAGTGACCCAAATCAGAGACACCCTCAACATTGGACAAGACACCTCTGTTTCCACTTGAACAATATACTGGAATCTCTGCATAGTAGAATGGTATGAGTCCATGTGGACTGTTAATATATCGCAATACCATGGCACCACATCAGTACCCGTGTGCAATGTGTTAGGACCACTGTGAAATATTTGTTGCAAATGGACTGAATGCTGTGGTTTGCTAATAGTTGATATTTCTGCTATTTTGATGGCATCGAAAGATGGCTTTTCTGTACATTTGAGCAGAAATTATCAGGGATGGAAGGAAATAATAATCTGGAACAAAAAACATTGAAATCCGCAACACTTGGCTTTAGATAAGGTAGGAACATTCTTCTAAAGGCAACAGACATCCAGATGGGAGATGCTGATGGAAATAAGGGAATATACCATCAGGCCCAGAAAGATCCAGGAAAACGACTATTAGCCTGTTAAAATAGCTGCACAGGATCTGTGAGTCAGAACATGGCTCAGCGAAAGGCTGGCCACAGAACACTGCTCAAGCTGCCAACATCCCACATTCTTAAATCAGAGCGACTCTTAATTGGAAATATCTTAACGGTGCAGTTATTTTAAACAGTTTTCAGATAACAAAATTTGGAAACCTCCTCTGTAGTGGATCTCTTGTATCCATAGTGTATCCTAATCTTTTTTGTATTTATATTATCATTTTAATTACTGTAATGTATATCTTGCATTTTCCTGTATAAAAGATACACATTTAATGGTAAAAAATATGCAAATAACCGAAAATATGTAATTGTCATTGGCGTCCAGGCATTCCACTTCTAGAGGAAACTTTTTGACAGGTTGGCTGACAGTCCTGCAAGCTTATTTACAGCAGATGGCCTATGATACTTCTTCCAAGTAACTGTCATCTTCTATCCCAGAAATTCTATTGGCACTAGCAAAAACAGTGGAGGTAAAAAGCATGTCCCAACATGAGACACAGCACGTACAATAACCAAGGTACATGTAAAACTGTGCTAGAGAAACCAGTGAGTGCTTTATAGTTATTAAAGAAATACATATAAAACTATGAATAAGTCCAGAAGACAAATATTCTGCTAATGGCTTTATAAAATTTTATGAGTGAGTTTCTTGGAGATGAGAGTTTTACTGGGTGGTTTCAAGGTGCAGAAATATGGCATTTGTAGCATTTATTTGATTCATTTGATTCATGTGCACTGCATTATTCCATAGATTGGCTCTCAGTGCATTCATCTGAGTGTGGTCTGTTTACATCTGTTTATTACCCTGATCATGGAGAAGGAAGAACTCCAGCAACTATCATAGGCTTACCAAAAGTAGTGTAATCAAATACAGTAGCATTATCACCCCTGTTGCATGAAGTTGCTATGCTGCCTTCATCTACTTCGATCTGCCAAGAAATATGATATCAGACTGCTCTAGTGATTTCTCAATGCTGCGTACGTTCAATTCCACACAGTAATGAGATAATTAATCAGCGTGAGGTTACTGACCCCAGTACTGCAGCCAAATTCTTAGTATCTTCTTTCCACTGTAACATTCCAGCATTGGGATAATGAGACAGGGGCAGCATGTAAAAACAGTTCCTAAAAAATATTTACTGGGGGGTGGGGAGGGAGGGCAGGATTCCTGAATGGGTTGTCTGACTCCTCAGTTTACAGCTGCAGTCATCCAAAACCAAGCTCAATTGTATATTTAATACATAACATTGTATTTCTTGATACCTGTTAACATTCTGCAAAGTGAGGTGTATCTGTCAAGACACAACCTCCCCCTTGAAACTCTTTTATGCATTGCTAGCGTTAAATCATTGCACCCTAGCTTTGGGGTGTGGTACTTTTTAAAAGCTGCTATAAGAAGAGAGCCTCTATAATTACCACTCAAGTATGTCCCTAAGTGAGCCAAGCATTTATGCTGCTGCTATTACTTTCAGCATTAGGAGGTTATACATGACACATTCTTTTATTAAAAATTCTCCGAATGCCTCAAGCCAGTCAGATTTCTCTTTTTACTCGAATTCGTATTATTTTGTTTATGGGTATTCAGAATGTGGACTGGATATTCAAAAACTGAACAAAGAATACTAACGACCACTGCAATAAATGAAGCTAGTTTCTTAATAAAAGTATAAAAGTAAGACCGATTGCTTTCTGTGAAGTCATAAGGAACTGACAATGAATATGCACACTAACACAGCCACTGACTGCAGGACATGAGGAAGCTGATTAAACCAAAACAGTGAGCATGGAGCTATTCAAGATGGGGTTCCATTGAGTACTGAGGGGGTGACCCGAGTGCAAGAAATACCCTGCCTATAGTCACCCCTCAACCTGGATTTGACAAGCATATGCTACAGTACATGTAGAGCGTGTTTGTTTGTAATCAAAATAAATCAAGTAATTAACTTCACAAATGAGAAGACAAGAGAAGACCAAGACAAACCTACTGCACAAACCAACCACGGATAATTGATAGATGAACAAAGTGAATTTGTCAATAGATCATTTATCAGCCTGGACAAAATATCCATGCAGTACTGAGAGCCATCACGCTGCAAATTAAATCTTGCAGCAGTTAATCTCAGCAATGATGGGATTCTTCAATTCTTTTTTGATTGTTTACATTCAACTGTTTTCTATCAATTCATGCCTGAATATCATGAATCCAGGAAACAACATGGTTCTGTTTATGTGGGCTTGTTTAAATTGGGGAGCACAGCTCAATATCTTATCCTGTTTTGTTCTGCATCCAGGTGAAAAATAACCCAGTTCTTTCTGAACTTCATCAGATATTGTACTTTTTAATATACTCTTCAATATAAGGGATATAACTAATGTTTCCTAATGTTTAATTTCATACCTGTTTGCTGTCTTTGAGTGCTCTGTATGATTCTGCTTAACCCGTTATATGCTATGCTCCCTAACTATTCCAACAAAACTGGTTTTGAAAATGTTGGTTAATTATGGGGTTGTAAGTTGGGAAGCATATTAGAGTTGCACATGAATTTGCATAATTTGATTTACAGTCCAACATCCTGTATCGAAGATTTTTAGCAGGTTCTGAAAAAAAAGGTTGAACTTGAATTAAAGAACACACATAACCATGTAATAACTGTGTAGCTACCAATGGTTCATTTTGCATGGAAACTACTGAAGTAATAAGTGTGATTATATCAGATATTTGTACATTTAATAAATACATAATCGTTTAAAAATACTCACAAATATTTTCCTGTCTATCTCCTACTTAAGAGTTTTCTATCATATTGTATCATTAACATTTAAATAGCATCTAAAATCTGTAATTGTTCTACAGCTATGTCCAAAAGTGTTGCTGTAAGATTTAGACATGACACATTTTTTAATTTGCCAGTTCTTCACTAAGTAAATGGAAAACTACAAAGCTGTATGTAATTCAATATATTATAGCTTACATTTTCGTAACATTATTCAACCGGTTTCATTCATCTTTATGAAGCAAAAATGTGTTCATTCTATCGGGGGATGCAAAACTTATGGCCATAGCTATATATACCAGAGAGGCTTCTGCCTCAAGTAGAAGATTCTTTAATCTGTAATCAAAGTTAGTTCCAAGAACAGAGACCAGCCAAGGTGAACAAGTATTTGCTAGAATAGTGCTTGCCAGAATTTGTATGTTAGCCTGTCAGAAAGAAAATGGAAATACTGTTATAGCTAGGCACTACCATTATGCCAACTCTTGAAGAATATGTCTAGTAACCTTTAATCAAAGAAGGAATCACCCAGTTGCCAACCAAGTTACATCACATCAATACTGCCATGTCTGGACCACAGTGCAATATCGCTCATGCTATGGTTCTATTAGAACGTTGTCATAGCAATGCACAGCTATTATAATGGTATCCCAACGTTACTTTTCTAGCAAGAGGAATTTTAAACATGGTTTCCTGGCCTTTTCGCCCTTCTACGGTCAAAAATATGACAAAAATTCTGCATAAAAAAATTAACAAATATAAATGAACAATGAATGTATTGAAATTATTGTGTCTGCTACATTTAATGCCAATCCTCATACCTGGTCAGCCAGGTGCTATTGCCTTGCCACACACACGCGCATGCTTTTTGTGTTGGGAAATGAGTCAAACCCAGGGATAAATGAAAGATCAGGGATGAGGGAGGTGCTGTGAATACACATGAACACAATAAGGTTGCCAGCATGGTTGGATTAATAGTTTACTGGCAGTTTATCGTTCAGCATGACTTCTCACCTCCCCAAAATCGTTTAAAACAAACAGTACGGTTTTTAATATAATATTAATAATATTAACAGGTTCCTGGATGGGTTAAACGTATTTATCTTGTCGTCTGATATTTAAAGCATGAGCTCAGCCTTGCGGTATTTATTTTTATCATTATATCATAATCCTTTTGTGTGCTGTGAGCAATCTTCCTGGTTGAAATTACTTCCATTGGTTGTAATGCAGAACAGACGCTCGCTAAAATAACAAGTGCTGATAGACAACAGGTGTCTCAGCAGCTGCTGTTGTAATAACAAGTGCTGCCCGGTCTCACTTTCCCTCTCCATCATCCCACACAAAAACCCCACAGCACAACCTGCAACCCTGCTTTCTACCACAGCACAACCTGCAACCCTGCTTTCTACCACAGCACAACCTGCAACCCTGCTTTCTCCCACAACTTGTCTCAGTGACAGGTTCATTTAAATTAAAAATACAAAACATGATTCACGGTGCTGTGCTTTCTTAGTGCTTGATTTCTCTTGAGTTAAATCCATATAAGACATAGGGGTCTATCTAATTGATCTAAACATTGGCAAATCAAAATACCACAACAGACCTGCAATTTGACTTTTAAGCTGAAAAAATAGTCTAATAAGATTCACACACATAGTTTTTTTTTTTCACAAAGTGCCCTTATTTGAATTATTTCAGTGATGGTGGTGGTATCTAGATCAGTCGCTGTTTAGATTGACTGAATGAACGTCGGTGGCGACCTCTGATCAAGCTGAGAGTGTATTTATCGCAAAGTTGTTACTGGGTCTGTCATACAAAGAGAGCAAGAGAAAGTACACTCTCAGCTGCTGCTAATAGGGTCCAATGGGGACGTGACTAATAATAGACTCTATACAGTTAGGATCTCAATAGCCCCTATATATATAAAAGTGAAACCTCCATCAAAACAAATCCAGAACAAGAAAAAAATGAAAGTACCAATCTTTTGTCTTTAATATGTAACATACCAGAACAGTACTGTGCTGTACTGGGAATAAGGTAGACAGAGGGCTGGGTATCACATTTTCTGTGACAGCAGTGCAGAGGAGCAATACACACAATAAGACTATTCTGATTACTGAGGCGTTTGTAAAATCAAAGTATTTTGAATTGAAGTTGGGCATGGATGGGGTTAAAATCCTATCCCTACAGTAGTAAGTGTGGAATGCGGCCTTCTCAGATTGGTTAATTGATTGGTAATTTGGGGGATGGCCAGCTGTATAGAAGAGGAACCAGCTGCTTTGTTTGTGTGGTTAGTTTAGGGAAAAGACTGGGAGCAGCAGCAGGTTGTGCATTCTGCCTCTGCACAGTGATAGCGCTGCTTGGGGGCAGGGTTTTGATTAGCATCTTGTATTTGTTTGTCTGTTTAAATTGTTTTGCTTGTTTTATTTAATAAAAGTGCAAGGCCATACTGATCTGTGTCTGGTCAGCATTGGCTATAATGCTACTATTAACCACATGCATATATATATATATATATATATATATATATATATATATATATATATATATATATATATATATATATATATATATATATATATATACATTTTCATTGTTGTTCATATTTTCCCCAGGCAAGCCCTACATAATATTACAATATTGATCACTTTTCATTCCTTCAGATGTGTGCAGTGCATGTATTAGAACAAGCTGTTTTTTGTAATATCACTGTAGTGTGGGGCACTGCAGCTGTGTGCGGGAACAGATGGGGAGGAGAAGTTTAAAAATAGTTAATGCAGGGCAGCTGAAGAAAAGCTGTCCAATATCAGCAGTTACAGACTAGCCAGTAAAACAACATAGCCTCTGGTTTAAAGGCCCTGCAGTAAATGCCTTTGTGAATTTGTGGGATGTTGGGTGAACTGGGTCCAGTAATATAAACCCTTTCTGAAATTCTTATCTTTCATCTTTAATCTTTTATTTTAGTTTTTCATCTTTAAGTTTTTATTACATTTTAAGTCATTTAAATATTAAGTTTAGATTTGCAGATAACACACAATGTTTTTGAAGGAGATGACTGAGGTCCAGTCACTTGAGAGAGCTACTTTATTTTGTTCTGGAACCCTTTGTGAAACCATAGGAGTCTGACTCATGCCATGCTGGCTGCTCTCAGAGGAGTACCCAGCTGGGATCTGGTCAAGTCAGGTGTGGTGTTCACCTCCAAGGTACTAAAAACCAGGACAGTAGAACAGGATCACATCACAGTATTTTTTATAAAATATCAATTTATTTAAACATGTTAAATGTTACTACTCCTGGAGTGAAAATGAAAGAGGTTTCAAAAACCATAGCCAGAGCACTTTTCACTAACAAAAAAGGAATATCCTCTAATATAAATGAACAGTGTATTATAGATCTGAGCACCAGAGGTCTTGCAAAAGGTTAAAAAGTGGCAGTGTCATGCTTTTAAAACAGACGAAGAGGGCACTTGCAGTAGTTTTCATCCTTGTAATGCAATCATGTCAATTGGGTGGTTGTCCAGGAAATCAGCTAACCAGAAAGCTTGCATTGCCCCTTTAGTCTGGATTTTATGAAGTTTTTCTCTCAAACCCAGCAGGAAGGGACTGGCCAAAGCAGCCCTCTACGCATTTCCAGCCAAACTCAGCAACTTCCCAGTACTGCTTTTACCAGGGGAGTCAGCTGAGGTGTTGCTGTGGTTTAAGAGGCACTTCCTTGTCGCTGGTGTGTTTTTCTCACCTCACTTTTGCTTCATGGGTTCAAAAGCAATTGGAAACTGAAATAAGCACAAGCCTCATTGCTTTTAGATCCATGATGACATAGCAAACAATTCTCCACCAATGTAACTGATGTGTTGCCCTCAAATGTGATCCTAATGGCGATGTGGATAGTAATGGGATAATAAAACCCATCATCAAATGAATCTTATTTCAGCTTTCCATTGCATTACACCCAGCGACTGGCGTCAATGGCATTTGCAGCACTATTTTAAAGAGAGTCGATTTTTTAAAAAGGAAAAATACATCTTGCTTGTTTAAACGGATATTTCTAATGCACAGTGATGGAGTACGCTGATTTTTAAAAAAATTTTGCCCGCAGAGAACGTACAAGACATAAATCCATTGCTGACTGTTCCACTGGGAAAGACGGCATAAATTCCATTCTAGTACATTTAGCTCTTAAAATGTTTTACGTGTGCAGGGTCAATATAACAAACTATGCATTTGCAGTACTAACCACCCTTCCTGAGTGTAAATCAGCCTTTCCTTCCCCTGTCCATGCTAGTAACTGCAGCACTACACTTTGCTGTGGCAGAGATAATACTATAATACCCAGGACAAAATATTGCGGCCTAAGGTGTGCCCCCTCGAACAACAGATTTGGGAGACAAACTCATCACCTTCTGGTTTTAAAGCCAAGACTCTTCGAGGTAAGTTCCTTATGTTAGCATGGTCATTACATGTTGCCATATCCTAGCCATTTCCCTGGAAGTGCTTTATAAATGTAAGTGTTTGGTGGATATTTAAAGTTCATTTGAAAAACAAGACGGTACATAAACAGCTAGTTATTGTGACAAGGCAGGGACTGAACCACATATCTGGGAGTTTGAGGTCAACGGAACCAAATAAGAAACTCTGTTCTCTTGATTTCAGACACAGTTCTCCTTCACAAATTATACCCTTGTGTTTGATACCCAGGAATCATAATTCTGGATGTTCTTAAATGCAATTTGTCACGAAGTATTTACATTTTTATTCATGGAACTTAAATAAAGTTGTAAGCTTTCCAATATTTCAATTATAGGTTTGCAATTATAGGTTTCCAATGGTATAAATAAATATATCAATAAACAGGCACCGGTGCAATTTAGTGAAATTCCTTGCCTGATGCTGCGTTGTGAAAGAAACCTTCTTTAAGTAGAAACATTCCTTTTAAGATCCCTAAAGTGAACTCTTCCAAATAAATGAATAAAATTGCTGGCCGATTGTGATTTTCAGTGTGAGATACCAAGATACAGAGCTCTACAGTACATGTACGTGCGAGACGTCAGGATCATTACCACACCTCCAGAGTCTGTGTCTGCGTGTGTTTGTGTGCGTGTTTTTGTGGGGGAGTTATAAACTTTGAGCATTTCCTTCTTTACTGAAAACCTCTGAGTGATTGTTGGAGAGAAAGAGCCCTGACCCAAGTCAACAAATGAATAAGCAAGGTTATTTAAAGACAATCGCTCCACTGAGTGGAAAGGAAAAGAGTGTGTGTGAATGAACACACTTCAATGGGGTGCAGATAGCTTTAGTAAACAGCACCACTGTAGGCATTGAAACCCAGCATGGGCACTCCATCATATTAACAGATTATTAGTACTAGTAGCAACTACACAATTCTGCTGAGCAAGTTGTCGACAAAGCACACAACTTTTTCACCAATAGCATCAATAATTAACAACTTATCTGATTGAATCATGAGTCACCTTTTCAAGCACAGCAGATAGATCAGGACAAGAGGACATAGTTGGAAAATCACTGGAGGCAGACTTTTTAATACAGTCATCATTGGGACCTTTTATGAGACCATTAGACAAAAGTTCTTGGGATCAATCTAGCATTACCAGACAAGCATTGATGGACTTAATTTTCTCTTTTGTAACTCTTCTTATGTTCTCTTGACTTCCAATGTTATGACTTGTTATATTACGTTTATATGTGTGCTATTTCATGTTTCTGTGACAGCACGAGGAACCACTCTCAGTATGATTAGCTATCTCCTACCACAGAAAGCTTTTAAGCATGTTATCCCCTGAAATAACTTTCATTGTCAGCCCCTGTCAGCCCCAGCAGTCCCTGGGGTACGTAAGGAGCCAGGCTGCTCCCTGTTCAGCACATTTTATTTATTGTTCCGGGCAAGAGTGATTGTTCTTAACGTATCTGGAATGACAGAGGCTGCTTTCAATTTTATGCTTGGCTAGCCAGGACAATGCAGGGCTGCCTTTAAGGCAGTGTGGTCCAGTAGTTAAAGTCCAGGGCTTGTAACCAGAAGGCGATCAGTTCAAAACCCACTGCCACTGACTGACTCACTGCGTGACCCTGAGGAAGTCACTTAACCTCCTTGTGCTCCATCCTGTGCATGAGATGTTTAATCAATGTCCTAGTGTAATGCACAGTTCACAGCCTACCTCTATATAGCGCTTAGTGATGGAGGTCCATTGTGAAAGGCGTTATATAAAGATAGTATTATTATGAACCTCAGCACCAGGCAGCTGGTCTTTTAAATGCCAGAGGTAATTACCATTGGCAAATTCAGTGACAGGGAAATATGTTTTAAGTGAAGGATTCATTTTACATTCATAAAGGTTTCACAAATCATCATTAAACTCAAATTATGAAACTGTATCTGCTCTTTTTTAACCATGGGACCTTTTGGCACAACTGAGGCAGTGATCGATAGTATGAGATTACAGGGGCAGCTTCCTGTGTTCATTTAAATCTGCCAGTAGATCCTTGTCAAACATAGATCATGCAATGTCAGCACCTTGGTCCAATCAATTCTAACCCCATGAACTGCAAAACCTCTTATTTTGCCATATGGCTTCAGAGTGTGTATTTAGTGACCTCTTCACACATTACCATTAACAATTCAAAGTGCCCTCCAGAATCTGTCAGTCAGGACTATTGCAGCAGTGAAGAGTCTGTCAATTATGTGCTGAAATCGTTTGCAAGGGTGATAGAGGTCATACCTGGGCACTGACTGAACCACTGGCATCCAAGCAAACTGTTTAGAGAGTTTGAGGGTTCAGATTTTTTTTTTTAAATGTATCTGTGAATGAGATTTGAAACTGAAACCTTTCCAAGATCTCTACCTGCTGCCAAATACATACAGCTCTAAGTGGTTTGCAGCTGGTAGTTCCTGCAGTCATCCGCTTGCCTTGCAGTCAGTCTTGATCTTGCAGTCACATACCAATGTATGAATCATCACTTTATGGTCCATCCCTTCTCCATTACATTCACATATTGAGTACACAATATATTTTCACAAAACAACCAGAAAAGCCATGGTCCAGAACCTGATTGAAAAACATTTCTAAAAGCGTAACATTTACTGTAAAAAAAAAAAAAATCAAAAAATCTTGCATGGCCATTCCCTTGTAACAGCTTTAGTTAGAACAACATAATTCTGTGTTGATATTGTTTTGTACCTTACTTAAATAAACAGAGTTCAGATATCTGACCAATCAATCTCCTACCGGTACTAAAATTGCAATGCAATGACTTATTAAGATGTGTCTATTGATCCTAAAACAAGTGCTTGCTGGATGAGAGCTGCGGAGGGTAACTGTTTACCAGACCAGGTTTTGAGTTGTAGATGGCCCTGTTGTTTTGTTCTGCATGTGCTGCACTGAATTACCGGTTGTAGCTTCTGGTTTTCACAGCAGAGCGCTCAACACTTTAGCCACAGACCTCTTTCCACTGTTTAATATATATTTAAAAGACAGCTGTGTTTTTTTTAAGATACACAGATAAGAAAGTAAGATAAGAAACTTGACAAGTGTGGAAACTTCCACCAAGCTCCACTGTTGTTTGCAACGGAACGGAGAGGGCTTCAGACGCAATCTTTCTTCGTGCAAATGCCTAGAATTACCACCAAAGGAAACTGTGCTCCACCCCTGATAGTCTCATTTTTAGAACATTGGTCTGTGGTGCTGGAAACCCCACAAAGCAAGCAGTACTGTGTTAATTTTAGCTTTGTTGCATCGAGCATTAGTCACTCTTTAGTATCTTTTGTTCTGTGTATTTGAAATTATACGTGGGGCATGTAGAACCATAGGGTGCATTGATACTCACTTTCTTGTTTCAAAACAGCTTGAGGGAACTGTAGAATAGATTTCAGGCAAAGGCATCTAATTAGGGGCATGGTTCGAATCAGTTTGTACTTCTAGGGATTTTGTTGTTCCCAGAGTTTTCAATGTGCATTGATCAGTCTCCTCTTTGAAAGTCCAATTCTGGCCTTTGACAGAAACCACTATGGTCTCCCTGCTTTTCTGTTGTGTTTTGTATCACTCTGTATTTTTTAGACTATGGATTTAGTGCTTTTTATCCTCGCTTTCCTAAACATCCTCATCAGCTGGTAGAGGAAGTGACAGATCTTCTCTCACCCCTCTGACATCCCTAGTTACTGTTCCCTTGGTTTCCAGTTGCCTAGGTCAGTTTTCTTCCACTGGTTTAGGATGTGTTTACCTCAGGCAAACAACAGGAACATGGTACAAATTAAGAAAATCAATTACATCAGAACCAAAAAGCTTTGTAAAATAGCCCATTTATTTGTTCAGTAAAACACAAAAAGTTGTTTAGATTTTACCTGAGAAAAGTGAATTGAATTAGGCCTGGTGAGGGGTGTGTGTTTCTCTCCATTGCAAATGCATTGACTCCTCACAGGAAACCAGTGCTTGTGACGAATCACTCCTGATTCCCAGTAAAGATGAAACTGCGGTCAACAGCCACAGGCCCTTTTATTTTGCATGGTCAGCAGCACCATGAGGACAGGCAGAACATGATGAGCAGAGCTGATCTCACTCCCAGTGGCTTTACAGGTGCACTGCTTGTTCACACATTCTGCATAACCAGACATAGGAGTTGAAAATGCTACTCTGAGGCATTTCAGGACATGTGATTATTATTATTAATAATAATAATAATAATAATAATAATAAAATAATAATAATAATAATAATGAATTTTATTTATATAAAGCTTTTCATTGCAACAGAGGAAGAAAAAATAAAAATAGAGAAATACATGTAAAACAATAATCACAATTACAAACAAGCTAATTGATAAAAATATGCTCATGGAGTCCACATGAATATTAAAATCACCTAACAGGAGAATTCTATTAAAAATTGAGCACAGAGCTGTAAGGAGGTCATCGAACTCAGCTAAAAAAATGGTATTAGGTGTAGGAGGGCGATAGACTAGAATTACAAGGAGTGGATGAGAGGATCTTAATTTAAAAGAATAGATACCAGAATCAATTCTATATCTAAATGATGAAAACATCTAGAGCCCCAATCCAATGGATGGCCAGTTATGAGGTGGTCCCTTTGGGAATTAAATACAGTGTCAGGTCTATCTGTAGTTGTTCTAATTCAATTTATGGGGCTTACGACTTTGAAAGTCGGGTATACAGATATTTCAGGTAATGCCTTCATCAGTGTGTTGTCCATCGCATCCTGTTTGCTTAGCTCCCCTCACTGCTTGACAATGCCAAAAAAATAATAAAACATGCCTGTGACCTTGGCAGGGAAGGTATATGCTGTATATGAAGAAAACCTGGCCTTAACCTCAGTAGTTCCTCAGTGAAGAAGCACATGGATTGATTAATTGCACCCTTTTTCCATCGGCTTTGATACTTTGAAACCAATAGAGAAGTGACAAGAACTGACAACAATCACCTAAAATAATGAAGTATTGGACGCCAGTTAGGTTTAATATCAATGCAATCAAGCGCAATGCAGGTTCTTTATAGTGGAAACCATGATGTAATTACAACCACATGTTCACAATGTAGTTATCAGATACAGACCTCTTAGGCCTGGAGAACGTTACTCCTCTGTCTGAATGCTTGACCACCTTCGTCTAACCCCTTCCCCCTCTCAGCGGACAAGAAATGGGTTCGGGGAGAAGCTGGTTCTTCCTTATACCCAGCAATGCAATGCTTCCCCTCTTGAAAACTCTTCCCAAATCTGACTTCAATCGAAGGGAGTGTGGCATTTCGAAATGGCTTTGACATTAAAGCCAGACAACCTAACGGCAAGGTGCTGTATGTTCTCGCCAGGCTTCTTAGCTGTCTCCAATATGCCACAAAGGATGCCTTCTGATTTAATCTGGGTCTGGGAACAGTTTGATACATTTTGGCAAAATTGTTTATATTCGCACAACATACACACATATTAAAACAACCACACACTAGTAAACATGCTGCAGAATTATTTCCTCCCAGCAATTGGAAAAGAAGGCATGTTAATCTGAATACATTCTGCCTGTTTCATTGCTCTTCTTATCCGTTCCATTAGCATGTTGGTAAAAAACATTGTGCGTATTAAAATACACAGTGGTCAAAATGGCAAAACTAATGAGGTTAAGTGTAGAGCAGAGGTGAGGGGAAACTGAAGGATGCTACTATTGATTTGCTGCTATGATGGGTGTTAAAAAAAATAATTTAATACCTTACCAATATATCATAGAGCGTTATTACCTGAATCTCAAAATGATCTGCTGTCAGAGTCAAGGATGCCAAGTGCAAAGGTTCACCTTGTCAATTTATTTATTTTATCCTATCTCCTGTACAGAAAAAGGCCTCCACTTCAAACTGCAAAACGAAACCGGATTGCTTAATCTTACAATTAGAAGAATTGGGGATAGATTCACACATCTCTTTACTCCAAAGAAACCTGGACATTTAATTTAGGGAAGCAGTAAATGTTTAGAAGTACTATACTGTGTATGTTTAAACCCCAGTGCAGGACTACCAGTACCCTTACTCTACAACTAATAACTGCTTAAATTCAGTGTTGTTCTTTGCAGCACATTGCTTTGCAAACCCTGGTGGGTGTGTAGCTTCATATGTTCTCCTTATTTGTTCTCCTGCTCACAGTTGGCAGATGTATCAGAATACACTAAATACAGTGTGACTATGAAGAAAGCCAGGGTTTGTGCTATCTGTAAATATAACCAAACCAGTTTCCACTTGCTGCTTCACCCTTCCTCGCCCACAGAAGAACATCTGCAGTGCTTGATAGTGTTAAAGGGTCAGCCAGCTACAAATACAGTACTTGCAAAGTATCCATGTGCACTCATTTCAATTAGAAAATGCTGGCTGTAGAAGTGAAGCAATGCTGGTGAACAGTTGTGTACCAGGCACCAACTACTTCATTATTTTAAGTGATTGTTGTCAGCTCTTTCACTTCTCTATTGGTTTCATTAGTATCAAAGTTGATGGAAAAAAAGGACCTGTCTTTCTTTGTCTGTTTGAGGGCTTAGTGGATTTGCAATGGCAATGGAATATGAAGCCTCTTACCACAGGGTCGATCGTTAAAATCTGGAGCCTTTTTTAATTCCGGGGCTGCTGTGAAACAAGTCGTTGTGGTTTCAGGAACATCATTTGAAGGGCTATTTTCACTGGCAGCTTAAATAGACCACACAGTTGCTAATTGTCTCTGTGGGATTTCAGGCTGTTCACATGCAGTAACACACACACACACACATAGACTGTCAGCAGTATTCATTATGGCTTGCTACAAGCCTTGAAGGCATCATAAGCTACTGACGCGGATCAAAGTGGTAAACTGTATTCATAACATCAGGACCCAAAGCACCAACCTCTTACTCCATCTGTACAAATCCTCTTCATTTTCCATTGGGATCTGCCTCCAGACTGGAAGTAATGGGTGCTCGGTGCATTCATCCCGAGCCTCACTATTCTTCAACAGATTGTGCTCCAGGAAGTAGCGGGGTTCCAAAAAAGATAGCGTTACACGTCCCCAGGTGTTGCTACAACTGTTTAAATAACATACCTGTCATTTTTCTTTTCATTGTTAACATCATGATAGCTTTTTACACTTAGAACTTTAAAGATGTTTCAAAGCTCTTTTCAAAATGTCCGCTCTAGTGCACTGATAGTGTAAGGATTATTGCCCACATTGTCAAACAGGTAACACAGTAATAGCGAGCCGTGATGTGGTATGGAACAGAAAAGCCAGAGCACTTGTTGTCAGGATGTTAACAATGAAAAGAAAACTCTGCTTCTGACTTATAAGTATGATAGCTCTAGGAGCCATATTCTATAGGTTAATACATGTCTCTTATGACTAGCGATGTCGTCTCATGCAGTCTAGGTGAAAGGCCGCGAAGAGAAGCTGGCTGCTCAAACTGAGCTAAATGATTGCTGGTACAATAAGAGACTCTCTACACACTACGTATTAACTTATAAATCACATAAACTAATATTGTACTAAGGAACTACTATTAAACATATTGTTGTTTTAACTTTGGGATTCTGTCATACAGTATGTTCTGTGCACAGGAAGACATCTAAACATAAGAGCCGATGTACTAGAACTGTGACAAATGCTTATTGCTGATCAGCTGTTTCGTGTTTCTCCGCAAGTGTTTGGTGTTTGCGTTGAGCAGTCACAGTGGTTTTTAAACATAAACATGATCACTGCAGATTGCTTTACTCAGAAATCCCTAATGGGTAGCGGGCACATTTCCAATTCCAACAACACAGCTCCGCTCTCCCTCACCGTTCCTTTTACAGAAGTATTTCCTTATAATTTAATGAATTGTGGTGCCCATATATTACTCCGGGTTCTGGTTTCTGCATAATAAGGCCTCTTGTGCACTCTTTAGCGCAACAACAAGAGGTCTTGTCTTAAAAATATAGATAAACATAAAGGTTGTAAAGAGTGCAAAACTGACCTCTTTAAAAAAAAAAATCTGACCAAGTGGAGTCCTGTTTTGATCACAAAGAAGTTTCTGTTCTTAGCTGTACTGATATGATGGGCCATGAAGGACGCTCTTTATGGGATGGTAGGAAAAGTCTTGGATAATGTCTACTTTTAATTAACAGAACTGGAAATTGGTGTAGGTGGTAAGTGAATGGTAATTTTCAATACTGCAAATGAGTTACTCGATTAATCTTTTATTTGGTGTACCTCTAGTATGATTAATGCATTTGAAAACAAGCTGCACAATGTAAGTATGATTCATAACCAGTAGCTGTCTTAGAAACAGTTTATTGTGAGTAGAAAGTGTTCGTTTCCCTGGATTAATGCTCCTGGAAGAGGAAGCAACAGCTGAAATGTGTTCAGCTGCAACTAATAGGTGCTATTAAACTTTCCAGACCAGTAATGGTTTTGTTACTTAACTCAGAAAAACAACCGTGTTTTCAGAGACTCATCAGCAGATGCTGCAATTATGTTTCTTTTATTACAGGAGAAAAACTGGAAACAAAACTGCAGCAGGCCAATAACCTAATGAGAATCATCAGCAAAGAACAAAAGACACAACCTTGGAAACTGGAAAAACAAAAATATGGATTGTACATGCAATTACTGTTTCATACTCTGATGGACGGCAGATTGATTTTAATTGACTGTCAAGGGGGGAGTTTAGATGATTATTTGCCAATTCTTCAGCAATGTCGGAAATCAGATTTTTCAATAGGGTGAAAACAAATCACACCTTCTTAATGATAACACCAAAAAACGTAATTTATTTAAAAAAAAACAATATTTATTCAGAAAATGAGGTGTTGCTGTATTTGCCCAACAGTTGAAGACAAAACCCAGGCCAAAAAGACAAAAGAGTGTGAATTAATTCTAGCTGGATTTATACGATATGAGCGTACCACAGGTCAGCACGTTTGTGTTTCTTACTGGATAAGCAACAGACATCTGGCTGTATAACATCTAACTTCATTTATCACCGCATTACAAACCAGGGCTTTGATTTTCTGAAAAACAGATGGGGAGATTAGACAGATGGAATATTCTGCTCTCTTGGTCCAGTGGGTGAGGAAATAGTTGATCCCTTCAGCCAAATAATATACAGAATACAGAGTGGACCCCCTCTGAGCCTGAATCAGATACAACTCACGAAAAAAAGTGTTTTTCACATTAAACGCTCCTTTTGATATTTAAAATACTTTAATTTGTTGCATTATTCTGATGTTTTTTTCTATTTAACAATGTCAACTAACTGTTCTGGGCATCCAAAATTGACCAAGTGTGAAACTATGTTGTGTTACATTGACCTATTTTGTCATTGGGTTTTTAAGTTTTCGAGATCATTAGCAGGTCTGCAACAACACATGTACAGTTTTATTTCCACCATAACACAACAATCACCTGTAAAGATCTACGGTATGACAAAACTGTTCACTTATTTTTATGTAACAGGAGCAAATTTTGGAAGTGTTACCGAACGTGCTACAGTATGCAGTGTCTTAGAAGAAACCCTTACTGCAATAGATCCCAATGCTGTTCATATCGCTGCTAATATCGTTTTCAGCACAATGTACTCAAATGTGGAATGTAGCACAACAAATTGTAATAAGTCAAAAGGTCAAAAGGGAATCATTTTGCGCTGAATGTCATTTAAAAAAAAAACCAATGGAATTGTGTTTCATGTTGAAAATGATATTGCATTGAAACGTACCACACAGGATATTACAACTCAATGCATAATGAGTTTGCTGTTTGCTAACAAGACCCTGCCTGGTAACGCTTTAACTAATTACATTATCACAGGCAACTTTGTATTTTTTGGTTTGTATCAAGACTGAAACAAGAAAACTACCATCTATTTGAAATTGGACCCGGCTCCACATCCCATTCTTATCAACACGCTGTGATCAGGGCCTCAGTGGAAAAGAAACAAGATTTCAGGGAGTGATTAAGACCACCTCTAACGCTGTGAAAATCATTTTAAGTTCAGCATGGTGGGATCCCCAGGGAATGGTGGCCACTGGGACAAATGTGTCTGTACCCTACGTATTCACTTTGGCCCCACCCTTCACATAATATTTTAAAATAATTTTTTTTACAAGAAACAACACTAGGAAATGACGTTTCTACACCCATAAAAATATCCAGCAGAACCTCCCCCAGGCCTCAATAAGCAGATGTCTGCCCTTTTACAAAAGGTGGTGGCCTAGGACCTTCTGCCATTTCTCCTGACTCATGAACCCTTGGTCCTTGGAATGCGGAGCGAATTCTGGACCACAGCCCTTTCTTACATTTATTTTTATTCCCCCTTGCTGCCCTCTATAAGAAGGGAGTCAATAAATAATACAAACATAGATTCATATTCTAATGGAAACCGTTCTGGACTGAAATCAAGACACTTCAGTAAGTCCGGGACACTGTGAAGATTTCTCCTGGAACGCAGAATTGAAATGCACCTTCGAGAATTCCTCATTCCCTTGCAGATATAGGACCTCTGCATTTTTGACAAGCTTGGGCATGTCCCCTTTTTGAAAAGTCTCTGGCAAGTCTCTGTTCTGTTGTCGTAGATGTTGCGTATGTGGGATGTCTAAATGTTGCCCATTTTGATGCAAATCAGAGGGGGGGTTGTTTTTATTCAGGTTTTGTTCAGCTGGGTTATCCCTGGGAGTTTTTTGTTCCTTACAGATTTTGCTGGCATTTTCCTCTGTGTACATATCCAGGGCATAGCCATTAATTTTGATGGTAGAATTCTCTGTCATGCTGGTGCGCACCGAAGTCCTGTTGCTGTTGCTTCCCCCACTCTTGAACAGATGCTCCTTCTGGCCCAGAATGTGTCGCCTAATGATCTTGCGGAAGGTTTGTCGGAACTCCCGTATCCGGTAGGCGTAGATGAATGGGTTGACCACAGAATTGCCGTGAGACAAGATGATGGCCAGGTACATGAGCCAGGCCGGGGGCCGTGGGCACTCAGGACAGAAGTAGGTGAAGCAGTTAATGATGTGGAGCGGGAGCCAGCAGACGGCAAACAGCCCCACAATGATGGCCAAGGATTTGGCCGCATGGACCTCCTTCTGGAGGATGGAGCGGCACTTCTCCCCATGGGTGGCCTTGAGTTCAATCAGCTGGAGCTGGTGCCGAGCCGCCATGAAGATCCTCAGGTAGATCCCCAGCATGAGCAGCAAGGGCACAAGGACAAAGGCGAAGAAGTTGAAGTAGACCATGTAGTCCATGGTGACCACGCTCTCAAAGAGGCAAGGCATCATGCGGTCATCTGTGCACTTTATATGATTTATCTGGGTGCTGTTGGCGACCTCACTAGAACATTTGTTCCAGCCCAGCATGGGCGTCAATCCAATTATGACAGAGAGGACCCAGCAGATGGCAATGATCCCTTTAGCTCGCTGGCCCGTCACCAGACCATTATACCTGAAACAACATTAAAGAAACAAAGTTATTCCTGTCGCTAAAATAACAAGAACAGACATAGGGATGGAGAAGAGGTTGTTCATCTCATCAAGCCCATCCCTAATCCACTGTTCATTGTTTAGTAAAGGATCACATGTTTACAATGTGGGTTTTCATTCACAGGGTTAATAAAAATAAACACGAACAGGACTTCACAATCAGCTCTCTCAGTATTCATTTCTTTCTCACTGGAGAGGTCTAAGGCTTCCTTGGTCACCTGGATCTGAGAAACTTCAATCATCATCTTCTATCACAGCTAGACTTGCTGCCATCACCCCAAACAACAAAATCAAAACCTCTCAGAATTCCACGATAAGCACATTTCTTTTCTTAATCTTTTTATACGTAGTGTGGATTGGATCCGACCGTAACAATGCACACTTCATATGGGTGCTCCTTAAATGAAATCACAAGGCAATGATATGCAAAGGAGCTGAACGACATGACATGATAAACGATGCGGTATATAAAACCTGGAGCAATTAGCTATTGGTTAGTATGCCTGTGAAATGCATACATGCAAAGATTTGTCATATTTTGAAAGAGACATGATAGTGACTGCATGGAAACAAAATCACCAAATCAATACACTCAATAACCCCCTGTATGTCCTGGGTAAGGGGAAATCAAGGGGGGTATCTGCAGCAAATAAACTCTGCTAGGAGAAAGGTCTGGAAAGCAAAGAAAACAAGAAAACAAAGGAAAGAGAGCTAAAAATGATGCAGACACATTTTTGAAAAATAATAAAAAGGAGCTACTGATGTGCGCTTTCTTTTTAAATACGATGCAGATAAAAGGAACAAAAGGGCAAATGAAAACTCACAAGGCATTAGGAACCTGCATGCTGTGCTGATTAATCAAACTGCCCTGATATTGGGCTATTCTGGCTCTGAACACGCAATGGAACGAAATCCTAAGATCTACAGATATCAATCTGTGATGCCTTCAGCCCATCACTCTGTAATCAATACTCTTAATCAAGCAGATATGAATCATTTTTGAGGTGTAATCCAGCTTGAACATCTCAGATCCCAGCAAGTTATTATAATTGTGCGCGAAGGTTTCGGCTGTGGAAGCCTGTTCTGTTGATAAATGAAGGACTTCCGTGAACACTGAATTCTACACAATTTATCTGAACCCTTTGTTTTGCGCTATGCAATGCATTTTTTGGAAGGTGGAAAGGCTCTCCCTTTTAAATTAATACTGCTTTAGTTTACTTAAAAAAAAAAGACAGCTGGTGTATTCCTCCACTTATAACCCGGACAGACCTGTAAGTTACTTTCCAGGGGCAAGATGTTCATTTGCTGGCATACTGTTGGAATCAAGTATTAGGATCAGAAGCCTACACACTTTTACTTTAAGGAAGAATAACAGAATTATGTTGTTGCACTGATTCCAGGCATTTTGGACCATTTTAAAGCCAGAGATTACAGGGCATTGATATGATACTGTATGTGGCTCAGATGTTTCTTCTTTGAGAAAGAATATGCAAGTAAGTCTCCTTCATTTGTCTCATTGTACAGTCCGTGTATCTTTAAACTCTTACTAACTGGGTAGTTTGTTGTTGCAATTCCGAGCTCAATGTTGACTGTGCACATAGCCTTGTAGAGTCTTCAAATGAAACATGCTGTATGCTGTAACTGTTTTGCTGTAGTCTAACATGTGTAATCATATCACTATGGCCAGCTCAAAAGCGTCTCAGGGATAAGAGAAAAGTAAATACGTTCTTGGAATACCTTTGAGAAGCCATGGAAATATTTGTTTAAACTAAAACAGAATGGTTTGTCTTACGATCATTCAAGTCTGTACTGTACAATGTCTGTTATCAAGTAATGTAAACCAGGTTTTGGAGTGTGTGCACTGGGGTGGGGGGGGTGTTGCTGGAGCCCTATCTTCCCATGGCAGTGCCAATACAATGTTTCTGTATGAAGGAAACTGCACTAGTATGGGTATCCATTACTAACCATGCAATTGCAAGATAAGCTGACTTGTGCACCAGTTAAAATGATCTTTGTAATAACGGAAACTATGCTTTTTTTCCCCCATAGTTCTACTAACAGTACTGCTTTAGTATGGTTATATTCCATGGTACAGTATACTGGAAAATAACTATATTCTTTTTTTTTTTTATTGGAAAACACTTATCCTGGTGCATTCCTGGGAATTAATCTCACTCTGAAGAGTCAGTACAATTACTCATAGACTGTTTTAATATATAATTGGACTTCCTGTTATATAAAAAAAAACCTCTAATATGTTTACAGTCCACTTACAAGATCAATTTTCAGATCGTGTGTGATACCAGCTGAAGGGTTTGGCTGTTCTGACCGGGTTCTTCGTGTTAGAGTTAACAGGGTGAATAAACAAACCCAGCCCCAGAGACACACGCACACAGACAGAACAACCCTAATCGGTCCAAGCAGAGAAAGCTTTAATATGAACCAAACCAGCATCCAACACATTCTCACATTTGATAACGCACACCGTTCTTTAAAATGTGTTAATATTCTAGTACTGTACCTAGATTTTTTATTAAGCCTTTTCAGCTACAGTTCCATTCTCTTCCTATCTTCGTGTAGTTGAGTTTTCCATTTTGAATATCACTGTCTTTTCTGAAACGCTATTGAGCAGCCTTCTCCTCCATGCTGGTTTGCAGAGGAAATGTTTAACTCTGGATCATTCATCTGTCCCATTCTTTCAGCAAAGCCAGTCGGCAGGACAGGCAGGACATGTGTCAAGTGGAGTTCTAACTGGAAAGAACGCACAAGTGTACCAGCATGAAGGAAACAGTTGCTCTGCAGTGCTGTGCCATGCCCATTCTCCTGGGGATGTCATAGGGGCCTGGAGCAATGCTACGGTGCGTGTGTAAAGTTTTGACATAAAGGGAATTCTGCAATGCATTTTGTGTATTGAAATGTGTTCCTTATGTTGCACGGCAACATAAGTCACACAGCAGGAGAGTTCTGGGGAAAAAATAAATCATTTAGGTTTATAAAAGAAAGTCTACTGAGAACTCCCTTGTTTTCTTACTGAACCAAAAAAAAAACAGACAGATGTTTTTTAAATCTTACTTTCAGCCACCACTGGCTGCACATGACAATAAAAATGACAAGAATTAAATATGAATCTAAATTAAAGTCCAATGAAAACATGTCTCATCTGTTTTGGGCCTACTAATGTAACTGGCTTGTCTTCCAGAGGCACAAGTTACCAGTTCCTCACTTTTTTGAGATTAAAATCTGAGGCTGTATGTAGTGGGACCAGTGCTGGCGCTGCTAGTGCACTTCTTTTAGGTGATTTACTGCTGATCAAACATTTCTGCAGTCGCCCACAGACACCACTAACACGATGACCACTGATGCGTCATGGACACTCAACACTCACAAGTACAGAAGCAGATGCTGCTAATATCAGTGGCACACCACATGCACATGTACTAAACCTTATCTCTAGCATCATGGGCCACCTGCTAAGAGTCCTATCGCAGGGCTTTGAAACGGTGAAGAGAATTACGTGACAGCAGTCTGTCACTGATTTGTCATTGATAGACTCCAGACTTAAGAAAATACAAACACCCCGTTTCCAAGCACTTTCTAGTGTGTCCCAGGGGACTTGCAGGCATGAGAAAAAGTTTCTTTGGTAGTCCTCCTGCAACCTGACATAATCCTGGTTTTACATTGCTCTGTCACATGACTGAGGAAGGCAATAGATGAAAAGGTTGTCTACAGTCCTACTTCTTCTAGTATAGTTTTTTTGTGTTTAAAGTGTTGTCAAAAAACTGTTGTGGGGAAAATATAAGTGGTCGCTTTAGTATATGGTGTAGGATGATTTTATATAATATTCAGTATTTCTTCAGTCTTTCCATGTACAGGTAAATGCTGAACACAACCTTTTTTTTTTTTTTACACAAAAACATGTTGCAGTAATTTATAAAACAGTGATGATTCCTATGATGGCTTTTCTGACTGGTTACAAACATTACCAATAAACGTAAGCATTTCAAAGTATTTAATACTAAAGTTTAGACATTTAGGAAACGAACACCCTAACTATTATAAGAGGCTTTTAAATTTAAATAAGTATTCAAGGGGTCGGGTAGAGCTCTATAGAAGGCATACATTTGACACCTCTGTGTATTTTCATCCTGCTGTCTGCAGTAAAACCCTGGCTTTCCTCTCAAGAGTAATGCTTGTAAGTGTGAGCCCTTTCATGTACTTGCAACACATTTTCTCTTGCACACAGTGTGCATAGAAGCTGGGTCTATAAAACTTCACCATAGTAAATTTATAGTATACCTTACTTTGTTTTTTGCTAAGTGAACATTATAATTGACATGCATGTATGAGCTTCTGTAATGCATGTGCTTCTCTCTCTCATTACCGATATCAACAGCAGTCTGTGGCTCCCTTCCTTTGTGCTGTTATGGGAAAGTGGAAAACGCCTGCCTGAGTTGGACACTTTTTGCCAAAAGTGTTCTAATTTTAAACAGACCACCACCTGGTCACAGTGGGAACACGACCTGAGAATACTACAAACACCCCCAACCCATATAATCATTCTATTGTGTCTTTGAGATGTGGGGTCAAACATTGATTTAAAAAATGCAGTGGAATTCTGTGCAAAAGGCCCTGAACATGGCACTGCTAATGGTAATGTATGAGATTATGCTTCTAACATACATGCAAGCCATAGCTGTAATTAAAAAAAAAAAAAAAAAAAAAAAAAAAAAAAAAAAAAAAAAACTAGCGCCATCAGTATCACAATAAAGACGATCACTTTCATATGTAAAAAAAGTGACAAATACACTATGTAGCATTCAGACACATTTCTCCATAGATCCCTACATTCTGATATTATAAATAAATTGCTATAAAAATAGTCTAACCCTGTTTCACCCCACTGAATAGCTGCCAAAAAAAATCCTAAAGGCCCTCTAGATATATGAAGAATTTCCAGAAGTATGCATTCCCAGTGGGAATAATAATGGGTCAAGCTCTGTACTCTAATACAACTTGCACAATTTTAGTGAAAGGAAAAATATAATGCAACATGTTACTTCTACTGTAAATATACACCTCAAATACTGCAACAGTAATACAATGTGTATGGGCAGGTGCATAAGGAACAGCTCATCAGAGCCTTGCAGTCCTGTATACAATGCAGTGGTCACGTTCTATACCAGTAGAACTGCAGTAACATCTAAACATACAAAACTATGGCTGCCCTCTTACCTGAGGGGTATCTTTATGGCAATGTAGCGGTCGATGGCGATGGCCAGCAGGCTGAAGATGGAGCTCTGGGTGAGCACAAGGACAAAGCAGGCGATGAAGAGGCAGCCATGGAAGTGGGCGCAGAAACCCGTGCTGATGGTGATGGCGAAGGGGATGGCCAGCACGCCCACGGCGATATCCGCCACCGCCAGCGACACCACGAAGAAGTTGGTGACGTTCTTCAGGTTGCTGTTCAGCCACACTGCCCAGCACACTAGCACATTGCCCAGCACTGCTAGCACAGCGATGACCAGCTCCAGGATGATGTAGATCACGTTAGCATCTAGCATGGTGAGGTGAGCCGCGCACACACTGACACTGAGCAGGAGGAGTGATTTAGGGTCACTTCAACGTGCATCGCTGCAATTCAGCAAGGCACCACGGTACCACAGCACCACAACACGAGATTTTTTGCAAGAAGCTCTGATGGAGGATCAAACCAACCTTCTGGTTCAATTCCAAATGGTCCTAAACCAGATAAGCCAGTGTGCTCTAAGGCTGTATGAAAGACACTCAAAAGTTCAATTAACCCCTCAATTAACCTGTTTTCTTAGTCCCGGCTGACTGATGTAACACCCAAATGGTCAATACTTATTGAAGTATTGTTGTAGATTTTACATCCGAATGTCTTAAATCTATGAAAAGATGCGTTTCTGTGTATTGGCCCTGGCTTATTTAAGACTTAGTTAAGAGATTTGTCTTGGCAAGTCCTTTTGCCATTCCAAAGACTGACGATTCTGATTGGCCCTTTGTTTTCTTCAGTGCGTCAACAGATTCAGAGGTTGCATCCAAAACAGCCCAACTCTTTTGTGTAGATAAGACTACGCAAATGATTGGCACAACTTTAGTCCAGAACGATTTCCAGCAGTAATGACTTGGCCTCCAAATGGTAGGTGAAAATGGGTAGATTCACTCATTCACTCATTGATTTTTAAATAAAGAAGAACTTAAGACAGTCCAAGTCTCTTTGATGGGCCAGTGAATAACCCAAACTGTCACTGTGTTGTGGTTAATCCAAGGATGACCTTCTGCAGCTCTGGTTGCTTGAAATGAACCAGATTTCTTCACTTTCCTTCTGGTTTTAAATGTTCAGAGGACACGCCAACCAAAGTCAAGCCCTGTCCTCTTGGATGTGATGGTCCATGAATATAATAAACCCAAAATGCCACTTACACTCTATTACTACAGTCTTACTGGTTTTGTGGGTTTAAATCCAAGGATGACCCCCTTGCAGCCTTCCACGATTGGAATCTGAAATAAAAAAAAAAAAAATACTAATTTACACAGTAATTATTATTATTGTTCATTGTTTGAAAAGGAGATTTGTCATGTAATGAACGAATATAATTTAACATTTATTACTGCTATTGATTACATAATATTCTATTACTTTTGTAACCTGTTAAAAGACCAGAATTAATTATTAATCAAACGTGATTTGTAGATTGCTGAAAATGTTTGAACATTCACAAAACATAAGACCTGGAGAGGTTCAGCTATACAAACTACTCCCCACTCCCCAAGCAACCAGAATGGGTTCTATTGAGCTTCTTATGAAACTACATATAATGATGTATACATTAGTAACAGATGACCTTCTCCAGGTGGGAGAAACAGCAATGGTAGATATTGTACCACATCTACTGTCTATATACATCCAAAAGGGACTGGTTCATTAGATATTGCGTACCACAGTTAAGTGTTGTTAGAAGAAGAAGAAGAAGAAGAAGAAGAAGAAGAAGAAGAAGAAGAAGAAGAAGAAGAAGAAGAAGAAGGAAGCTGCAAGGCAACAGAGTGCCCCCCTTGATGGTAGACATGAATGAGTTGCTGAGGATAAGTGGGCTTGTTCTATCCTGCAAACGGACTCACAATGGGTTTTAATAACATTTGAATCAACCCAGAAGCTTTAGAAACGCTCGCCTCAAAACCTTCCCCAGCTACTAGATAATTAAAAACTGTTGTTTCAGAGGAGAAAGCACTGTGCCAACTGTTCACATATAGAGTAAACAGACACTGAAGACACACTGAATCTGTGTATCTGGATGAATTTGATATTTTGCAGGAAAATTTTTTTAAATCCAAATGCATTCTAAACACTGGAAAGGAATGTTTTTTTTGTCCTGGATGTCCTATTGGCAGTCATTCAAATATTGGTTTGTAACTTGAATTACTGTAGCTGTTTAAGAAACAAACAAACAGCCTAGTTTCAGGAACACCAAACACAATTCTGCAGACATGTACATATAAAACTTTGTTTTAAGTTACAAGCAATTTATGCATTAAGTTTCATACATTGATCCTGAAGAAGAGTGAAGTTCCCACAGTACACACTGGCTTGATTTCCTCCCGCTCCCTACGGTTTAAGCAGACAGCCGATGTCTGGGTTGATCTTCAAAGCAGATGTGCATTAACTGTAATTCTAATCAGGCGGCTTCAAGTGAACCTCCCTGAATACGGGGATCGTGTTCTAAACCATTTCTAAATCATTTCCTCATGAACTAAACTACCGACCCTGTCTGCCAGTGCATGCCATTTGAGATGGTACTGCTGCCCACTTCCAAAGAATCTCACAGCTTTATTTATTGTTTTATTTGCATGCAGGAAAATTGCTGTTGTGGCAAAGATCTACTTGACTGCGTTTGTAATAATATGCAATGAGACCAGGGCTTGGTACACAGGTACCGATTGCACCGGTTGAGAAACGCACGCTAACACTCATGGTGTGCAACTGGCTGCAGGTTGCAGTTAAGTATAATTTTTAGTACATTCATTTTCTCTGTTGAAAACTGAATACCTGTGCTAGGCAAGCTGGACGGCTGAGCTCCACTGTGTACTTATTTCACTGCATTATTTTACTTATCTGAACAATCCTTAATTTGTAAGTATCCCATTGTACTGCTTACTGTTGTACAGCCTCTGAGCCTTTAATGCTCTTTCCCTGGTTTAATAAAGGAACTGGATTGTGTAAATTCAGATACAATAGCTCAAAGTTAATCTATAACATCAGGAATCTATTTCTGATCCCTCCAGTAGGTCCATCTGTTTCTAATATGTTACTGTCTGTTTCCAATACTGCAGACCGAACCCTTTTTAAACTAATGGTTTGCTGTGTTTGCATGTTGACGGCATTTAATGGTTGAAGCTGTATTAAAAATGGTTGAAGGTGAAGGGATTAACAAACAGGAGTCTTTTTTTTTTCCACCTTCAGGTACAAAATATTTCTAACAAAACCACACTTGGTGTAAAATGTTTTTAATTTAAAAATAAATAAACAAATAAATACTGGGTGCTTTTATACGATGTTCTCCGTGAGAAAAGGCCGGAAAGAATTTTCCAGTAGGTGGTAGTCGATTTTATTTTTTAAAGAACACTAATGGGATCCTCATAAAGGAGCAACCCAAATGAAAACCGGACCCAATGCCATATCCTGACTTGCAGCTGGATTTTCGAGATGCCTGCTTGTCCCGGGGCGAGGGTTGGGCTAGCAGTAAAGCAAACAATCAGTCAGTGGCAGAAACAGCCTGTGAGGAATTACTCACTGCCACACAAGCGGGACAGAAACTTGACCAGCTATAATAAAGCTACTTGTGTCTGCCTATGTGCAGCGCCACACACACGTACGCACGCACACACACCTGTCAAACTCCCCTAAGCAATCCCTGCATGACCCTGGTGGCTGTTTACTCAGATACAATTATTTACCCAGAGAGAAAGATAGAGGTGTGGGAGGATTCAGAACCGGTTTCAGTTAAAGCACCTAGTTTGTTTTTTTTCGGTTGCCTTATTCTCAAATGTATTTATTTTCTGCAGTGGTACTGTCACAGGCAGTGGATTTATAGGCACTTCAATTGATCCACAGACTCTGGAGCATATTACATAGATAAAACACCGCTGCTAAAAGCTCAGACTAATCCCAAATCAAAGGCAACAATTCTCAGCTCACCAGTCTTTGAAAATCAAATTAAGCTCCCTCATAACAAATAACACCCCTCCCCCTCCTCCTGCTTAATGCTTCGATCCTATCTGTGAACACTGGCCAACCCCTGAGTAGATTAGTGCGATGTCAAACTCCTGCTTCTTTCACATCATTATATAGTTAGGCGACATCCTGAGGTCAGTTCTCTTCCCTTATGGGAACAAGTCAAAGGCAAACAGGTTCCCTTGAAGCGATGAACTGATAACTAACTGAAATTGAAAGATTCCGTCAAATCACCCATTTTTTTTTTTTTTCTTGCAATGGAGAAACACGGATTCATTATACTATTGAGGGCATGAACAGCATTTAAGTCAATTGAATCCTTTGGACTGAAATTGATTTTGAATCACCCCACAGGAAGCTGAACCGTAACACTTATAAATGGCTGATATCAATCACAGATTGATTAGCACTAATCATTGACTACCTACTGGGAGTTTAGGCAACAAAGTCCAATGTCACCAACCCATGTATCAAACAGTGTGTGTATATAGGCTAGCCCTGCAAACATAAAGCAACTTCCTCAAATGATGTATGATATGACACATGAAAGGGTTCACTTTTCTTCTATCAACGATTGAACTTGACCCAGGGTACCAAGTATGAAGATAACATCTCAAAGCGTTAGGTCTTTATCATCCAAAAACCAAAAAGTTACATAACCCCAATCAGACAGCTATATGGGTGTAACACTGGCACTGATCTGGTATCATTGTACTGCAATGGATTACCAGTGTGTGTTGGTTCACAGCATTGGGACCGCACTGGCATGTCACAATATAAAGAACAGCAGGCGCTTCATTGCCATTCTAGTGCCACTGCACTGCCATTGAGAATCATTAGATAAGTTCTCATTCCATGCCTTTATCTTATTATTTTCAATTATATCAATGGCAAGACGGGGACAATATTCTCATTTATTAAAATGGAAGTGTGTTCACATTCTGGGTCCTTGAAACAACACCAAAAAGTCAGGATAATAAACAGCTACATTGTTTTTTAAAGAGTTTTTGCAATTGTAAAAAAAAAACAAGTCTGGCACAAATAAATGGGAAACACAGCAATTCAAGGAACATTAACAGTTATAATAAGCTATTCTGTTTCCTCTCTCTCTCGCTCTCCCTCGCTCCGGGAATGGTGCTTACTCCTGAAAACAAACTCTTCAAGCATCATTTAAGTGCTTTCCAAATATTTACAAATGTTAACTATTCCGTGGGAGGTGCAATTAGATTTAGACCAAATCATTTTTAAGAGCATTTTACAGCACTCGAGGATGAATGAACTAGGATTGCTACACCTACCTTACTCCTAAAAATAAGCAGCTGGCACTAGTCCATCTCTGTGCTTGTTACTTGGGTTAACCTTACTGCATGCCAGGTCTAGTCTACTGCAGTACAATTACTGGGAAAAAAATACCATATCGTATCCCAGCACTAATAACAATGGAAAGGCTATGTGGAAAGGGACACCACATCCAGTTAGGGTTACTAAATATATGTACGTGTCTCACACTGTGGAACTTTAAAAAAACAGCACAGCTGCCAGAAAACAAACAATCACATTAAGTCAGAACTTCAGAAATAGTTGCAAATCAGGCTATTCTCTAGAGTTTTACTGTACTCGGAACAGTGGGATAAGAAATTCCTAGACAGTGGCCAAAACAAATAAAACTAACAACATTGGTCCAAGATTGAAAAACCCTAAACTACTCTAACACTTCACAGTGTTACCAGTACTGCACAATCAAAAACCCTAAACTACTCTAACACTTCACAGTGTTAGAAAATTGCCCAACAACCAAAATGTTCTACCTTCATCACAAAAAGTGAATTCTGAATTCATTTTCTGAGCATATAAACAAACACGTCAAACCATGGTAAATGAATGGTATAACCATGGTGAAAGCATGGGGAAACTGCACAATGGCTGTAATAAACTGTTGTAAGGATAATGCTTTTATATGTCGATACACAAGGTTTTATTTTTTTGTTTTTTTTAAATTAGAGTTCAAGGTATACTCTAGGTTACAATGTACATGCAATTTGATTTGCTTGTTGCTGTCATAACTACCATTCACGTTACTCACACAGTGCTTCTGTAGGTCAAGCCAATCTATAAACCTATAACAGAAACCATAACAGAGACCACAGTTTAGAAGACTAGAAAAAGAAAAGAAATAAGGAGCATGCCTGTCCACTTCAAAATTCACAAATGCGCTCTCTTTCTTAGCACTGCATCATGAAATGAACACCACACTGAATACATTCATTTTAAATGTAAATATGTGATTTAAGTTTATCACCTAGTCAGTTTAATACGCTGTAATCCCTTTTAAGTGATCACAGAATTACTGTAATGGTTCACTTCCTGCGCACAATGTCGTTGTTGTGATTCAGTAATTATTGAATAGCATTTAACAGTTATGTGGTCATATCCATAGGGAACAGGAAGGAGAGAGAGAGAGATACACACTATGAGACATACATGCGTTACTTATCAAAGTATTCGAGAGGTGTAATAAAATAAAATGCTGTTGATTTGTGAGTATCCCATTTAGAAATGCTGTTGATTTGTGAGTATCCCATTTAGAAATGCTGTTGATTTGTGAGTATCCCATTTAGATTTGGGACAGGAACCATGTGAATGTTGCTCACCCTGCTGAACCTAATCCCAAACTCCTAGTTAGAACCTGTTGTTGGCTGTTTAATCTGAAAGAACAGAGGGTGGAGAGCGAGGTGCACGCCAGCACACACCAATTAAACACTTTTCAGTTGCATTGACCTACTCTTTATAACATCTGTTTAGATCGGAAAAGTACACCATGCTGTACTGTGGAAATACAGCAAAATGTCTAATGCATCTCGCTGTTGGGCGATTTGCAGGATTATGGGGGTTGCGATGGGATGAGCTACAGTAAAATAACATTTGGTACTACATAGTGAGCGAGACCAATTAGAAGATCACAACCATTAACTGTCAGCAGCACTTAATACAGTGTGAATACAGCACTGTTTTACTGATTCCACAGTGTACAGTCAAGCAAACTGTTGACAGGCGGGTACCCTGTATCTCACATGTAATGTAGTATTACATTATAAATGACTAATTTGAGTTTATAAAATGACTAATTTGACGGTTACACGGCGTAAACAAGTGTCCTAGTCTAAAATGCGTCACACACGTTTTTTTTGTTTTTTTTTTGTTTGTTTTTTTTCTGGGAGACGCTTAATAGCAAAACGAAATCAATTCAGAGGCAAAATGAAGCATGGGGAGTGATAACGCCATTTAGTTCAAATACAGCGATTTGTTGCACATTTTTACTAGCCAATATGTCTAGACCGTTATGAAAATTGAGACGAGATGAAGCCCATGCAAAGAGACAATCCTTCAATCAATTAGCTAGAATGGCTTGCAAATCGACCTCATCAACACAAGCAGGGCTATTCTTGCTTTTTCTAATGGTCTTTATGAGCGTAGTAAAACGATTAGATGGACTGTGGACACACCAAGGGGGGTGTCCGCTTACAAAACAAACAGCTCTCCTCCACTGGCTAAATCTCTGGTGGATCTCCGCTTAACTTGGTAAGTACCTGAATAGATTTGTTTACCACGTTTGCCGCAAGCTGTCAGAAACGCAGTGCGATTTTAATGGTTCAGGTCCCTGGAGTAAAACCAACTAAACAAGCCCCTCAATTTAGAGGCAGGTAACGTGTCCTATGACTTGCAAGCTGCTCTCTCCTTCAACTAGACACATTCGCTTATTAAAACTCCCAGACACTACAGTAATTTCTTGCTTAGAGTTGCGTTTATACGGTAACCTGTTGCTGGTTCATTTGGCGCTCTTCACATGATATAATCACTTCACTGATTATATCCCGCTCATGTTTTTTAAATATAAATTATTATTACTCTTCACGTATATTAAAGTAAACAGACTATAATACACAGAATGCCAGTAAACGTGAATAGAACACATAGATAAGCAATTATACATACACTACATAACATTTGAAAACCAAACGGCTTTTAAATATGTATGACACTTTCTTACCATTAAGGCGTGTATACATGGCTATACATCTAGCACCGTTAGTTTTATGTTTAGGCAATACCATCTGAGCTGAAATATGGCAAACGATGATGCTAAAAGTCCCTTAAAGCAAGGAAGCAAGCAATGACCATGTACGTGTAATTTGGGTGTACAGTTGCCTAACCTAGTCCCCACCTATACCGTAGGGTACATCCTGTCATTTTCTGCAGCACGATGTAGCTTTGAGGTCAGGAAATGACGTCTTCTCACCTACATAATTTGTTCAGGTTATATAATAACTGCTATGCTTTATTGCATGAACTTTTACATGAGTTCCGCAGAACAAGTCTAAAGAACGATTCGCTTGTGCTTTGCTGTTCACTGCCCATACGGTACGAGAGAATTGGTGTACTGCAATTACCAAAGTGTAAGGCTGGTAGGTTATACTGGAACAAGCCTACAGTAGTCAACTAAACAAAATTCTGTGCATATAACAGTTCAAATTTTGTTCACACAATTTAGACTCTGCTTTTATTATATACTTTAACAAATGTTACTTACCTTTAAAATCCAAAAATAAGACTGCTGATAAAAGTGCTCCAAAAAAAAAAAAAAGGAAAAATTGTTTGTCTTTTTATAAGCTTATTCTTATGAAAAATCATAAAAACTTTTTTTTAATCCTCAGAATTTTGATGTTGAGTTCCAGATTTAAATGAATGCCGAGGTAAGCTGATCTTTCTTGATACAGATTTCACTTGGGATTAATAAATAAACAATAAATAAACAGATATACCATTTTATTTGATGTATTCCTTTGCCCACTGCATCTTCTAGTAAAGTTATTTTCGTCTGCAAAATTCCATTCAATATAGATGGAACTAAGAATGTTCTTTGATATAAGATTCGGCCACACCGTTTCAATTTTGATGCACTGTCTTTAACTTTTTTTTTTCAGTTATGAGTTAGAACACAGAAATAAATAATATTTCACCTTACAGTTTGCACTTTGGATATCCTCCTGGTTTATGATCAAGTTAATTTATAGCAGAAAAAAGCTTAATCGATGTATTAGGCTTTTGGATCCTCAGCATGATCAGTGGATTTTCCGCAGATCCCCGTTACTCTCATACAGTTGTTTCCTCTGCTGTTTTTATTCGTTGATTTTCTTTTTTGTTTGCGCAGCCAGTCACATGCGCTCACTTGCACATCTTTTACGCGTCTGGGTTTGTTTCTGAGTTTGAAGCGAAGCTTCAGATTTTTAAGAAAACAGAATTAGCCAATCCGCGGCAGACGCCTGCAAAGACCACGTGATTCACACGATGCTCGAATCTGCATACCCTAGCAACATGATGCGGTGATCGACACGGTCACTTTATTACAGTATATTGCACTGTATTGTGTAAATAATGCACCGGTCTATACAGTACCGGAATTGCGCTTTTAAACTTGATTGTAAGTGTTGAATAAGCAAGTCAATACCCGTTTCGTCTATTCAAACATGGTTTTAGGATATTAGTACAGTACCTTCGATTGATGTGTATCTGTTACACAAAATCAGACTTATTCTGTAATTTTGTTAACGTCTCTGATTCATGTTACCTCCCACAAATGGAAGTCTGTAGTTTCAGTGTGCCTGAAACAACAAACTGCCGTGGGTGGGCAATCTGCTTCAGAGATCTTTTAAACCACACAAAACAATGAAAACTTTAATTCAACAACCAGGGAGGGAGCAAAAACAGTCTTGACGAGATACAGAAAACACATCTGGAAGTAAGGTACAGGTGCTTACCACTGCCTTAAATATGATTTTCTTGTCAATCAGGCCAGAAGGTAAGTTGACACTATTGTATAAGCCCATATTAAAACAGTTTTATTGCATATTAGTAGTCCTTTCTCCAGTCTGTCGTTTATTACATCCTGCTGCTGCAAGCATTTTCTGAGAGAGCATACCTGCAGTATTTGGGTTATAGAGGTTTGGCTGGCTTGTTTCCAGGGGAGAACTATGTGTCTCTATAGCTCTGACTTTAAACAAACTGGACTGTCAACAAGGTTTGCCTTCCGATAATACAATTGCGTACCCAGTGACTGCCCATACTTGGGGTTGCCTCCTGTCTCAAGGTGTGTGGCTCTAGCTTGCATCGCTTATGTTAGTTGTGGAAGTATGGAAAAAGTTTAGAACTTGTCCATATTTTTGTAACACATGTATAATCCCACCGGAGGCCATGGTTTGGCTCAACATAGTTTTGTAGTCTGACTTGTAGCTTTTGCCATTGCCCCCAATCTTCATGTGCACCACATTTACTTTCATTAAAAAAAATACAGAACAAAACAAACCAACCTAGCCATGCACAGAAGTGGAATGGTATTACAGTATGGAAGACATTCTGTTGTGCTGAATATTCCTTTGTCAGGGTTGATTTCTCTCTTCTACTCACTTCTCCTTTGTCCCCAAGTTAGGTCTGCAGTGTATTGTATTGCTGCTATAAAAAAGGGACTTATTCTCTGTCTGCGTCTTTCTCGCTCTCTCTGCGTCTGAGATTGTAAGGGGGGGTGCAGCTATGAAGTCATTTGATCACTGCCCTGTTCTCTCTCCCTCTCTCTGTAGGTAAACACAGGATACCCATAAAGGATTGTGTATTTTTTTTAATCCAACATATAGTGAAACTTATTTATTGCTACGTTCTTGTCTTGTTTTCCATTATTAATGTATACATGTTTTGTGTGGCCCTCTGAGAATTTCATCCATGTAGCTGGGTGATTCTGTTTTATTAAATTACTGTAAAATAGAAACATATTTTAATCCCATATATTATTTAAAGTATTAATGAATTACAGTACAGTGAGTAAAAAATTAATCCTTAGTCACCCCATCACTGCAGTTAAGTGTTTTGAAGATCATTATACACTAATTCCAGTTTTCCATTCAGGATTCGTGACAAGAAAATAATGCCTCTGCTATTTTGGTAACACCCGACAGTGAAGTGTATGGTGCTTTTGTTTTGTTTTAATAACTGAATCATTTTTTCGTTTCAAGAAATAATCTGTAAGATAAGAAGATAATTCTTGCATTCAGTGATTCACAAATGTCATACAATTAAGTGATTCCACAGAAGAGAGAGAGACTGCAGCTGTGTGGGTCTGCAACCATATACCTGGTGGAACTTCTTGATTGGAGCACAGGAAATAGCAATACAAAACAACATGCATTGAATTATATAGGTTTGGAATAATAATTGAGGATAAGACGATGTGTTCATCCATACAGCTTCGAAATGCTCAATCAGAATACTATATGAAACAGTGTCAGGTAGTAGACTGTTGGCTATTGTCTTTCTAGTGTACTCATTAGGAATTATATATGTTGGTATTTCTATACTAGGAGTACCCCTTCCCTGTGAGTGCTCAGCCATGACAGTGACCAGTCTGTAGTGGGTTAGTGGGGAAGGGCGGGTGAACGAAAAGGAAATAGAGATGCAGAACATATGCTTGCATGCAGGCAATGTATCCCTTTTCAAAGAGGTACATCCTGCAGAACCAAGCTGTCATTTAATCAAGGGAAAGGCAGCTTGAGAAACGGAAAAGCACTGGCATCTCCATAGAGCACATGGTGGACAATGACAGGATGTTACTGGTGAGGCAGAAGGCCCTGGGGCTACAAGGGATCAGCTGTCCACAGGAATTCTTTTTTGTAGAATATCATAAAGCTTATGCTCAGCCTGGTAGCCATAAAACAAAACACACAATTATAATAAATTTGTACAACAATTAACAAAAGAGTTCAAATGCTAAATGTGTAATCCTCAAGAGATGAGTGTCAGTTTATAGACACAGGTCGCACTGTTTTTATTTTTGACAATGTAAAATTGTAAATGCAGTGGTTGTCAGCTGATGGAGGAGATAGGAGCTGCCAGTGGTATTCTATAATGCAGTAGAAACCGAGCATGTTAAACTCCGCTTTGACACTGCTCGAGAGAGAGAGAGAGATGTGACATGTCTTTTGTTTTATTTAATCTACATTTAAATGTCAATCTGGTAGAGGTACAATATCTTTTTCACAAAGGCTCCCTGTAGGTGGGATTTAAAAACAACCCACTGTACTCCGAACACAGGCTAGAACAGGCTCACAGCACAGCTCAGGAGAGCATGCAGCTTCATTGTTTATTAAAACTAGGCCATTGAACAGTCACGACAGGATCCAGACCACTGTGAGACTCCAAGAACATGCACGTATAATAGAAAGCATGCTCTTCTAATTCTTGAAATAAAATAAAAAACCACACACACGTACAACACTTACTGAATCCGAACACATGTTAAAAAAACAATGTTTCACTATGCCATGATCTCAACTAGGTGCTTGCATACAGTAGTCCTTTTAAAGGGATGGTCGCTAACTTGGATTGAAGGCTAACATCAGTCAGGTTAAACTGTGACTGCTGTTTGATTTAACATTGCTTTGATTTGACCATTTAAAGGGATCTGCATAATGCAAATTGATCAGGGCATTGCCTTACGTGAGGCAGTGTGTGTATGTGGGATATACATATATGAGTCTGTATGTTGAAAAACGTGTTGCACTTTGTGAGGAATCATTGGGCACTAAGACCCATGTTAAAACACTGCAAAGGTTATAAGAACATAAGAAAGTTTACAAACGAGAGGAGGCCATTCAGCCTATTTTGCTCGTTTGATTGTTAGTAGCTTATTGATCCCAGAATTGCATCAAGCAGCTCCTTGAAGCATCCCAGGGTGTCAGCTTCCACAACATTACTGGGGAGTTGATTCCAGACCCTCGCAAGGTTATAAAAGTTTCATCAAAAGGCTGTTGTCTCCAGATCTTAAGACTGCTGTTCAAACATACAGGCTTCACTACAAAAACAGTAGACATGACCCAGATGACCAAAGCAGTTCCTGTGACTTCACCATCACTCTCTACCAGCATCACAGAGGCAGGAACTGAAAACGCACAAGAGGAATTCCTAAAACACAAATTAGTTACTTTTCTCAATCATGGGGAGAAATAACTGAGAGTGCCAACTAAAAACTCTCTGCCAGTCGACAGCTTGTGTAAAGCCTCTGTAACTAGCACAAGTTTTTTTGTTTTTGTTTCCTCAAACGCTCATTACACCTTGTTATTCTAACTGATGTTTCCCGATTTCTAAATTGGGCATCATTTTATAAGACGGATCTTGCTGAAAAACTGGCAAAAAAAAAAAAAAATCACAAAAGTGAAATGGCATCCATCTGTGTCTGAATCATTTTCAGTTTTACACGGGAAATATTCCTGCTACTGAAACTACCTTTAATGCATGTAAACAATGTGCTGTGTAAAGCAGGAACTCTGGTGTATTTTATTATAAAACACAAGCCATCAAAATGCTGTTAATCAATACACCAGCACAGCGTAGTTACCTGCACAGAAGCGATGGAGTTGTAGCAGTGTTATTCCAATATTGACGATTAGCTTGCAGTATTGAGCAGCGTACAGAGAATAACATTGTTCTTAGTTGTAGACTATGGCTCTGTGTAACATGATGGTTTGTGATGGGTTACTGTAGTGCCTGTTTACAGAGGCATTAAAACAGATTCTGCCCAATTTCACTTTGTTTCTTTTTTCTATTAGCTCTTAATTCAATTCATATCCATTCCATTAGAGGTGCTGGTTATAAAACACTGCTGTGTTTTTTTTATTTATGTATTTATATATTTATCCACTTCTAATTACTTTGCTCCTACAAAACATAATGAATTGTGAAGTTTAGAATTAAAAATCCCATGCTTGTGAGTAACAGATGGGCAGACAGATTTAGGTGAGAAACAAGGTCAATGCAAGTAATAATAATAAGAAACGTTTGCCAGTCAGCTGGGAGTTTAATGCAGTAGCTAGTGGGGAAGCAGGCATTGCTTTATGTGGAGCATTTCTCAAATGAAAGATGCAGAGTATTTTTTTAATACATTTTTTTTTTAGTCTTGTTGATTGCTAGTGTTTCCAAGGTAACAATAAAATATAATTTTGAACTTCAAGTTTGACATTTTCTGTTAATGTTGAAAAAAGGCTGTCCTATATAATTACACAGAGTATATGCAAATACATCGTCTCTTCTAGTTACCAGTTTGGGCACACTTACAAAGGTCAGACGGAAGTCTGTGACATTGTGTTTCACACAGAGAGAAGGGCATCTCTCTTCAAAGTGTCATGCAAGTCAGCTGCGACAGCATCCTGCACATAAATGTACAATCGCATTCATTTCAGTGGGAAAAAAAATAAATAAATCCTTTCGATCACATTTTGTTAAATTACATTTTGAAAACTGTTTACATGATCTCTACTACTGGGTACAGGAAATTGTCCTGACTTTTAAAAGAAACATATGCATTAGAAAGAATAGCATAGATAGGATACTTAATATGGTACAACTATACATACAGTGATTGAAGAGACTATAGATTGGTATATAAAATACTAATTCCAACATAATTCGTCCAAGGTTCTGTGCTGTCTGAGAAAGGGAAGCCATAAATCTATTTTGTCTACAAAACCTTGATCAAATACTATGATCCAGTATAACACTGTGCACAGTTTTCTCTCTTCTTGCATTCCTCCAACTACAATATACTATACTGTTTATTTATCCACTAGCACTGGTGGAATTGCTTTTAACGATAACGAAGCTCAGTGTTTGCCAATCTCCTGACCAGCAGCCAGCCATGTGATGAGGGATCACACCAGACATCCTGTCATCATAACAAAACCTAACCTTCCTACCAACACTTGAACTTTGATCCATCTGCAGTTTGTACTGCAATCAAATAAGTGAAACAAAGGGGGGCTGTGCCAGTATTATAATGGAGGCACTGTTTATTTTGCAAAATCAGATTAATTTGATATTTTCAACAATGAGCTACACATTAAAAGGGTAACTTTTGATGTATCTATGTATTTTATCATGTTTTTATAACATGAATTGTATGATTATTTATTTATTTATTTATTTGATTAACTGAGGTTTATGTCAAAGCATTATCTACGACTTCAAAGGAATTGCTGTGAACCTACTGACTCTTGTAATGAAGTGTTACCTAGATTGCAAACAGGCTGGCATTTCCAAAATAGCATCTGGCCAGGGAACTCTACCACACGAGCTGAAGAAGCATCTCCACCAGTAGACCGTGCCCCTTAGTTTGTTATCAGAATCACATTCCACCACAGCAATGGACACTTATCTAGGAAGAAAGACTCTACACAGAATTTGCTAACATGCGATATATGTACTGTTTCATGAATCAGGTCATCTGTTAACCTTTCTTGCCAGACATGAAGAGGTTGCTGCGGTGTGCTGCCAATACATCAGAAATTCTGTGGCTGTTTTTCCTGCCTCTGGGTCCTGTAGTATCTTTTCATTTTCATATTGTCTTTTTATTTCTCAATACATTATTTCATGCTTTTGCTCGATTCTCAAACAGGGTTGTGGAGTGCCAAGTAAGGTCAAAATAAGATCCTGGAAATGGGAGTTCAACACTTATTTTCTCCCGCGGTGTACGTCCTTCCACGGAATTCCTTTTGGAATCAAAGGACATGCCTTGCGTTTCCAAAGGAAAGGTCTGAACTTCAGTGCAGGAAGAGTGTAACTGTTAAAAAGAAATGCAGGATGCTAGGGCTCGGTGTTGCGCTGAGCGAATTCCGTGCTGAGATACAAGTGCCCTCATGCTTGCTTCACATCCTCCAACCTATGCATGTGTTTCTGTAGCCCCTTTAGTAAGGTCCAGCTCAATGTGTTGTGCGATGTTTTCAAAAAGTAAAACCTGACTCTGAAGCCTTTGGGGGGGAGGGGGGTTCAAGACATGTTTTTATTCCTTAAAGAAAAAGTAGCTGGAAATGGTTGCTTTTTAATATTTCCCTTATTGGTGTTTATATCCTTCTGAATGGTTCTGTTTTCTGTTGTTCCCATCATGAGTTCTTATCATTTCTCTAAATCAGGCTTTACCTGGCTTTGTGTTTGTGTGGAGAATCCGGGACTAAACAGTTTTTTAAAAAACAAACTTCAGGCTCTTTGACGGAGTGGTTTCTCAATTGCAGGATCACTCAGAGTAGTCAAGCTCCTGCAACCAGTTTCAGGAGTTAACTGCATTGGTTCCTCATTTACACTGGTTCATGCATTATGGCCATTCCATTAATAACGCTGGATACAAATATCTTCTTGAGATGACGGGCTGTTTTTCAAAATGACAAATCCCTGGATTCCTCTCCTAGTCAAGCACATGTCCCAGTGTGTAATAAATGCTGCACCTGCCCTATCTGAAATAAGGAAGCCATTCCTTCAGACAGTCAAATGCATTACCAGGAAATGTATAATTCAAGGGTCATGCATCATGTCTGGTTTAAAAAAAAAAAAAAAAAAGTATACCACTAAAACTACCACCAGATAATACAAATAAAATAACTGTACTGCCAACAAGGTCTACGGCTATGGCCAAATTTTCTACATCTCCTATCATTTTAGGACTGAGACTAAAAACTATATGAACAAAATGTATTCAAAGACACTACAAAATGATAATGCAAGAGTCTACCGGAAGCCATGATAGTAGTACATCATTTCATGTCAGATTTCGAAATGACACATTTTTCCCAGTTTGTCAGATTTTCATGAAGTATATGGAAAACTACAAAGCTGTATGTAATTAAATATGTTAACGTAACATTATTCAGCAGGTTTCATTCGACGTTGCAAATGCCAAATGTTTGGTTATAGCTGTGGGTAAAATTGAACAACTTTGGGAAACTCTGCAGCTTTAGGCAACGGTAGGAAATCTATTTCGAAGTGTGTCAGCTGGTCCCTTTAAGTGGAAACCAAAACTAGTCCAAATCTAAAAATAATAAAACGGATTAAAAAAAAGAAATATAGGTGTATGAAATGGCTTGTGTAGAACACAGAGATGAAGGTAAACTTGCCCAGAAGCACTGAGGTTGGCTTGCAATGTATTTGTAAGCATTGATGGGGAATCAGTCTTGTTTGGAGGATCCAGAAATCGTCTGGAGTCTGTCTCTGGTCTCTCAAGTGCTTTCATATGACAGATTCCTTTTCAAGTGCCTCTCATTACAGCTGGTGACCTCACTCAGAGTATGCGCAAGATTAATACTATAGTAATTAAAGCTGCAGTACCGCTTACAAACAGCACATCACTTACTGATGAAACTGCAAAGACATATGCACCAAAAACAAGTTTTGCAATGCAATTTACATGCTTGCTTGTTTTGTTCAGAATTTATTTATTTATTTTTTTTAACAGGAACTTTGGCTCAGGGAGTTCTTAATAAGGTAAGATACACTTTGGTTAGGGTTTTATTTAATTTTTTTATAGCTTAAATACAATCCCGTCTTGGAGTTGGCTGTGGTTTAAGGATCAATGTGTTCTTTATTTGTTCTCGGTTCAGTTAAAGTGCTACTGCTGTTATTACAATTGATCATCACACATCTAAGGCAGAAGAACTTCTAAAAATGTAAATGTTTGAAATCTGATTTTTCAACAAGAGCTACGCAATACAAGGGTAACAGGATTTTAGAATGTTTATAACATCTCCTAGATGTCATTATAATTCTATTCTATGATGATAGAATTTTGAAACAATAAACAGCCCAGTGTATAAAAGGTGTATCTGGATCCCATAGGATACACGCCCGCTTGGACTTTGTGCACATTATAATTGAATCTTTCTTCTTCGTTATTACTCTTCTCTGTAATTGATTTATTTCTTTGGGTCTCAATCATCAACATTTCAAAGGGGAATTCAATCCAATTAATAGAATTCTCTCAAGTCATAAGGGGTTATAGATTTTGTATCAAAGTTACAAAAAATGAATGTCAGCCAGCCTTTAGCATTAATTGATGTTACCAATTGCCTGAATGCACAGTATGCTTATTTATCTCTAATAAAAGATGTCCTGTACTCCCATAGGCTGAAAACATGCCATTAAACAATACTTGGTACTGTGCTGTATATGTTCACACAGCAATCAGAATCACAACGGCACAGATTTAAAAGGTATAGAAAGCTGTCTTGAACTAGGCACGTGCTACTCGGTCCTGACGTCTGTGTCGGGTCTTATTGTTTAAACATGCTTCAGCTAGCTCGTTATAATGTCATTTTCTGCAGTTGCTGGTCAATAAGAGATTGACCGCCGTTGCCTACAGAGAGTGGGTTATTACGCAGGGATAGTGGGCAGGTTGCCTGGCTACTGCAAACCAAACTCATTCATCTACTCACATAGACGTCCACAGCAGTCTTCACTTATCTAGCATGCCTACTTTTCACTGATTTGATTTTTAAAGCTAGATTTGGCAAGTATCTTTGTTTTTTACTCCCCTAAATGATTTTAAAGTGTTTATAATGCCATGGGCTTTAATGATTACAATTATGATGTCACTACTAATTTGTGTTTTGGTCTGCCTGCTGTAAAACATTAAAATGTCATGCACACGGTTCAGTTCAGTTTTGATTAATTTTGCTGTTTTGGATTCCTGCCATGTACCATTGGATTAAACAGATTATTATTTTCAGGCAAATGTCATTACATTGTTTTACAAGCTTACTTGCCCATTTAATTGTGATTCAACTCTCATAAAAAAAAAAAAATATATATATATATATATATATATATATATATATATAACAGACTTGCAATTATTAATGAGCTAATCATAGAGCAGACTTCTGCCAAAAGGCTTAAAACCTGGAATCATGCAACAGAATACAGAATGCCTACGTATGTTCATTTATTTTCAAAGCGGAAGCAAACTCTCTCAGGACTGGGATGCCTTCTAATTTGTCATTTTGATTGCCCAGGACCGACTGGCTGAACAGCATCATCTTTTTAATTGAGAGGATCCAGTTTGTGTCCAAATCTACACCCTGAGACCAAAAGGTAAGTCAGTGGCTGAGGCTGAATTGCCTTTAGAACCCTAGACATCCGCTGCAACAGACAACGTGCAAACCAACTCGAAGCCTGTGTGTGGGTAGTGAGAGAACGGAAATCAACCAAAACGGTGTGCAGTGCACGGAACGGAAATCAACCAAAACAGTGTGCAGTGCACCAATTCATGATCTGCACTATTAATGGCTAGTTTACTTTTCCTGATAAAGTGGATACCCACTGTAATATCTTTTGATTAGGGACATATTTTTACTCCTATCATTAGCCCAAGTTAGTTTAATTAGCCATTATACTGTAATGCTCCACTGCACAGTGGCATTTTTTTCACTGTTTAATAATGATGTAATGGTTCAAAAGATCTGATAATGGTTTTAATGTTGCTTAGATAACTGTATCTGCTCAATACATTTCCAACAACACATTTATATATTTGTATACAAAAAAAAACAGCCAGGTAAGTAATGAAAAGTAATACATAGCTTTTATAATTATTACTGCCATACTGTTGCCTGTTTGGCAGACGATATGAAAACAAGACACACACAAATACTAACTCAAAACAGAAAGAAAGCCTTAGCGGTCTCATTATACATTCAAGAAGGTAAACAAAAAAACATAACATACAAAACACTAAGTGTTACTGATAGACATCATTTTGCAAGAAGAATAACAACGGTGACCAAGTTGTCACCTTTCATTATGTAAATCTTCGGCTAAATAAGTTAGATGCAGCATCCCCTTTTAACGGATTACAAGTCAAACATTAACCGACTGTGCGAATTCAAACCTGTAGCATCATTAGTGTGCAGAACTTGAAATGCTCAACTGTTCAGTATTTTACCCCAATGTAGCAACCCACCTATTCTAAAACATACGACACCCAGTGTAGCCCGCAACAGGACCTTAAATTAAGCCAGTAGACCAGACACACTGCCAACATTGGTGGTTTTGGAGAACTACTGTAGTGAGATATATATTCAGAGCTAACTATTTCCAGAATGTTTTGAATGATTAAATACAATATTATGTTCATGAAATTAGACTGTTGTTGATTTCCTTAAACTATAAAAGCTACAATAACAACTTAAAAGAAAAAAAACAAAATGCGATTTAAGCAGTTTTTGCAGCATTTCTCCACTGTTCAGTATTGCCAGGTTTTACAGGCTACCGCTGCTGCAGGTTTAGCTGCTGTGTGCCAGTAATCCAAAGAAAGGTTGCTGCATCCTTCGCAGTGGATGTCCAAAGTCATGCAATAAATAAAACCGATGAAGCAGGCCATACAGATCAGGGTTCATCCTGCCAGGCCATGTTGATTCATTAAACCCTTTAGATCCCATACAGTAATTATGAAAGTGGTTCTTTGTGATCAAATTGCAATCCTCATGCAAACCCCTGTGCAGTAAATTGAACTAAACAAAATGTGTTCCATAGGCAGCTGAGGTGGCTGGAGGACGGTTGTACTTTAGCAATGTACTGCCCAAAAATAGGTAATTTAGAAGTACAAGAGACAGAGTATATAGATTTTAAACATAACTTGAACAAAGAGGTGCGCAGAACTGAGTGTCAGTCCACTGAAGCCGACTAACGCAGGGGGCTTGACTGGCAGACTCCTTGTAACATTAAAAATATACACCATCCCTACTGGCTGTGTAATGTCTTTCAAGCTCCACAATCTGAATGATGTTTAACCCCCTCTAAATGCTTTAAAACATACAAGCCCTGAGGTTGGGGTACTGCTTATCTTCATGTGGGGAGTCAAGTGATGTTTAACAGTCTAGTGCTTGCATGGCCTGGCAGTGGAATACAGAAAAATTAAAATTTGAATGATTGCTATCATAAAAAAAAAAAAAAAAGCAAAAAGCTCTAAATCAAAACTACTAAGGCAGAAAGACAATTTTATCTGAACGTATCGTTTCAAAGGATCCAGTTCGAACCCTCTTCCAGGTGCCTTTGTAAGCAGCAGCTTATATCCTGGCTGGCAGGCAGGCTCAACAATGGCAGAAGCATGGTCCAAAAGGCAACTTTAAGGATTATAGGCAAAAATGTGTAACTACCCTTTAAAACAGACTGCTCCCCCCCCCCCACCTTAAAACAGACTGGTTTCTCCCCTTCCCCTTAAAACAGACTGCTTTTTCTCCCACCCCCTTAAAACAGACTGCTTTTTCTCCCGCCCCCTTAAAACAGACTGCTTTTTCTCCCACCCCCTTAAAAGAGACTGCTTTTTGTCCCACCCCCTTAAAACTGACTGCTTTTTCTCCCGCCCCCTTAAAACTGACTGCTTTTTCTCCCGCCCCCTTAAAACAGACTGCTTTCTCTCCTTCCCCCTTAAAATGGACTGCTTTCTCTCCCCCCTCGCCCAATTAGCACTAATCTTTTGCTTCATTTATTTACTTTTGATCTATAGCGTGACCACTTGTAGTCAAGGTTTAGTAATGGCTGTAGAAAAATAACCAGTAACTTGTCTTTTTATCTTCTATACAGATCTTATACAGATGGGTGTTTTATTACAAAAACAAAACAAAACAAAAAAAAAAACAACCAACTTCTCTTCTGAGGAATAGCTGGGTTACACACTCTTTGGAAACATCTTCCTGGAAACAAACTGCTACAGATGTCATTAACTACCTTCAATTATTACTGTACCTGTCTTGCAAGGCTTTTTAAACTTTATTTTTCATCTCAGCCAGGGCAAAGCTAAAACAACAACATGTGCTTTTAGATGCTTTTGGTATTGCCTGCTTTTAAGTACTTTTTAAAACCCAGCTGGCCAGTGGATAATAGGGGAGAGAATGAATACGCAAAGTACATTTTAAAAGTGCAATAAAAATTGTTCTATACAAATCCCACGCAAAAAAGAGATTTGACAGTTTCAGGCGATATTTTGCAGACACACCCACATCTGCTTGACCTTTTTAGACGCGAGAAGACTAACAAGCAGAGATGACACGGTCTAAACCCACACCTTCAAACATGAGCTAAAAGCATGTCTACAACTGCACTGGAAAGCATATTCTGCAAGTCAATATTCATTCATTATAAGGTTTAAAGAAACACTTCAATATTTCACCCAGTTATATCCTGGCTGATGGTGTTTTTTTTTTTAACTTATTTATTCACTCTGAACAGTGTACCACCAGATGGATTGGACTATTTTAAAGGCTCCTGTACTCCCCTTGTCTTGGTAGATGCCTATATGTATCTCTTCTGTATTGAGATGCAGAAAGCGTCCAGGAGTTCCAGCGTATATAAATAACCTGAACAGGTCTTCAGCAGCATGTGAAGTGGATTTACAGAATTTTGTGCCTGTGCAGAAACCATCCAATTTCTTTATACATTTCCCCCACGGATTCAGGCATTTCCTAATACTGCCCACACTCGTGCCTCGTAATACTGACATCTGCAGTTATTGCTGATGCCTGATTTGATTCATTTTTCACTTTTGGAAACCACTGTAAATTTGTGGTTTCTACCAAATCTGTCATTCCCTAAATACTTTTATTCCTCCAACTGCTTGTACTGTACAGGAGGGACTGTACGAGAGCCACAGAATGGGTTCCAGCATTCTGAACTTGAAGCCCTGTGGTGAGTGCACAGTACTGCCATTGCACCACGGACTCCACAAAACACACTGGCTGCCAATGCTTCACTGGAATGATGGCTTGTCTAGATTTGGATGTCTGAGTCATGAAAAACTATGGATATGTGTTGCTGTGGAAACGAGTAACAGAATGAGAAGGGAACACAAAAACAGACTGTAAAATAAACCCTAAAAACAACAGCGGTCCATTTTGTCCTAGCGGGGATCAAAACACATCCGTGTGTAACATTGGCTTTTTAAAAAGTATCATGAACTATAACAATAACTCAGTGTTTGGTACTGATGACTATAGCATCCACAACACAAAAGCCTCAACACAATAACAAAATTGCAATTTTGGCTTGAGGCTGGCATTCTCACCTCTACTTGTAAGTTAAGGTAAGCTGCAAAGGAGAAACAGAAGCACAGGGTAGCGGGTTTCTCCCAGCTTTAACAGACACGTGATTTAAAGACTAAGGCAGGGGTGTTGTATCTCCTGTATTATTGAGGTTCCTGGAAGTGAAGTTATTAAAAATGGTTGGCAAGTCAGCGCATGAACTAAAGGCAGGTGGTTTAGTCATTTGGGTGACACACTTGTGTAGATACCATAGAATCAATTAACTTCTGGGGAAACAGCTTTTTAGATGTGCTTATTTTTGTTTTTAAGCAAGTTTCAAAACAAAGTGTGATCGGTAAAATGGCCCTGTGTGAAACTATGAACTACACTGCAATCAGAAATGAGGCAGTGCAAAGGTGAATGTGCAGGCAGGACTTGACTATATTGTACCAATACTATCGTTTCCTCTGAACTGTGCTGCGTCTAAAAGGTCATACCCTATAAGATTAATGCCTGCTGCATTAGAGCGCAGAGGTTCCATGTGGCTATTTCCTGTGCTAGTGTTTTCAGTACTAAACTGGGATTTCAGATTGACTGAAAACTTCAAGGCAGTGCTAAAGCGGCAAGAAATTGCAGAAGCTGCTGCTGCAAAATATTTTTTTTTACACTGCCTTACCGAAGTTGGAAAAAGCATCAGATACTCCTTAAATCATCCTGCAAAAAAGGATTTTAGTCCCTCCCCCCCTTGTAACGTGCTGTTGCACAGCTCAGTACCAGTCTGTATTGAATGCATGATTAGCTTCTCTACATGGTGCAGCCAGGCATATTGTAGTATTAATGTAACACCTTATTTCCTCGATCCCTGGAAAGCATTTTACCTACAATAAAAGAAATCAGAGGGTGTTTTGTTTCCTTCACTAAAACTTAACTGCAATAATGTCCCTGCAGTCTTCTTTACCCAGTTGAGTCTCTCCCAGCAGCGATTAGGTGTGGCCGTAATGAATATATTAGACAATATACAGTACTTTGTGCCTCCCATGTGCAGTTGGCCAGTGTTGGTGGATGGGATTCCCAAAGCAAAGTCAGCTTGTATCTAGAAGTGTTTCTGGCTGTGGTGTCCGTTAGCTTTAATGCTGTCAAGCTGGGTATCCCTGCATGTTGCTGGTTGTCTGTTTGCAGCAGGTGATTTAGTGGTTGGTCGCTCTCAGAGACAGTCCTCTATTGGAGCCCAGGCAGGGGGGCATCATGTCTCAAAGTACTTGTAAAGAGCCGTGAGGTACGTCATGACACTCTGCCAGTCTGGACGCTCGGTGCGCACCATCTCGTTGATGTCCTGTAATCGAATGAAGAGAAATTCAAATAGAAAAGACCAGGCCATTTGGAGACCTGTAAACTAAAAGTATAACATTCACACTTACAGCGAGACAAAAAAGTAAAACCTAGAGACCAAGGCTTCTTGCAATGACAATGTAAAACAAATTCAGAAACTGTATAATTAGTAAGCAATATAGAATGTGTGTGTATGTATGTATGTATGTGTGTGTGTGTGTATATATTAAATAAATAAAATATGTATATATATATAAAATATGTATATAAAAACCACTTTGTTATACAAAGCGTGCTGATGCAGTTAGGGCGATTTCAGGTAATACAGACTTATGTCCAGATGACAGAGTTTCATTGGGTGGGCAAAGGACTGAAATATTGTTCGTGTTTGTGGTGTCATTCTCGTCAGTTTGCTGTTTTCCTAACATGTGACGACACCTGTGACAAAATAACCTGAACTGAAGTATTTGGGAAATCAGTCCAGCATTTTAAAATGAAGAACATTATTTATAAATGAAAAACAAAAAATATGCAACCAACCCTCAAAACAGGCTTCCAATTGTTGTTACAACAACTTCAGTCAAATCTAGGTTTGTGTACAGGGTGTATTTACCTTTACTGGAATCGTTGAAAAAAAAAAAAAAAGGGCATAGGGTTAAAAAAAAAAAATTAAAAATTTAGTATCGCCTTATTTGCAGAAGTTCTGAGAATAGATAAAGATCTTGTGGTCAATTAATAAATCACCAGACCTTTTTGTTTTTACTTCTATTTCACTTACAGGTTTAGTTAGGTAACAAAGCTCAGATGGAATGAAAAGCTGGGGTCCCCAGGACCTGGGAGGGGAAGCCCTGCTCTAAATGCTACACTTCACCTTCTACAGAGCTCAGTGGAACCACTGTAAACAACAGCACAGTCCCTGGCCATCTGTTCCATTTACCATCAGGCTGACTTACGATATGCAGGAAGGGCAGTTGTAAAAGCACTACATCTTTCAACACCACTCTTTAATACCCTCCTCATGCCTAAATGCATTATTTGACACCCTGGATTTCTCCGATATAAGACAACTGAAGAAGTTCTAGCTGTCGCAGTTTACTTCAATGCAATGCTGCTGTAGTACATCACGAAACATAACACATTTAAAGTTAAGCTTTACAGAACAGCTTTTCATTTAGGGTGAAATCCCATAATTTATTTTCCTCGCCCTCACGTTGCTAAGAAGATCTTGTTCAGAATATAAGAACTGAATAAAAGCAAATAACAAGTTATCCAAGTCAATGTGGATATCCTATTGTGATGTTAAACCGATCGATGATCCTAAGAGGAAATACAGTTTAAAAAGAAGCCTTTTATAACACCAACTGAAAAGACAGCTGCTCAGATCAATGTACTGACTAAAAGCATACTTTAAAAAAAAAAAAAAAAAAAAAAAAAAGGGCATTCAGCAATAAATCGTTATTATATATATTAGAACATGCATGTTTTATGTTGTATTCACAGTGTTGTATTCTTGCTTTTCGGGAAAAAAAAAAAAAAAAAAAAAAATCTGTTCTCAATACACTGATTCTTCAATTTCCGGTCTGTCATTCAATTAGGAAACTGATAGTTTCCTAAAATGACCACATCAATATTTTCCCCTAAGTAACTGCTGCTTCAGATGCTGTGGGTAGCGTGGAATGGGTCCAGACAGGCACCCTTCTAAGTGGCAAGGCACTTTTTGTTCAATGGTGAGCAAACGGTGAGGTGTATACGGACACAAAGTACAGTCGGCTGTTTTGTGGTCGATACATTTGCTCTATACAATGGTTACAACTTAAAGTGAAAGTCACAATAAAATACACTGCATTAGTGTTTTTCTTACCAGCGTGGATTTGATACCAACACTCTCTGCTGCTTGAAAGGCAAGTGTGAAATTTCTTCTCTGAAAGATAAAAACAGGAACTTCCTTTATTTGGTGCACAGGTGTTTGAGGGGGTCTTTTGCAGCTAATTGCCAGTAAATAAAGATGTTAACATGATCTCACTTGGTCTAATTGCATAGTATCTGTAATGCTTAGAACAAGCTGTACCTCAGGGTCAGGAACTCTAACAGTGCTCAAAATGCAGCTAGTTTAACCAGCCCTGTGCGTGGGGTGACCTGCAGAATCTCCCCCTTTAAACAATTAGGGTTCTTTTCTATTGGGTACTGTATATGCCATCCGTTTCTCAGACTGTTTTCTCAAGTTTCTCTCATCATATGATAGTGTTTGTGCCAAAAGGACTTTATCCCACCCGCACTTATATAAGCACACTCGGTACTAGACTGCCGCATCTCACCACGTGACATCTTACAGCTCAATATTCCCATAGCCTGCTAAAACACTGGAAACTGTTGCATAATTCTAGTGCGCTTGTTCAATGAACTCCCGTGACTGACATCTGCTCACCGAACATTTTGTGAAATGTGTTGTTTTTTCAAGCCCACGTTTTTAAAAGTATTTCTGCCAGAAGCCGGCAGAGAAAATAAAAACACCCAATCTGTAGCCAAAGTACATAAACAACAAACCAGCAAAACCATTTGTCTACAATTTAAAAAAAAAAAAACATTTCTGTAAACTGTCCCATCCTAAGATGCATTCGCCTGTGATATGCTTGGGTGCTTACAGTTGGGGGTGATGAGAAAGGGATTTCAAAAGTCTTGCTCTTTGTTACAGCCAAGGTTCCAAGAACATGGACAAACCTGGGAAAAGCAATCCTTTGCTTACTATCAACTGCACCTTTACCAAGTCAGCTGAGAGACAGAGATTCTTTGTCTCTTGTTTGAGAGACATGCCTTGTATGGAACAAGTAAAATGCATGGTTTTATTAACTTTCTGCTTACTCATTAATGTTAGGTCAGACTGAAAATACAACTAACAAAAAACATACTTCCCCTGCCCTTTCTGTACATACACAATTACAGCCATCAGTGCCATGGAAAAGGAGATCACGCTGACCTACAAACCACCATGTACAATTCCTAGAACAAGATATGTGTCATGGTAACATCAGCTGAAGAATGTCCTAAGCAAGTTCTCACAGCAGTATCAGTGGATTCACTGGCACACTTACCCCAGACTCTCGTACTCTCAATAATCCCCATCGCAAAGGCATAATAATATCTCTACAGCCAAGCTTGCAAGGGCAGGAGTTTGAACACAGTGTGTTTCTGCAGGCGCTGCAGTACTTGCCTTGTCTTGGTTGTTGAGTTCCTGGTAGGGGATGTGGGCCGGCAGGTAGGTGTGCAGGACCGCGCAGAACGCCAGACCGTCGTTCCAGCTGCTGCTGAAGTTTGTGATGTCAATGTTCTGGAATGGAAATAGAGACTTCAGGTTCAGCGCAGTTCAAGGAATTTTTTTTTTAATTAATTCATACTTTGGTTTGTTAATAGCAATCAGTGTTACAGTGTTTAAGCAGTCAGTGTTACATAACTGACATGCTGCCAAATCCCTCCTATTCGTTATATTGCTTCCAATTAATAAGAGACATTAGGTCTTACACCCCAGGCCTCCAAGTGCACATGTGTGCCAATGTTCACATTGATCACTTTAATCAGCTGTAGGGGCTTCTGAAAAGCTGGGAAACACTTCGCCAAGACACAATGAAGTCCTGATATCCATATCATGGGGCACATTCACAAGCCTTAAGCTACACATTTCAAAGCACCATCTTCTGGTTTACCACCAAGCTATTTTCTTTTGAATGGTTCAACACAATATACTAATGATATTTATAAGAGCACCTACACTGGAAAACCCAACACATCATTACCCAGATAGATATATATATATATATATATATATATATACATAGATATGGCTCGAAATATTAATCATTTGTAGCCACGGCTAGTACCGAAACTGAATATATAACAATTTCCTACACCGAGCTTTATGGAAGTAAACACAGTGCGATCTTGCAGAAGGGTGAAATCACATCATGGCTTTGACTTTGAGCACCCTGTGAAAAAACGGACCCCGATGCTGTTGATACTGCAATACTGTAGCTCAGCTGCTACTTCAAAACATGGATCTTTTACTGGGTCAGAAACACAAATCAGTGGCTTGTTGTGGCTTGATCTGAACCAGCAATAGGGGAGTTTGTTTTATTTTGTTAAAATTAGTCTGGGATGAAACGTAGAGGCAGCAGGTGAGTAAGAGAGCTGAGGGCAACGCTCCAACTCTGGCAGCTTCAGACAGCTGGAGAAATCAGTGCCCAGCTCTGCATTATAGCTGTACATCGGGGGGGGGGGGGGGGGGGTAATGAATTCCTGAAACGGCGCTCCTCTGCTTTCACTCTCCCTCTCTCTATGGGTTTGAACAGCAGCCTAGTCAGAATGAATGGGCTCCTTGCACAGTCAGACTCTCCAGAGAGAGCACTAAAAGGATGCACAAGTTGAAGATCACATTCAGCTTGAGTAACGTCTAGACAAAATCGGGTATAAAGGAGAAAATGAATGCATACCTAATCCTGTTTGACAGGGCATCTTATTTACAGCTACTTGAGCCTGACTATCATTTCTGGAGACTTCCATTTAATTGGTAGTATGCAAGAATCCATTAAAAGGTGCTGGTGATGAATCTCATTTGAAAGGCTGAAACTACTTTCCCCAAAGCTTGACAAAAAAAAAAAAAAAAAAAAAAAAAAACTTGTCTTTTTCTTTTAATTTTTTTTATATAAATACCTTCAGTGTGCTTTATCTGCTAAACCAAATTAAAACCCCATTAGAAACCTCAGAACTCTTATCCACCAATCAGGAAGCTTCACTGTCAAGGCACTACTAAAAAAAAAAAAAAAAAAAAAAAAAAAAGTGAAATAAACCAGAAATTGCTATTAAATGTTTACATTTTAAATGTTTAAAAATAACAAAATTAGAAGCACAGTTTAGCAGTTTCAAATGGCAATAAAACCCAGACTATCAATTATTACCTTAGATCTTGTCTTTACAGATGTGGCTTTGCAAATGGTTTGGGTTTTAACTAATCAGGCATCTATTGCTTAAGTAATTAATGCAAGCCTTGAATATACAAAACTTGGTGTGGAAGGTAACTGCAGGTGACCTTGCTGATTCATGTTATTATTGTTGTTTGATTCTGAATAGACAATCATGTCAAATTAGTTAAATGTGAAACAGCTAATCTGTTCTCACTCCCAGTGCAATGCAAAGCTGAAAACTCAGACCGATATCATGGAGTCCTGTTTCTGCAGTTTGGGTTGAAGGGGGGGGGGTGTGTACAGTACCTCCCCCTTGACCCAGGTTGCACATCTATAAATGGTTTAAATCTACGTGTCTGGACTCACAAGCCAGTGTGAGGGTGCTTGATATTCAGGAGGGCTGTGCTCATATCGGAAGCAGCTTTGTCTGGCCCTATGTGGGAATAGCCTCAGATGGGAAATAAGAATAGCACAGCTCTAAATTGGAGTCAGGAAACTGAGGATGAAGCCAAAGCTGGATTCCACCCAGTTCATTTTAAAGGACCCCAGTTTAATTTCAGTTCACATTCATTAATTAAAAACTCCAGCCACAACCCCTTCCACACAAACACTCCCAAAGCCCTGGTCTCCAGTGGCTAACAGGGTCAAACAAAAAAAAGCTTCCTCTGAGAAAGGGAAAGGACAGTATTCCTCCAATTGTAATTCAAATTATTGTTGCCGGCCTTTCAGAACTTCGTACCTATATATGTTAGGGGTGTTGCTAGGACTGGAGGCAAGAACTAAACAGGGAAAGACAATCATGATACATAAGTTCCACACGTAGTAGCAATGCCCTTTTGTCACAGACAAGCTCGCACAGCGTGACAGGGAGAGAGAGACACACAAACACAGAAAGACAGAGAGAGAAACACACAGACATTAAAAGGCTGTTTTCAGACACCAATCGGTACCCCTGGGTAGCTTTATACCCCAGTCTCTCTCATTCATATTACGTCATGAGAATGCTCCTGCATACCCAGTAAAAACAAGGACAGCTTTGTATGCAGGTGGATTGTCGCAGCTAAAACAAACACAATACAACTCAGACACAATTATACATAGAAAAACACTGCAAAGAGAAGCAAGTTAGATACACAGGGTTCACGCCATAATATGTATTAAGGTTGCAATATTCACTGTCTGAAGTATCATTTTTATTTATAATTAAACTATAATAATTCTGCCTAAAAGCTACAGTAATACAGCATGTATTGTCTTAGTCACAGCTCTACTAAAATGAATGCAATAAGTTTATTATAATTCAGTGTAAACCGATTACTATATTTTTTTCATGTTTGTGAAGTGAACTGTCAGTGACACAGAATGCAAGCCATCACTTACTAGCACAGAAGCGACTGCAGCAGGACAGCCAACTTATTGGTTCAAGTTATTTATAGTTTTTACAACGTTTCAGGCAAGTGAAGAATTGTATTCTATATTTTTAACATAAATTCTAGATGTGTAATAAGCATTTGGAAGCTTACAGTACTTGACCACATTTTTTAATGGTCTTGCTGTACGTATTTTGAGCCTGTGCCAAAAAAACATATTTCAGTCAGGATGGCGGATTTGCACAGGGTACTCCTGGGTACTGTGTTCACGATCGCATGCTTCTCGACTGCTCCATGCAGTTCAGTGTGGAAGGGACTGGGTAAAGTTAAAGTTCAAGGGGAAATTATACATCCATCAGCCAGCACAACAGAAAGGAAATGAAATAAGACGGTAGGAAATAATTAAGACGACCTGCACCAGCTTGCTGGCTGATTAATATTAGAGTAAGGGGCGCTTTGCAGATACAGTATTAGGAAAACGGTCTAGCACACAAGTCTCAGAAACCAACAGCCACAAACATTTCCCTCTGACCGAGAAAGGCTTGTATCTACATCAGTGAGTCAAACCCTCATGCTGTTGCTACAGCAGGGGGTTATAAATTGCATTTTCCAGCCCTGTGGTGCACTTGTTATACTGATTATGCAGCACCAATACAGCTCATATTCTCAATATGACCGTAAGGCAACAATCTTCAAGCACAGAATTATTTTTTTTTTTTTTTTTTTTTTTTTAAACATGACCGGGACTCTACATCTTAAAATAGACTTTGGAATAAATACCCCCTCCCTCTGTCCTCGGCTATAACCAAGTTATGCAAGTTCTTTTTTTTTTTTTTTTTTTTTTTTTTTTAAGCGTGTAAACTTTTTGCATGTTCAAACCCATCAATATGGGTTGAATCACTACGTAGTGGGTGTCCTGTTAACTTAGGAATACCCGGACGTCCTGATGTTTATCAAGTCCCGAACATAACCCGGTAGCTTTCTCATTTTTCATTTAGGCAGGTAGTTTATTCACAACTAAATGGTTCACTGCAAGTCAAGGCAGCTCTTTTGGACTGGAAATCACCAAAAAAAATAAAAAATAAAATAAAAACTTACAGTAGCAAATGAACATGTTAGCATGACAACCTTATAAGCCTCTAGCTTGGCTAGTTGCCTTGCAACCATCACACAGGCTAAAACCTAATTATTATAACTCCAAATCTTTCGTGTTCTTGTTCAAATGAAATAGAAATGTCTAGTCTGTCCCTCTTGCTGGAATTTGTACCCTCCACACCTTGTTCACTTTCAAAGCCCTTACACTTTGCATTAAAAACACTTACTTGTTAACAGAAAAACAAAGAGTCTTGCTTTGTTCTCTCAAAGAAAAGGGCAGTCTTGCTGAAGATAACCTCACAAAATACACAAGCTTTACTTATTAACCCATAAAGATATACAATAGACAGCAGCCACCGAGCAGGCCATCACTCAGCATTCACCACCAGTGGGATTGTAAAAACAGGAAAGTGGCATCAGCAAGCCACTGAGTAAAGAACACAGCTGGAGCATATTGTGGTTAATATATAATTTTCTTGCAAGTGGATGCATACAACAGAAGGCGATAAAACCATCCAAGTTTTAATAAAACAAAAAGCTTGTGCATAGTCATTATGTCAGAAACTAGTTTGTCCATCTCCACTGAGCCCAATATGCCTTTAGTCTATTAATAAAAAATGTGTGTGTTTGGGGGGGGGGGGGCGTATCTATCTGTCTATCTTCTATCTAATAAATAAATAAATAAATCGATATTGTTTTAATAATGAAAAATTAGGCCACAGCTTGTTTTTTTTCTTGTTTTCCTTTTCGAACGCAATTTCATCATGATTAGCTTTCCTTCCAATTTGGATCTGACCTCCAGCCTTGACAGGTTTATGCAGTCCAGCCAAACTCAAAGGATGAATTTCAGGCCAGGAAGAAACTACCTGACATCTCATCTCCTCTTCCTTGCACGGGGATTGCTTTGTATTTTTAGCACTGTATTTACATCTTCAGCTGCACTGTTTATGGGGGGGTGGGGGCAGTGAGCTCACTAGTGGTGACTGACTTTGACTCATGGGAAATTGGAAAAGAGACGAAAGCAGGACCATAGCCACCTACAGTACGGTATTATTTACTTTTGTTTTGCTCATCAGAAAAGAAACTTCTAGTGCATCAGACAGTGTTCTGCAATAGTGTGGAAAATTATTATAACACCGCACTGCTTCTGTCATTTTAATTTGCACATATGAAATCAAACCACTGTGGAAAACTGTCAAAATAGGCAAATTAGTAATTGTATAATGTAACTGATGACTAATAGGCCTGGAAATTCATTTCAAACAGTAAGAGAAAAGGAGACTTTTAAGAAGTTGTTTAATTAAAGCCCAAATTGGTCTAACATTTTCACACGAGTCCCTATTGTTTTTATATCACAGATTACTGACCGAAAATAGAAATTCTCACACAGTATTCATGCAGGTAGGTATATGAAAGATATAAAATGACAAATCTTGGAGGAATCTATTCATTTCCACACTACTGTTTGTGGTGGCTATCTGATTAAAAATTTGAAGTTAAGTAGAGAGTCAGGGAAGTCTCATAACTCAAACATTGTGGTTTTTTTTTTTTTTTTTTTTACTTTTGTATGAGTTGCATACTCCATTATGCCCCATCCTCAGTTCTATTTAAACACTGTATCTTCCACTCTTGCGCGTTCTATAATGCACTTCAGACACAAATCTTTCTTAAGTACCAACCTACATCGCTTCTACAACCATTACTTGTTGCAGAAAAACCCAGCAGTACTCCATTCTCGCACTTTATGGCTTTTTTCTTCTATTAAAACAACCAAAATGCTTTCTGCAAGGTCCATTCTGTTTATAACCTTGCATTTCTTGATTTACTTAATCATCAAACCCCTGACTTGTTCTGTCCTCAGAACATCAATCCTCATGGTTTGTAAGCAAACTCTGAACTTCAATCTCTCTTGCTACCTCATAATGAAACATTTACTGCAGTAGACTCCCCTGCATGCAGTATTATAATGAGCTACTAGGGGCTGTTGAAAATGTGAGGATAGGCATTCATCATTCAGTATCCCAGCTTGGCTGCTTCAATCCCCACTGTTTTTTTCAAACAGAGCCTGACTTCCTTAATAAACTCTGTCTTGCAGACTGTGCGTCACTTCTTAGACTTTGCTGTAATGACAGGCAGCATTCTTCAGGGTCACGAGGCCTCGACTCCTGGGTTTATTTAATAAAACCATAACCCTGGTGGTTGTTTTTTTTTCCTGCCCAGTGTAACATGTGAAACGTGAGCACCAAGGCAGGGCCCATCAAAGAACGCAAATCACAACTCTACAGCTCCTCTGGGACTGCTTCTACTTTTCTGTGATTGACTGGGGTGCAGAGCAGCTGCTGAGTTTTCTTCTACTTTCTCAAGTATTCACAAGCAGGACTGTTTACTGTATAAGAGCTGGTGAAGTAGTCATGTTATGTTCTTGGGAACTTTCTCAGCAGCTTTTGGAAGCAACCAGTAAAAAAAAGAGAAGATGTAGCATCTCCTACAGTGTATCACAGGAGTCCAGCAACCACGAACTCACTCAAGCAAAGCATGGAATAAGCCGAAAACAGTTCATCACATGAAGCTGTTGATGTCTTTTTCAAACGTTTGTTATAAATCAAATTTCAACATGGGTTTCCTAAAATAAAGATGTCAAATCTATTTTTAAAAGCACGTAAGGCGCTACATTTTAATCATGGTTGGGTAACTAATGACCTCATCTAGTAGGTGGAAGGAAAGGGACTGGAGACAAACAGGGGGAAGAGAATGGTTGCAGAGGACAGTGACACCCAAACGTGTGTAATAGATTCACACAATAACCCAAACCCTAAACGCAGGTGGCGAACGAGCTGTAAAACTGTATGGAGATGAATGTGCACAATTAATTACACACAAGTAGGCAGTTATTTAATAAAAGAGGATAACCACCCACTACTCTACTGGCTACATCTCTTAAGATGTACCTCCATTTTACGACTACATTTTCAGTTGCATTTCTTTGAGGCCAAAATGCACACCTTTGCAAAGACCGCATCGGGTGCCCAACTGGGATTCAAAGCCTTGGGGTCGATGCACAAAACAGATCATTCAACATCCATTATCCAGCATCTGTAGATTAAAAAACAAACAAGCTTCTGCTGACAAACTCTGGCAGCTATACAGAAAATCAAAGCTGGAAGGGAAGCGTGTAATGTGTCGCTGAATCAATGCATCAAGTTGGAACCCAGTTTGAAGTCTCCTGTTGCCGGTTTGCATTAAAACCTTGAGTGCGCTTCTTTTAGTGCTGGTACGGTAGATAAACAGTGTCAGCCCATTGCTAGGATACATACTTCAGGCCTGCAAATTTTTTTTACACTAAAAAAAAAATGACAAGAACACATACACCTTTTATGATTTCAAAAGAATACCAATATTAAATCTACCAATCATCATCTTGTTTCAAAGCACGTTGTGTTTGGATTATATGGCAATATTATATAAAAAGACGCTGAATTTAGTACGATAGTTAAATTAAATCAGGATTCATAAGATTCATTAAAATGTTTTGTTTTGGACATAAAATGCTAACAGCAATGAACAACCACAGTTCAAATAGAAATGACTTCTGTTAAAATATAGTATTTTTTATTGTTATTAAAATGTTAAACTCCTTTGTATTTTTTTTTTTTTTTAATAAATCGGAAGTGTTCTAATTTGAATATAGTTGTGCCTTTTTGTTTGAACTATTATGCACAACAATGTTTGCAGTTCTTGGACCTTCTGTTAAAAAATGTATTTTGAAAAATAAAAACGACAATGCATCAATTATCGTTGATAAACGCCTGCAAGATAACCGAATAAGAAATTACACTAATTACACTATGTAATACAATTTTTGTTCCTGGGTAGTAAGCGTTATTTCCTAATTGCTTATGCCTCAAAAGTAATGGCTATTATTCCCCACAAACTTTGCTTTTGTGAGCAGGACAGTGATATTTTGAAATATCACTATTTCCAATGGGAAAACGGGATACAAAAGATTTAGAAGCGAGTAGTTTTTCGAGATTTACGATTATACTGTAAATACAGTATAATCGTAAATCTCGAAAAACTACTCACTTCTAAATATTTTGTAGTCATTTTTGTATTACTTTAGTATAAATACATGTTAATTTGGATTCATATGTTGTTTTTTTCTGACTATGTGAATGAAAAGACACACATTTGCCCGTTTTCCCATTGGAAATAGTGATATTTTGAAATATCACTGTCCTGGTCACAAAAGCAAAGTTTGTGGGGAATAATAGTTATTTTCTATACTTTTGAGGCATAAGCAATTAGGAAATAACACTTACTACCCAGGAACAAAAAAAAATAAAAAATTGTCAACATGTGCTGTTTGTCAACATGTGCTGTTCAAGGGCGAAGCATTTTCTACTGTATGGTACTAAAGGTGTGAAGAAATACAGTTTAATAGAGTAGTAAAAAGAACACCCCATAAATAAAAAGACAAAGGGCTAGATTCACACAATCTGAGTGTTTGAAGTTACTGTATGGATGAGGTTTGGACCAACATGGGACTAGAGGGCTACTCTTTAGCATTGCACCTGCACAAACTTCACAGAGAATGAAATCTATTAGAAATATACCGATAAAGGATTCAAGCCATTAAAAGGATTTATAGAACATCAGGCACGAAAACTAAGACTAAATTAGTTTATTTTAGGATGAGCTCAATATGGCGGACACAAAGGGATGAAATGCTGTACCCTATTAGCTCTTAGCAGTAACACAGTAATCAAAAAATATGAGGGGAAGAGCAGCTTGCTTGGTTTGTTAAATAATGTATTAAGTTTATTTTATTGTTTGTGAAATGTGGCCCTTTTCCTGGTAAGCACATTATAGTCAAGAGTCACCATGGAGATTGTATTGATCTACACAACATCCAACAGATTGAAATTGATTGAATAGACAGCAGACTTGTATGGATTGGTTTAAAAAAGGATGTTCTGTATTCCGCATTTCAGATTTCAGCGGCAGAAAGTGTCTCTGACGAAACGTTTAACAAAAATTTATGTTTCTCGCTCCGTAGGTCATGTCACTTAGGCATAAGGAACAGCTTCGTGTCTGCTTCCCGGAAAATACAACTGACAGGATTCAATTTAAAAAGCTCTCTGAAGTATAAGCTTTGCCACTATTGAAAGGTAGTGATTCCACTGCAGCCTGTTAATCAGTGCTAGCTTTCAATAGAACATCTGTTAGCTCTAAGTTAGGGAAGTGAGCTAGCATGCTAGCCTGCCCTCTAAAGGCAAATCACTACAGAGCGGCACCTATCAGAACAGTCACCACCTTTCACCACTGTACAGCGACAGGGTGCGTTCCGATGGTCCCCACTGTCTTCAGGCGAGGGGAAACGAGTTCTGGTTTAGTAAATATAATAGAATGGAAGTCAGCTTTCCAAATCCAGCACGGAGATGTATACACTTCTCCATCAGGGTTTGCCCAAAGTAAAAAGGGCTCATTCTCTGTGAACTGCATTAGAATTAAAGCAGTTTTGTTAGGTATGAGTGCAGATCCCCAAGCCACCTCACAACACGTCTGTAGGACAGAATGGCATGGGGTCAGTTCAGTACTGAAGTGTGCCGGCTTGCAGAGCTGTGAGGGGAAGCTCTTATGGCACTCGCCTGCACCAAGTCTAAATATAGCCAGAACCAAGATTATACAGCAGATAGACTAGACTATTTGAGCTTTGCTGGACTTATACTGGGGTAAACTCAACAGACAGCTGGTTAAGAAATCACTGTGTCAGTATTATAAGGTCAAGTGTGAAAACATTGTTGTAGGCAAGGAAAGACACAGAACAGTCCGAATGAAAACGACACCTTTCAAAACATTTTCTCAGACAAAACACACTATACTGCTTGTAGAGCAAATCAGGGTATCTTAAATTTTATTGCCAATGGTTCAGGCCAGGAAGTGTGTTTGGAACAATGCACATTTGAAATGAATGTTATCTGTGTTTTATTTATTTTTTTATCCATGGTTTGTATAAAGAAGGGTTCATTAGCCAGCCTCCTACCTGGTATCCTTCGGTTTTCTTCTGGCACCACTTGAGCAGAGCGTTCCTCTTGGAGCCCCCATACTCCCGGGCCAGCGCTGACAGTGGGTCCTTCCTCTCCTCCCTTACAGGGGAAAACAAGATCAGCCGCTGAACTTTGGAGGGGAACGTTTACGCCTAGATAAGTAAGCTGGTAGCACACTGTACACCCCCCTGCCACGGCTGACACAAAGCTCTGTGTCATGATTAAATGACCTTCATCCTATTCCTGTTACAATGTGTGACATACAGCCAGGTGGGAAGGTTCCTCAGTATATCCACCGATTATAATACTCCCAAACTCTAAACAAATATTGCAACATAATTTCATGTCAATTGACTGCGATTCTCTAGATAGAAGTGATTTTGAGAGATTCCACCCATGAAGAGATCTGTGCTGCCTTTTCATACATTCGAAAAGAGAGTTTTGACAGTTAGTCTCTGTAGCATCATCAGATCTATCATGTTTTTGTTATTTTTTTTTAGCTTGGAAATACGACAAGACTAATTTGATCATCGTCTGCCCGGGTCAGTGAATTCACGATCAATCACCAAACAGAGGGTGACAGCAGCCTTGCTCTGCACTCCAATTAACTTCCCCTTGTGTATTCTACTGCCTGATTGAAACAGTGTGTGCCTAACTCCATAAACTGCAAGAAAGAAAGCAAGCAACTTAATATGTTCTTAAATATTACCATTTCTTTCTTTAATGCTTGGGTTCTGCTCTTTACTTCACTTAAAATTAACAGCAATTCTCAAAATCTCTGCTCAAAAGTTACGTAGCCCAAAATATATTCTACAAAGCCCACGAGACATCAGCTAACTTTCAGCAACTTCTTCTGGCAAAATACGAAGCCACTTGCCATACCGTAGATGACACTTTTTAAGCAATGTTTACCATGTAAATAGCACAAGGCACAATTTCTGAACAATGTTGACTTCAGCTGCTCAGTGAAAACTGCTTGAAAGAGGAGATGCCTGGAAGTTACATTGGCTTAAGGGACCTTGCTAGCAGGGCTGTGCTGATAATTGTACTCACACTTACCTAAATATTTAAAACAACTGGCAGATATTAAATAAATCCTTTACTGAGTACCGATCAACGGCAGTTAGCTTCTGCATCGAGTGTTTCAGAAGCCAACTGGAAGCAAACTTTCTTCTAGCTAATATTTTTACTGCTATGTTATTAATATGCTTTACCATACCAGTACCTTGCTAGTCTTTACAGTGCTTACCTATGCTTTCACTATTGTTTATTACACCTTGCTATGCTTTTACTATGGTACATGAAGGACAGTACCTCAACAGAAAGGCAATTTTGAAAAGGATGTGGAAGCCACGGATAGGGTGAAATGCATAGCACTGATGGCTTTATTTCAGTTTCTTTTGGTATAAGATAGGGGTCTAAACGACCTGCAATACTGGGTTTTTCGTTAGCTCGGCATAGTGAGAACACAGATGGTTAGATGGTACAGTATCCACTGATGAGGAGTTTCAGTCAGGAAAGTGGCTCCAATAGACGAAAACCAACAAAAAGGATAGGGCTGTTCTTGTGTGTGCCGTCACAACCCACTCGTAGCGAATAAAATGTTTGAATGAGTTAAGAGGATAAGAAAATAAAAAAGGGCCCGGACTTTAAAAGAACCAAAGAAAAAAAAAGGTTGAGTCAGTTCAAACAATAAAGACTGCTTTACCTGCTTCCATGCGACTTACTGTACAGTACAGCTGACTGCATTTAATGAAAGGGTTTCCAAACACACCATTTGGAAATTACATCAGCCTTACAAAAAGACACTAACAACAAACTCCTTTTCTAGCCTTTCATATTCCCCCACAATAAAACTGTCTCGAAAAAAGGAAATGACTTGCGGATGTGAAAACCGCTCCGAGGAGATTAAAATTACCATTTGACAATGATGACAGTAAATTGAATAAAACGTGACGGTGCCTCGGAAAGCAGGCCCTTTCTTTTTCCTGCCACATTTCACTAATAAAACGGCAAGGCCTGCTATCTAATTGACACAGTGTTTTCCACAGGCAGTCGGCCAGATTAGATTGGGCTGATTTGTTGTCAGTGGAAGAGGCTTCATTCGCAGCAGAAGTGGGACACACGTGCAGGTCTGCACACTACAGCTCTGCTTCACCAGGCACGTCTCACATGGAAGTGCTTACCAATCAAATAGGACAACTTGTTGAAGTGATGGGGGTATGGTTAGGAGAGAACCATTACTGAAGCTTGGACTGGAGAAGGTGAACAGCACCAGATACTGTTGTGGTACACTAATCTTCAGTACATGGAATAAGCGTGCAAGGGAGGATGCGAGTTACACCTTGCTTTACAGGGTTGTGAATCATACACTTGTTTATTAGCCTTCTGCTGCTCCAGCGATGAACTGTTCAATGAGATCGTTAAAGAATACAAAAGCCTTATGCATGCAGGTGGAAATTTTACACAAAGTGTCATTTGCATGGATACTCAAAAACAGCGCTTAAAATAAACATCCCAGACATTTTCTTCAAAGGCACATTGTTAAGTTGATTCTTTCCAAATTGTGCGATACATACAGCTTTACTTTAAGAAAAAAATAACAGGTTGGATCAAAAACTGGTCTCTATGGTGAAACCCAAAGTGGCTTAAGTAATGTAATGATATGAAATAGAAAGACTAAACTGACAACAAAAACAGTAGGCACTCAATATGAAACAATGCCACTGCATTGAAAACAGAGACATGGCTCGAGACAGGTGTACAGTTTTGTACCCACTAATGAAGGTTTTAGAGTGGGTGTGGTATTACTCGGGTAACATCGCTAAATAATATTGTCAAGGATCTTTGTTGATGGGTTCAAGATTACAATATGGTATTATGTACTGTATGTGTATTTACAAAGAGACAGACAAAACTGGGACAGAGCAAGTGGGAGCAGAGTGACCAATCACATGTATGACCTAGAGCAGTTAGCTGTAAAATTAGTTGATGCAAAGACTTGGTTTGAAAGAAGCACGATAACTGGTGCCTGATGAGTCAGTATTAACTGTAGCCAAGACTCCCACTGAGACTTCTGGTAGAAATAGGTCAGGACAGCAGGTGTATAGCAAGATGTCTCTAATTAGAATTTCCATTCCATTCTGCTCTTACAGTCTATCAAAAAGGACAGGATTTAAGACTTTGAAGTGGGATGGAATGTGAAGTGTCTTTCGATTCAAAACAATAAAGAAAGATTTGTTTCCTTTGAGTCTATGACAGCACACTGGGAAAGGAGGCTTGCTAATTAACTGCTTCAAATGAAGGCTGCCTCTCCAATTATACATGTTGCATTTGAAGCTTTGCAATGTACTCAGTCGACCAAAACAGAAGAAACAGCTGCGACACACACACACCCACACACACAGGCCTGCACTACAACCTTATGAACATCGGTTTCTCCTCATGAGCCATTATAAAACATGAACTTCTCACTGCTGCATCCTTTGCGACTGTAAACTGTTTGGAATGTCAACAAAGCAGCGGTAAACAATGAAAGATAAACAAGACACCAAGGAATGGTATTCAAGTGTAAAAGCCAACACTTGTGAGGCAGTGCAATTTTAAAAAACGGCAGAAGAAAAACAAATGATTATTTGTGCCCAGCTGTTAATGTAAATCAGTTGGAAAATCGCTTAATTTTAGAACCACTTAACCCATTAGCTAAACGTCTTGTGTTGTCAACGAAGAGCCACTATTACTTATGCTAGCAATTGTCTCAACTCAAGCAATCAGATTCATTTTAATAGAACACAGGCACATGTTAATAGCCTTTAACAAGCGTCAGCTGGCATTCTTGGAACTTTAAAGTCCATTTACTCCACGTTTCTTACTCACGTTAAGTAGCTAATGGGCTTCTGCTTTGGCTAACATGAAACAAATGCAGCGTTTAAATACGCAGTTTATAAAACAAAAAAAAAAAAAAAAAAAAAAAAAAAAACTGAGAACATACTGTACATATTCCCACTACATCTAATACAAGTGGAAAGATCAGTGTTGAACCAATGTCCTTATCAAGTTTCATCACAACTGGATATGTGCAAGTATAACCTACGTGCATACCTCTCCACTATATTCCCGTTGCCACCTTTGTCAATACAGAGACATACTGAACACTAAAGGTTTCCGCAGAATAATAACTATTTGATGCCTGTCTGTAACTCCTGTCTGAAACATCCTGCTCAAGATCTGTTTTTTACAGTGGCTCAATTGGACAACAACACCACATTTTATGTGACATTTATGAGTGTCCTCAGCACATTTTAAATAAAAGCAACTTTATAAGAGCAGCCTGACTAAATGTAAGCAGGGTCAAAGCACTTCAAACCACATGCTGTGTATGCTGTAATGCAGTTTGAGGAAGAATTATGCAGCAGTTGCATACTATGTGATAGCTCCTCACCTGCACTTTGCTTGTTCAGACCCAGACTGTGTTGGCTTACCAGTTTGTTTACATTAGGGTAGTTTTCTTTGACTGTGCGAGGCTTTGTTGCTGGCTTACCGGAGGCGGCTGCGAGCTGTGGGTGTGACGGAGGCAGTCGGGGAGGAGGAGGAAAGAGAGAGCTGGGGAGAGGCTGATCCCATCGTCATGAGAGAGGATGAGGAGGCAGCGTCTGGAGCAGAGATGTCACGCTTCACCTCTTCGCTGCTTCTCCGAGACACTGGGGGGGAAAAAACACCAACAACCCCTTCAGTGCACAAGCATGCTGTTAAATGAAACTGCCTGTCGCTTCTCATCAGCCATGTGTGTAACAGATTGGACTTTATTGGTCTTCAATATGAATACGCATTGGCACAAAATGATTGAGATCGGAAACATGAGTTTTTGAGTTTTCCGCGGAGGCCAGCAAGTATGTATGTTAAGAGATTGGAAGATGCATGGGTTTCGCTAAAGTTCAATAAAGAAATAATGATCATACAATAGTTTGTGCAACAGCAGAACACACTGATTGTGCATGTATGTACTGTAACTGCATATTTATACCACGTTCAAGTGAACAGTCAGATATGTTGGCACCATAAAAAAAAAAAAAATACGTGCTTGAATGGAAAAAAAAAAAACTTTTTTAAACATGCATAAAAACTTTGTTTTTTAAGTCAGGGGCATTCACCACATTTTCAGGTAATGAATACAAGGGCATTCCATATGACAAAGTATTACCTGTTGTTTTACACTAGTATACAGTGGGGTGACTAGCCCTTTGTTAAATTCACTTAATTAAAAGAGTGGGAGAGGGCCAGTCATTTATCAGGCTTGTGGTCAGGCACACTGCCAGTGGGATGGAGACAGCGGGTGAGTCGGAGATTTCATTTCCAGCCTGGCTTCGTTACTCTCCTCAGGAGAGACGCACAATGCATGGGGAAGAGAGGTGGGCGGCTGGGTAAACTCCAGGGAGATGAGCATTTCGACACGTTGTTAATTAAATACCAACAACAAGCCTTTTAAAAAACCATCCAGGATTCCTGGAAATCCATAATCTCCATTAACACACACACACACACCGGAATCGAGCGCTTTGTGACCTGCAGGGCTAGTTATTCATGTCAAAAAGCAGAAAAACATTCAGAGTCTCTCAAGTTTTCAAATGTTCTGATAAGGGTTCAACAGGAATAAGCAGGAACCTAATTTGGGATAAAACACGTCTTTTGTTTTTTTTTTTTTTTTTTTTTTTTTTTTTTTTTTTTTTTGAAATTTTTCTTAAAAAAAAAATTATATATATATATATATATATATATATATATATATATTATATATATATATATATATATATATATATTAATGTGCTTGTAATGAATGAGATCAATTAAGAGTTATCTGCACTATAAATCCCTCAGTTTCATGCAGAACCAGCTTGTAAACTTTAGTTGTTAGACTGCCATCGTTTCATTACAGGCACGTTATTGCTCTTCAAATCACATTCAAATGAGATGCAAAAAAGCTGGTACACCCACTTACTGCATTTCTGTAGAATGGTGGTTATTACAAAATAAAGTACAGCCATGGTTGCATGTTTATTGCGAACCTTTATTTAAAAGGATAACGTCCATGATGTTAATAACATTCGCATTTACCACAAAATAGCTACCACTTCCTCTAATACTGCAATAGCTGACTGAACATGCATCTGAGGACTTGTGCATTTGTTTGAGTGGATTAGTTTAACAGTGCATTGGACTTCCCTAAAACAGTAGTTCAATGCAGTGAGCTACACTGCTTCACCTCTGGAATAAGCATTTCAAAGCACCATGCAATAGAAACCCAAACCCTTTTATTAGAGCCGGGAATCCACGGTTCAAATCAACTTCTTTACACGGCTCATGTTGAGGATTATTCGGTTGTGTATTTCTGCATTTACCAATTTTTCAAATGTCAATGTTGCAGGTTAAAAACCATTGACAGATACATCAACAATTCCAATCTCTGGGGCAAAGATAGTCCTCTTCGACATGCGCTTGGAGAGAAATGCAAGGATTTCTGGTCGGAGTGCCCAGGTTTCCCTGCAGTGACTGACCTGAGATAGACTTAGAGGAGTCGATGGAGGGCCCCCTCTGCAGTGTGGACGCTGGCCTGCCGGTCGAGGAGGTTCTCATCAGGTGCTCTGTTGAGAAGAAGCAGCAGAATTTACTGAGCGGCTCCCTACTGTTCCCTGTGCAGCAGCTAGCTAGTGCATCGCAACACATTTCTTAAACAGTCTACAGAAATCATATTCCTAAAATCAGTAGCTTTACATTCTCTCGGTCATGTGATGCTGTGTCACATTCCTCCCTACTACAAGATGAACCCATAATGTTTCATGCAATAAGACAAAGGCTCTCAGTCTGCAGTGGTCAATTTTAAATCGACAATGGTGAGATTATGCAGCGTGAGAAGACACCGTCAATAGTAACAGTCACCTTTACAATATTAGTTGATTCCAATACCACTCTGTGCTGACACTGTTGAAAAAAGCATATCTAATTGAATTGATATACTATTAAAAAGGAGGAGTATATCCAATAAGGGGTTAGCAGCAGCTTTCTCCTTGACGTGATGTCTCTGTTTGGGACCACGTGAAACTGGGATACTGGGTTAAGCTGTTCAAGCCTACAATATGGTATTATGTACCGACTAATTGCAAGAGCGAGCAGTTAGCTGTAAAATGTAGCTTTTGGTTTAATTTTCATCTATCATCTTTACCACATGGGTACATTTCGTTATGTGAAAACTGTTATATCAAAGTGTAAATTGTATTGCAATCTCAGCTTCGACAGACAGATGCTAACATTTTATCATCAGCATCAACCCAGCTGTTTAAACAATGCCTATCAACTCCACACCAGCCTGTCATCACTGAGAAATAATGTTTAAATAATGGAGTGATCGTCAAAAACACACAAAAGCGGTTTTACATTTCATCACTCCCAGCACTAGAGACTGACAGCCCCATTCATTTCAACAGTTTTGGAGTCAAGCAGTTTGTCTTAAAAATCTCTGGTCTTAATTTTTCTTTTGGTTTCATTAAATACTGTGACATTAATGCCAAGCAATACAGCATGAGCAATGGATGATTAAGCACTAGTACTTATCAGATACAGTGCAGTCTAGGGTAACATTAATAAACATGACCGTCTCCTGAACAGTGGCAAGGAATTGTATACTGAATGTGCATTGCAGTATGTATTCCAGGTCATTAAATGAGGTGGGATGCATGTATTAAAACTGGAACCAGCCACACATGAAAAACAGCCAGGCATCTAGGTACCATTTGGGGTCATTTCAGGCTCGCATTTGGTAGCCCATCATTTTTATAAAGCTTTTTTGTTAAACTACCAGAACATTGTATGCTGGTGTTCACTAAATGCTTGTATTTAACATGCTTTCTTGAATGAATCTCATATTAAGCGCAAGGCGCCAATACCTTTGTCTGCAACTGTATTTGAATCTTGTAGCAATTTCTTCTGCTACAGTGACTATGTCTAGACATCCTTGGTGGGATGCCATTCATCTGCTGCCAAAACACATCTGAAGTTAAACCAAACGAGCGGAGAGATTTAAAGGAGAGTATCAACCTGAATTAGCACAATTTATCACAACCACAAAGAGGTGACAAGAATATGCAGTGCCTTCTCATTGAAGCAAGGTAATATGATCTCAATTCCGAACACAGGATCCAGTATGAAAGCTGTGTCACAATTAGGAGCCACTAAACAATATTTTAAAATGAAGAAATGGTGACTACTTAAGGTAGTTCACTACAGTTCATACAGAGAGTCTGTTTTTACTCATTATCCTACATACATAAAATGACTTGCATTTTAACATGGCTACCCAACTTTATTCTCTTTGTGTTCGTGCATAGGTAACTGGATTGGTCATATATTATGCATAGCAGATTTTGTGTTAGTGCATAGGGTAAATGGACAATTTCATTTTATTTATTTTATTTTCTCAAAGTGTTAGTCCCCCCCACACACAATCTTATTGATAATTTTGACATTATAAAATCACGACCTACTGTTCTATGCCTGGACTTTTATCCTATGGTTTGAGATCATAAATGATCATGATCATAAATCAATTACAAGCCTACCTCTGTCATTGTGAATGCAGTTAGTTGGGAAAAGAGAGATCATGGCATCAAAAGATATCCCAATACAATCCACTAGATCTACAGTAAGCCGTGCTCAAGTTGTGTGCAACTATTCAGCAACAATCATGGTAAAGCAGAAAGATCTCAGTGACTTCAATAATGGTGGATGCCTGTGTTCCTCAAGTGATAACATTTGCAAAAAAAAAAAACACACAAAACAAACAGAGGTGTTCAACATATTGCAATAAGCTCTGGAACATGTGCTATAAATCAATGAAAACCTTCAACGCTGGACAAGACAAATCTGTTTCTGGGAGCTACACTACTCGGGTTTTAATTAAGGCCGTACTTTTTTGGCCAATCAATGCATTATACAATACCAACTGAATTTCATTCTTGAATAACTGTGCTTCTTTTTTTCTCTATTGGATTAGACACCTTAATTATGGGGTCACGTAGCTCATGTAACCCTATAGCTTCATCCCCACTGTATTGCAACGGCCATCCTAAACGGTGTTCATCAGAAAGCAGAGGGAGTGTTATGAGCATACAAAGATTGTCAGGCAAATTAAATCACAGGGCGTTTAATAATTTCATCCAAGTCTTCCATCTGGCAGCTATATTGTTATGTTAAGAAAAAAATTAAATCTCCGATGCCTGAAAGATAGCATAAACCAATTCCGTGACAAAAGCCCTCATCACAAAGCTGATAAATGGATTGGAGCTGTGTAAGCAGCAGAAACTGCATCTGCTTCAATGCTAAACCCTATTATTGTTTTGTTTTTTTTGTTTATCTGAAGCAATTATTTATTACTTTCTAAATATGATAAAGCTGAAAAAGTACTTTCTGGGTTGATTTAAAACAACTGAATATTAAACTTCTAAATCCTGACTATAAACTATATTTAACACAGCCGTAAATAAAAAAACAAAAACAAACAAACAAAAAAAAAAACATTTCTCAAGCTTTACCTGAACGTGGTTATCTTACAACCCTTCAAAGGTTTAAAATGAAAATTTGATGGCATCAGTCAACATGTTTTACTAGAATCTGAGGAAAAGTACAGTGAGTAGCCTTGAATTCAAGGGAATAAATACTAAATTAATGTATCAGCTTTTAGCTCTAGCCTTGCTTGTAGGAAAGCTGGACAGCAGAAAACAGTCCATCCTAGGGGATTTACAGCACCATGGTTTCTGTTTTCCAGACATCTCAGCATCTTCTCAACAGACTTCCGAGAGTTCACAAGAGATAGAATAATGGCTAGCCACCTCATTAGAAATGGGAGAGTTTGGTAAGCCAGCGATTACATATGATGCGCTTTTGCACACAAAAACCTGGCCCAGTTGATTAAAGAACCAGAACATGAATCAAAATACCAAACACAATCACCACTGTGATTAAAACCAAATTTGCAGACAGGAGGCGGCTAGCAGTGAGATTATCATACAGCAGTAAGAATGAATAGCTTCAGATGTTTCTTCTTCATTACAATTCTCTTTTTTTATACATGTTTGCAATGGTTCTGAGTTCTGCTGCTCCAATACGGATTTTCAGGTTTATTTTCAGCTACATTTGCCGCTGTGTGTTGACTGTGCAGTCAAGGTGCAAACAGAGTGGAAAAGTCACAGCGTTGCTGGACTTCCAGGAATCAGGATGAACAAAGCCAGACGGAGTTAACAGCACAAAGCCTGCAGGGGTATTGGGAGGAAATCTGAGTACATGGACAGCTGAGGGGAAACATCATTAATACAGAATATTGAAGCAGAATAATACTAATTCTGAAGGACTTCCAAAATCATTCAGTTGTATGCTTTAATCTCTTAACAAATAAGCAACAGAAAACCACAATAAACAGTGGTGCCCATAAATACTGACGTCTCTAATCATTCCAATGATACTCCCCCTCCTCTCGAGCACCATGCAATATGTGTTGATTTGAATTACACTTTTTTCAACACTGCAATGGAAACATGAAGATTTACAGCCCAGACTTGATCCAGTCCTAAATTCAATTGAGCATTACTGAATCAAGTTAGTGAGAAGACGACAGTTATCAAGTACCAAACAATTGAAACTGGTCTTTTTAAAAGCATCAGGACATGGGACTAGTGCAAGTAGGTGATGCCAAATTTTAACAAAGTCTTTTTCAATGTCTTTAATTCTATTTAGACTCTTCTTAGAGTTTGTAAATAAAGCAGTATTGAGTATTTAATGGTTATGGGTAAAAGTAGTTTGTAAACATATCAAGTATCTTTCCTGAATGTGTTTTGTTTTGTTTTGTTTTTTTTACCAAAAAGGCAAAAAAACAATTGAAAGCTTAACAAGTAAGAATACAAATCAGACAACCTAACACTTTTTGAGAATCTGAAACCATGACAGGGGATCAATACTTATGAGTGCCACTGTATACACTTATTTTAAACTCACCCATGCAGCCCCAGGACACAGAATCACCTGCTGTAATGACAAATCAAGAAGCAAATCACAAACCCCAAACAGCAGCTCAGCAGTTAGGCATTGCAAATGCTGATTCCCCTCTCCCCATCCGCTAAAACAATTATTCTGTACAATCCCACATTCTGTTCAAACACGGATCACTTAAGGAGTAGTGATCCACAGTTTGGTAGGGAACAGCAAAGCCAGAGCGCTTGTTATGTCTGTCACTCTTCCTATAGCAATTTAAAAGGACATTTTGAAAATAACTTTGAAACAGATTTTAAAGTTAGAAGTGTAAAAAGTTGTCAGGATGTTAACAATGAAAAGAAAAAAAAATACAGGTATGTTATTTAAACAGTTGTAGCAACACACTGGGACATGTACCCCCGATACAAGGGAACATAAATCAGGTCTCAGCATTTGTATGAGAGTGACAGGAGTTGTCATTGATTTCCTAGGGGGAGAACAGTAATAAATCTGAATGTGTGCAATTTCCTGAAGCTAATTAAAAGATAAGGTATTAATAGCTGGGGCTGTGGTTCAGACACTCTTGCAGCTTCTCGAAGATGTGAGTAGAAGTCATGATGGAATATAAGAGCTGGTTTGTTGAACAATTACAGTAAACACAAAGAAACAACTGCACATTAAGATCTGTCTTTACATTCCATTAATTCTAGCCACAAGGCACTGGTGACTAACCTGGCTTCTGATTGTCTCAAAGACACTGGACTGCACTTAACCATGCTTTAACAACACACACCACCAATCACTGCCCAATATACGCTTTTTGCAGAGGGTACAAATGGAGTCCATCTGGCAACCTCAGACGCCATTGAATGGCTTTCCAAACTCAACATAACAAACATAGCATTCATGGCAACTTATAAATCGCAAAGTGATTCCATTAGGCTCCAAATGCAGAGCCAGTGCCAGTTTGACACAATACTATAGCAGCTATCCACTTAATAGATTCAACATTAGAACATATTCATGTAATACTGAAAAGAGGGAAACATCTAACTGTAGCCATACAGGACAGCTATTGAAATGAAGACAAGGAGAGCTAATTTTCTTTACTGGCACTTGAATGGAATCATCAGTTAAGCAGAAAAAAGAAAACCACTCTGCAGTTCCATTATTATATTAAATTTCATCAAGCTTTCATACACCATCTAACATTCCACTGTACTGGAACACATGTTTTAATGCTCCAATGTGCTTGAAATTTATTTACATATGCATGTACTATACAGATGGCTGCTGTCAAGGTAATGGGCATTGCTGTGTGATGCACCGTCATTGAGGATTCTGTCCTCTGTTGGAGATTAGATTGGGTTAAAAGCTCTATAACCACAAATGTAGACAAGCATGGCTCTTTTGCATAGATGCTTGCTTGCAGTGTGAGGGGTGACCAGTACATGCCCGGTCTCCGCCCTGTTAAACCAGTAAACAAGATTATGTTGAAATAACTTGTTTGGCTACTTCTTTGTAAAGTGCTAGAGATGCCAGCAGTATTGAGTTTCTTATAAACACTACACTACAAATAAAAATGCCTTTCCTCTATGACAAAACATCAATTGAATCAAAGCCACAGATTTCAAAGGGTTTAAAAAAATGTATCGCTGATGGTGACGTGAGCGATGAAGAGGTATGAAGTGCAGGGTAACTAACCTGGAACATTGATCTCAGCATAGCTCGGCCGCTTGTCTGCAAGCGAGGAGAGGGGCTTTGGTGAAGACATGGGTCCACTTATCGAATGTCTCTGAAAGAAACCAAGCAACATCATGAGAAGATTTTGGGAACAAGAAAATGCCATTTCGGCCCATCAAGGCTCGTCCCTTGTTAGCACACCATTCTCAATTTAAAACCACGCTTCTTCATGGAATGATTCCCACTCCTGCTTTTCATTTCACACCTCACCTTGTGTCATTTCCAAATGGAGAAGCAACTACATTAATCTCATTCATTATCCCCTCCCAGACTATTTAATTAAGAATAACAATGTCTTCCTGACTGAGCTCCTGTGAGGGTGTCTGAGTGTATAATCCATGTGCTGAACTCCCCTCACCTGCGCACTTGCAAACACTGCTGTTTCTGTTCGCATTGCTGCCTTATGAGGAAGCTTCAGATGGTCATGTTGATCTACAGTGTAGCTGGTGTCTCTCAACCATGTATTTTCATGTCATTTTCTTTTTACACAGCTGAAAGGCATTTGCCCGAAACTTAAATAAATTATTTTTAATCATTTAAACCTTTTGTGTACTTCCAAACTTGTACACTGCAGTTATACCACCTTTCGCACTACTGTGCATGTTATTTATAGCATAATTTAATAGAAAATTTAATGAAACTCCTACAGCCTCGTGGAGTTTGACAGATTAAGATACGTTCCTTTTGAAAAAACGGAATCTATGCGCACTACTGTCAGCGTTATATTCTTATTTTAAATAAAATATAAGAAATCAAACCACCATCTTCTCCTGTGTAGACGTGTCATCCTATGTACTGAACTTTCGGATAGATTTCGAAAGTTAAAAAAGAAACAAACAATAGCAGTTCCTGTGATTTACAAGAAGGAATACATTGTGACTAGAGTCTACTACCTATTTGCTTTTAACCTGGAGTGCGAGAAAGATCCATCTTTAGGTCTCTGTGTCCTATTGAACAGATCGCTCTATGAAGTGTTGGGCACAGGTACTGCTTTAGTATTCTCTTAATCAATATTATAAACTGTGATGTTTATGTTTCCTTACATTTGAAGAAAAAAGAAAAAAAAAACACAGGTAATATGTTTGGGCACGCTCAGGTGATTGTTTTCATTTTTACTTATTGTTTTTCTACTGAACACTTGCATCACAGGGATAGAAATAAGACTCCTATTGCATAGCAGTTTCACCCATTCCAGGTTTTACTACAAGCTTATCTCCATCCCAGCATCACTTAAAAAGAACTGAAAGCCAATACATTCATTTAGTAAATGACAGCTAAATCAATGAGGTTCATTTAAAGTGAATAGTATTTGAAACTGTGCCCAAAAACAGGATCATTCTGAAAAACACAAAAATACAAAGTGGAGTATTGCAATCACTTTGAGCAGCTGCTGTAAGATCACTCATTTAAAATGTATAAATATGTCAGACATTGTAATATAAAAGGTGGGGAGGGTTATAATTATATAAAAGTTGAGGAGTTAGATATGAATAATCCATGATTTGAATGGGGAGGGCTGCAAAAGAAGGAATCATTTACATTCAGGTAAAACGTCCTATACTAAATCAGACAGAATATTAACTAAATAGAAGTTCCTATTTTTTTTCTGATGCCATTACTTTTCCATTTAGCTGCAGAGAATGACTTATACTTCAGTCTGCTTCCAAGGAATGTGTTGTTTACTTGGCGTATTTGGGTAGGTCTTTCAGTGTAAACAGCAATCCTCAACATGCTGACCTGGTATTACATATAACATGGAAGCCGATTCAACAATAAGGGGTCAAGTGATACATAATGCTGTTTTTGCATTCTTTGAACTCTTAACAAGTTGTTGTAAGACAGACTGTTGTCGCTATCCTCCACACTGCTTCGTAAACATTATACAGCTTGTCTATGGCAAAGGTTGCACAAACCACATGGCAGCAAAGTTTATTAACTCTAATATACAAGTTAAAATCACCCTGTAGCAAGCCAGTCTCAGATATGATGGTGAAGACAAATGGCCTGAAAGGCTTTGACAGACAGCAGTGACGGAGTTGAAAGTGCTTCTGTATAAAAGATGTTTATTTTTCATAAGCAGTAGAAAATCTTGGAGCTGGTTTTCCTATGCCATCGTTCTGTGGTTAGAACATGCAAATACTGTAGCTGTATGAAGCTCAGGCAAGTACAGATTTCACATATTGTACCTGCGATTCCAACCAGGTAAGATGTACTCTTGTCTTAAAATAGCATAAAACAATACTTTTAAATGGAGATCCAGACAAAAATGACCAGACCAACTTCTCAGAAAAGTCTTGAGCTGCCTCTTATTAAATCTTCAGTGACCTTTTTAAGAGCAAGATGAGCTTATGGAGTGCTTTTGCGAATCACTTCATTCTCCCTCTAACCAACAGCTTTTCTAGTTGCTGGGATACCAGCTGCTGGGGACATGAAGACTTCAAAACTATCCAGCTGCTGACAGCCAACCAAGTGCTAACCCGGCATTTCATTCCTAATCCGGACACCGCATACATAAAGTTATTCTTCACAATGCCAAAAACAACCATGGCACAAATTCCACACAAGCAAGATCCAAAAGGAAGGTTCATTCATCTTCTGGTTAGGTGGAATTGTCCAACACGTATAAACAAATGTCAGAAATGTGGACCCTCCCTGGAAAAGAGAAGTCCCAACAGAAGGGGAAAAAAAGAAGTGACCGTAACCTTCGCACGCGGTATGTGGAGCACCACATGTTGGTTAAAAGTTTTCTCAAATTCAGGCCCCCATGCTGGTAAGGAGGCACTGCTGATCTTACCTGGATGGGCGAGACAGCGGCTGCTGGGGGGGTTTTCAGGGGGCTGGGGCTCAGGGGAGTCCGGGGGATGGCCGTGGCTGTGGCTGTGGCTGTGGCAGCAGCGGCGGCAGCTACAGCAGCAGCAGCAGAGCCTGGGATGACTAGAAGAGATGAAAAACTACTTGATACAGGCGGGAGCAGTTTCTGCAGAGCAGCTCCTTAACATGCATGTACATCTGTGTGCATAACATACTGCTGTACATTCAAATGGTATCATCATGATGAAAAAGCAGATGATCATGGCCAACCAGGACTGCATCAACTGCTTATCCTCCCTACCACCTAATAGGTGAACTTAAGTATAAGTATTCATCAGTGCAGTAAAATGCTGTAATAAATCCAGCTGTAGTTAATCCTGGCAGAGTTTAGGTTGATCAAAGGCACTAGATACAATTAAGTGTGAAACAGCATGGGAGAGAGCATGCCCTGGGGTTACCTTGCGAGGCGTTGTCGAAGGACTTGATGAGCGTCTTGACGGTGGGCGAGGGCTCAGAGGAGGTGGAGGAGCGGCGGCTTAGCCCCATGCCCTGCCTCAGAGCTGCCAGGTCCCTCTCTACTGCGTTCATGTAGTTATACACCCGGCCACGCTCCTCATCCTGCCTGCACACACACACACACACACAGTTACAGGCAGAAATGACTTTGTGACAGTGCTGCTCCTCTTTTGAGCTCCATACATTTTGGAGATGAAAGCCAGGAAGGTTCAGATGACCAAAACTAATCTGGAAGGTGCTCAGGGGTTTGTGCGATTGTGTGCGAGCCTATTCTCTTCCACTTAGAAACACCTAAAGGGGAAAAAAAAGAATCAATCACCCGCACAGATTGAAACAAAGGGAGGTGATGTGCAAGGCTCTGTGTCCTCTACATGTGAAATTCAGAGAAGCGGGGTGGTCTTTTAATTTCAAACAGCAGGGGATCTAAATATTGCGGCCTTTCATGTCATTAAAATAGGGATTTGTTTAAAATAATGAACAGTAAATTATAATATTATTACCACCATAAAAAACTATACTTCTTAGGTTCAGTAAGAGTGTCATTTAAAATTCTAAACATGCAATTCCTTATCGTATTGGTAACATAAATGCCAACAGTAAAACACAAATGGATAACAAAGTTAAATAATTAGTTTCAGTCAAATTCATTTATCTTGATTATTATCAATTTCTCTGCTGTATGTACAACGTTCCTTTATTGCAACATGCCTGATAATACTTCTGGAATGCTGCTCATGGAGCACTGGTTGAGAGGGAAGAGTGTCCCCAGCACCACACTCTGCAACACCCATCCAAGTACTAACCAGACCCACCCTTGCTTATGGCAGTCACGAGTGAGTGAGTGAGTGAGTGAGTGAGTGAGTGAGTGAACACACTTGCGGTTCTTGATGTCTTCAAGCTCTTTGCCCAGCTTCTCGTTCTTCTCCTGGTTCTCGTGCAGCCGGCGCCGCAGGTCCCCGATCTCCTCCTGTGCTTCCGATTTGATGTCGTTCGCGATGACCACGGCTGTCTGCAGGTCTGCCTGGAACTGACGCCACTCCGCAGACTCCTCCTGCAGAGAGCAGCACAGACACTCGCTGAGCTGGAAACAAGCAGGAGCAGCAGAGCCATTACACAGCATGCTGTTCACTGGGGAGCCCCCAGTTATATACCACGCTGTCCACTTCAGTGTCAAAAGCTTTCATGTTTCAAACTGCATGATATACAAACAGGTTCAACAGGTTCCAAAAATATCTTTTACAGCTTCTGTTTTAGAGATCATACAAAAAAAAAATATTACCAGTTTTATCACACATGCATTTTGGAAGGTGGGTTAATCATTGTAGGTACAGTGCTCCCTCTGCATTTTACTAACTGAGAATTAGTGACACAATTAACCACATTTGTGAATCATCAAATTGTGAAACTCGAAAGCACTGTAATATTCCATGCAGCCTGACTATACACGCACTCTACATAAACCACAGCATCAGTTTAATGGCTCGCTAATGAGCTCCCATTCTTTAAAGTTATTACACAAGCCCCCTGCTTCCTGTGTTGTCCTGTGCAGTGCTCAGATGACGCACCTAGTAATACCAGACCGTACGTTTGGATTTCAGATGGTTCACTACAAAGAATGGAAAAGGAAAGATATGATGGATAAAAATATATCAATATATTGATCTGCCATCTTTGGTAGCCAACTAACAAAGTTCAACGTGTGGGTGGTTCATTTTTACTGCACTAACTTACAAGTAGAGAGTAAAGTCAAAATCAGATTTTAGAGAAAATCGCGCTCAGCCTTACCCTCAGTCTTCGGTTCAGGATTTTAATTTCCCGCTCCATGTCATGCTTTTGGTCCTGGAGCTTTTTCACCGAATCTAAGACAAGAAGAGAAAACGGTATTTAAAACTAGCAAACATAAAACAGGAAAATCAAGAAAACTACACTCTGCCTTTTACTCTTAGTGACATTTTGCACTGAACTCTACAGAAGGGTGTGAACATATCTACATTCGCACACTGCAGAAAGTGGACTGCAAACTCTAATAACTTGTAATTACAAGGGGACAATAGTAAAATCCCCATTACATCCTCAATAACTGATTGACCCAGGTATTGATGAAACACCAGTAATCTGTGCAGTCTTGGATACTTGAGCATCAACACTTTATTGTTGCCAGCTAGAACCTAAATGGACTTGAAATACAGTGACATGGCTTTGATAAATCACAAACATGCACTGTCATTTAAATAACATTTTTAAATGTTGTGAACAAAAGTGTGCGCAACATATCTTGGGTGCTTCCAACATCTGACCAACATTAAATGAGGATGCATGCCCTAATCTAACCAAAGGGGTCAATTGTCAAATGTACCTCCAGTCAATAAATCTTCCAACTGTGAAATTAATTTGCTTGTATTAAATCTTTTCTTTGTCGCCCGTCAATAAAGATGATATCATAGCAGGTGGGAAAGGTTTCATTGCAATAACACTGTCAACACCTCCATAACACTAGCCCTCCCAGGTCAGCAGGCTAGGCAGGTGCCGGACAGTCTGGTCTCAATCGCCATCTTCTACTTCTTTACTATCACAGCACTCAGCTGCTAGAGACCAAGCGATTAATCAGGGCTCGTCCAGATTTAGCAAAACCATCAATTTGGAGCACATTTTATTACTTTATCATGAAGTGTTTCTTAATCTAACCTCACTTAGCAGTGATTGGCTCCTTTACCAATTTATTTATTTTTTCTCATTTTTCTTCCCAATTTGGAAAGCCCGATTATTTTGTTGTTTCAACCCGGCTAACGGCTGCCACCCCCGCGCTGACACGGGAGAGACGAAGATGGACACATGTGTCCTCCAAAACGTGTGCCGTCAGCCGCCGCTTCTTTTCACTCTGCAGGCCTGCCATGCAGCCACCTCAGAGCTACAGCATTGGCACAGCTCCTGGCAATTTACAGGCAGGCCCACATGTGCCCGGCCAGTCTACAGGGGGCACTGGTGCGCGGTGAGCCGAGGATACCCAGGCTGGCCTAAACCCTCCCCATCTGGGAGGCGCGCGGCCAATTGTGCGCCACCCACGGCCGGAAGTGGAATAGCCTGGACTCGAATCGGCGACCTCCAGGCTATAGGGCGCATCCTGCCCTCCATGTGGAGCGCCTTTACCGGATGCACCACTTGGGAGCCCACCTGTATCTAATTTTAAAAGCACACAACCGAGAGAGAAATCTAGTAGATAACTATATCAAGTTTTCTTGCTCTCCCCTGGACCTGTCTGTGAGCCTGCAGGTATTAAGGTGTGTAATTACCACCATTAACTACTGATGACTGCGTGTGGAGTTAACCTGTGGTGCCAGGTCTGCATAAGATTGGACTGTCGGCAATGGAAAGCATGTTGTATAATTTTTTTTTTAAAGCTGCCTGTTCTACATACAGTATTGCTCTTTTCTCCTAGCGTGCTCATATACTGTACGATACAAAATTAAAAAACATCCCACTAGGAGGGAGCCCCCCCTCTTAGATTTAAAACTCGGATGAGATAATGAAGTGCTGTCAAATCTAATGGCTCGCTTGAGGAGAAGCAGCAGCAAATGTAATAATTCTTCCGCAGTTACGTCCCTGCAGAGCTCTGTGCAGGTCTGGTGATGCTGGAACAACTACGACTGCTGAAGACGCATTTTAAACCCCACCCCCGGGTGAGATAAATATCTAAAAACAACATTCAGAGATTCTGGGAATGCTGCATTCCCAGCCACATGTTCCTCACAATTTACTACTCAGTTGTGCAGTTTTAACTCACAGATGTGCTTTTTAAAACCGGTTCAGATTATTATCATCTGTGGTAGACTTTAGTTTTTTTTTTCTCTCTGTTCTTTAATTAAGGAATGGGACAGTCAGCATGGAAAGCACATGTTGGTGCAGTGCGAAAAAATAACTTAGTTAGCATTACGCAACGTGAAAGTATTTCATTGTTTTTCTTTAACCTTTTTAAAAAGGCCAGGCTTCTTAGGTACTGTTGATTTGAAAACAATACATCAATCCACCTTTCATTAAAAAAAAGAGAAAAAAGGATAAGTTTTAATTTCTAAACCGGCAGCAGCACTGAGACCAAAATAATAAAAATGCGCGAGGGCCCCCTTCAAGTAAAACCGTTCCCTGCAATACATAATTCCCCCAATTAATACATGTGCTGTACTCTTCAAAACCACATAAAAGCACGACCATGGCTCACCAGCATCCCCTAGTGTTCAGCTGTTTCTTTACACATTGTTTTAAATATTGTGGTAAAACGTTTCCTCTGAGCTGGCAACAGCAAAGAACTGCATTGACTGGACCTTGGTCTTTAAAGAGATACATGACACCAGCATCTGGTCGCTCTGAACTTTTCAAACACAATTCTATATGATCTTACTGATACCAGTCATGCATGCAATGACAGTGGCTTCCTCAAGAGGTCCCTCATCTACCAAAGTGGCTACATTCACAGCAACTGTACAGCACTTACTGTACGACAGCATTAAGAAGACTGATATGAATTCTTGGTACTAAAACTCATAAATAATACCCTCAACTGTCCCTGGGACTGAAGGGCTTGTGGGAGTTCCTAACCCTGGAAAACGTAATAGGTTTGGGGTGCGGAGTGCAGGGCGCAGGGGTGCAGGGCGCGACTCACTCTCTAGGTCGGAGATGATGAGGTTGTCATGCAGTTTGACAGCGCGGTGCTGCTCCACCTCATCCTCCAGCTCGAAGATGGTCTCCTTCATGTCTCCGATGGCCGTTTCCTTCTCCTCCAGAGCTGAGCGCAGCTTGTCCAGACTCACGGTCAGCTCCGCAATCTGCTTCTTAGCCTCGTCCTGGAAGAGCCTGTACTCCGCTTCCACCTGTGAGCACACAAACAGCAGATAAACGCATCCCTCATACATTAAAAGCACATTTCTGTGTTTTTCATTGTGAGGTATTCTGTATAATGGGATACAAAAACTGGCATTACAGGGTAAAATAGGTCTGTAAAAAAAACAGCAGACCTAGATAACCTTTTACAAACTAGGTTGTTAAACCACTGCTTTAAATTTACTTTCACACTACATTCTTTTTGATATCATCACTGCTGTAAAGTGTCCCACTGTCAATTGAACAGTCCCAAGCCTTTTTCTAACAAGGTATATAATTTAGTGAAATGTCTGGTTGGAACAAGTCCCTGGATTGGAATGGACTCCAAGTACCCCTCACTGTATTAAATAACTATACCACCCGTCTCCCCCCACCCCCTCTCCCAGGACCTGTGTTGCTCTCAGTTACCTTGCCGATGGCATCCTGCAGCCGGTTGGCCTCATTGCGCGTGTGACCCAGATCCTCCTGCAGGTTGGTGGCCAGGGCCTCTGCCTTCTCCTTGTCCATTCGCACACTCTCCAGCAGCTCCTGGATGTCACTCTTCTCTCCAGAGTTGTGGATGGAGTAGAGCTCAGCCACCTTCTGCCTCTCTTGCTCCAGCTGGCATTTGAAGCGGTTCAGCTCCAGCTGTTCATTGCCAAGCGTGGCTTTGTAATCTTCCAGAGCAGCCGAGAGAGCCGCCTTGCCCTTCTGCTCCGAGTCGATGATGCGGTCCATGTGGTGGTTCCTCTCCTTTAGGGCCCCAATCATCTCTTGGGCTTCCTTATTGTCCTGCTCAGCCATCTTCAGGGTGTTGCTCAGGTGCTGCTGGACCCCAAGCAGCTGCTCTCGCTCGAAGCGCGCGTTCTCTGCCAGCTCCATGTATCGTTGCTCCAGCTCCAGGTAACGGCCGCTCTTGATGTCTTCATCTACGACGTAAGAGATGTGATGCTCGTCCAACAAGGTGCGGAGGTACTCGATCTGCCGGCCGTAGTGCTCTAGCTTGTCGCTCTGCTGACACAGCGAGTCCATCAAGATGACTTTCTCCTCCCCGAGCCTCTCGTTCTCTGCGTTCAGCTCCTGAGTGATCTGCTGCAGGTCGGACAGCTCCTGCAACGTGGCCTGAAGCTCCTCAGCGGTGCTGTGCTGGTTCTCCTCCATCTGGTGGATCCTCTCCGTCAAGCAGGCCACTGAGACCTCAATGATGTTCCCGCTGCTGCCTTTCCGAGACCTCTCCCGACTTGGGGCTCCCTCGGACTCGGAGGAAGAGGAGGAGGAACAGGAAGGGGCATCCAGAGCGTCGTCGCTAGAGGTGATTGGTTGGTAGACCTCGCTGGATTCGCTGTCCAGGTTGTCCATGGAGCTGCTGCGACGGTTTTCCGTTAGAGTGTTCTCATCCTGGCTCAGGAGATCCTCCATGGACCCAGGGGCCGATCCTTCCACCGAGGAGGTCAGCGTCCCTCCTCCATCACTGTGGGCACTTCCCACAGCTAAATCAAGGCTTAGGGACTGGTAACTGAAGATTTTCTCCGAGCCGTCCAACCTCTGCTCCAGGGAGAAGCCGAGCGCATTCAACCGGTCTTTCAACATGCGGTTCTCGTTCTTCAGCTGGTTCAGCTGCTCACGGATGGCATTGTTCTGCTCTTGGAGCTGCAGCAGAGTGGATTCCACATCTGTAGCTTGGTGAGTGATGGAGACGACCTCTTCCTCTGCCACCACCACTTTATCCTCCTCCCCCTCTTCAGAGGTCTCCTCGCCCAAGCCCAGCTGGGCCCGCATGTCCCTTAGCTCGTTTCGCAAGTGCAGGATCTCCACATCTTTGCTCTTTGCCAAGCCCAGAAGGTCCTTCACTTTAGTCTCCAAGGCAGCTTTGTCGGTGATCTGGCCGTCTGATTTAGACTTGCTCATGCGTGTCTCCGACTCTGCCAGTATGCGGCTGCGGGATCGCTTGGCCAGCGTGGCATCGTTAGTGACAACAGCTGCAGAGGAGGACAGCTTCTTGCCTGTACCGGCTCGAGAACGCTCCCGGAGTCTGTCTCGCGTTGAGCTCACCTCTTTAGCCCCAGAAGACGTGCCACGTTTAGCTGAAGAACCTGTATGAGGAAAAGATATAAACATATACAGAAAACGACCGTTTTCATTTCAGTTAGTGTTTTAGCACTATGTGAAATGCACAGGTTTATGATAAGCATGGCATTATCAACTGTAGGTTAATAAATCTGTATTTTTGAATGCTGCATTTCCATCTGCCACCTGGACTGAATGCATGCGATCCGAGGGTGAGGTGGTGCTTGCTTAGGATATTTCTACACTAAAAATCTGATAAAAAAATCTGGCTTTCAAGAGTAGTTTTAAAAGATAATTCAGGATGATAGATGAACGTCCAGCCGTGAGAGTACACCAATTATAACAGAAGCACAATGGCTTAAACTGTAACCAGAACCTTCTGACATTCTGATGGCTGTTTTCTCCCTCGCAGTCTTTCAGAGAGCTACAGTGAAACCTATCCTGCTGCTGACCATGTGACAGAACACATGAGCCATACACAGAAACAGGACTCATTTACAACTCCAATCACCAGCCTCAACAGTCATGAAAGAACTTGTGTCTTGCCAGAAGACATGATGTTTAGACTTATGAGTCTGTAGCTTTTGAAGTCTATATTGGTGTATCCCACAATAATTTCAAATTTTACACCAAAATATAATTCTCCGATCTGTTTACTTCAGCCGTAATCAACAGAGAAAGCAGACTTCTGTTCAGTTTGTTTGAAATGAATGCTTCAAGCTTGTTAGCAGTACCTCCACTTTACTGAAGTAAAAAGTGTATACGTGTACAGTACAGGTTCCTCCGTATACTGTATAGAGATTACTACTCTCAATAATTTATGGTAAAGAGTGTCGTAACCCAGTGGAGAAGTGGTTCTCAAGATCTATATAAAACTGTAAAGTGAGCCACATTGTAGATACACAGGGATGTCTCCACTACAACAGGGACATGCAACCCCAGTGTTGTTAAACAAGCTTCTAAAAAGATACAGGATGAAGGTTTGCAGTCACCTCCCACCTTCACCAAGTCTCTTCCTATGAAATTCTTTCTAGTTCTGGAACACTGACAGCTTTACGAGGGTCGGTTCCTTTGAACAGCCACACCCCCCGGCCCCGCCCCCCGACCCGCACCTGTGCTGCTCTTGGTCTTGCCCTCAGAGGTGCTGCCAGTGGTCCCGGTTGTGGAGGTGCCCGCCACCGAGCAGGTCCTCTTTCCCTTCACACTGTTGTTCACAGACAGCCCGCCAGCCATCCCTGCTAACAGGTCATCATTGCTCTTTGTCTGGAAGGGAAACAGAGAAAGGTGATGCCACACCTCGCCCAGATTCAGATCTCCATTATTACAGTGCATTATTATTTCATCTTCAAGCTACGTGGGCTTTGAGCGTGTTAACAAGCATGCAAGCAGCAAGCCTCGTGGATTTTGATTTAACCTGTATCACATTTGTCAGGGTGCATAATACTGCTGTTATTCAACAGGAAATGGGTCATAAAGACATAGCAGGCCAAATGTTATCATTTTTCAGCTCACTTGTGCTGTAACTGTGGAATGTAATAATTGCTTAGTAGAGAACTTCAAATTGTATCAGTGGATTTGTTTTACTGTACAACCAAGTTTAGTAACTCACTTGGTAGAAGGTGTGTGTCATTAAGTATATTACCTTCACTCTATTTAGAAGAACAAAGTTATAGTGAATGAAGATGGTACATACTGTACTAGTGATAATGATGTGGTATTTTGGTAACACTGACTTGCAATACCTCTTACTTCAGTAGTGCTACAAACACAGTACTGCCACTGAAAAGCTCTACAGCAGAAAGTGATACTACAGACAAATATAAGAAATGATCATGGTGGTTGTCTTGTTGCCCACCACTGGGTGCCTCCTTCTGCCAGGTTTCATTGTTCTTTTCCATTGCAGCCATGCTAACTTTATAGCCACCCTGTGTATTACAGAGATGTTTCAGATCTAAATCACCTCTCTGTCCTGCACAGTATAGAAGTCATGCTTCGTGCCCGTGGTGCGGACGTTACCTTGGACAGCGGCGCTGTGCCCCCAGTCTTGGAGCTGCTCTTCCCAGTCACCCCGTTCTCAGATTTCAGCCTCTCGTTGCTTTGCGTCTTACTCCCTGCCACAGCCTTCGAGGAGGTGGCCGCTGGCCTGCTTGCTTTCTTCATGCTGGGCTCCCGGTTTCTGATACATTTACAGCTCAGTCTGCGGAACAAAACAACGCCTATTAGTGCATCATGCCAAGGTTCTCATGATCCCATGCTGCCAGTAGTAAGACATGCCTCTTGACAGCAAATGGTCTAATGGCACTGTATGATGTACTGATTGGGTTCCCTAAATGAAAACTGCATTGCTTCAAGAGTACAGCAAAAAAAAAAAAAACACCCTAATTTCCTCTGCTTAATGTCCTTACGGTAAACTGTTCTACCCCGTGCTGTGGAAACAAACCATCCCATTATCTGCTGAATGAATAACAACATCTTGAAATTTCAGTCTCGAGCCCTGCAATGCTGGAACAGTTGCCAGAGTACACACAAAGGGACAGTGGAGGGAAGACATCACATCACATTGAAAGCAGAATAAAAAGACTGGATCTTCACATGGTTGTGAATGGAAGGGGGGGGGGGGGGCACTGAATGAAAATACTGCAACTGAAGTTGAAGTACTACAGTTTAACAGCCCCCTCCTCTATTAGTCTGCAGGTATTTAGCACTCTTTTCTGAGGTATATGTTTGTCTGTGTCACTTTGAGTAAAAGTTTCAAAGTAGGAAGGTACAGTATGTGTTCAAAGCAGTTCTGCTTGAGACACTTTGTCCAGGAACGCATGGGGGAATTCAAAAGCTGTTTACCAAACTGAAGGAGAGGGCTTCGACGAATCTTTAAAGTACAGAAGTTAGAGGACAGGTTCCCCATTCAAAATGGATATCTAGTGCACCGATTTCATCCATCCGTCTGTCTGTCTTACAGTATATGGCAAATACGATAATTACATGTTCACCAATCTTCAAAAGACTCCTACAGACTTTCTGATTACATTTGGGTACAACTGACGTCATACAAATTTTACAACTATTTACAGGATTATAAAAACCCTCAGTCCCTGCGTTCACTGCTTAACCTTACAACTGTGTAATCAACTCAATATGGCAATGCCTCTGACGCTGAAATAACACAGACCTGAAACAACAGCAAGACATGTCCGAGAGAGAAAGTTAATTCCAGATCACTGTCAGCCCATACATATCTCATATTGCATTGCGCTTGCTGTTATGAAAAGAATTTCAGCACTCACTCAAAGTAAGAAAGCTACATCCAGCATCCTGCAGTATATCCTATCTGGCCAAACTTAAATATCAAAAACTAGTGACCTCAACAGAGAATGAATCTCAATAACTAGCGGTTATATTGCATCGAGTACTACAGAAGTCAAACAACAACGCAGAAGTTTACCTGCCGTCCTGAGACTGTCCCTTCCTTGGAGAACACATTAGAAAAGACGACAGGAATTCTTCAGTGCTGCAGTAGTAGAGTACACACTCACAGAATGAAGAAAGCACAGGACGCTTTCTGCTTTTGAAGAACGGAGCATTAACAAGCAACCGCCAGCAAAGCGGTTTGAAAATACGACCTGTCCAATAGGAGAACCTGGCACGCAGCTCCAGCAAGAGTATTCCTTAAAAGGTAAACACTACAGTTCACTAATGCAGCCGGCTCCGCGTACACTGCTATAACAAAAAGGGGGGCTTGCAAGGGAACAGACGTTTCAAAGTTTGTTCCCATAATACAGTTTGATGTTACAGAAGACAGCAGCATTCTAGAGCAGTTTAATGAAGAGCAAACCTTATCTAATTTTCATTAAAACATTCTTTAAAGCAACACATCTCGAGTGAAAGTTCTGGTATCTCAATACCACAGCTCAGAGTAGCTTGGGCCATTTAATACGTTAGTGGTCTTTATATGCTTCCTATAGTCTTTGTGTGGCATATACTTTTTATTGTATCTCCACACCTAAGTGAACTGCTTTAATTTAGCCTTTAAAACTTGCATTATCTGATCTGCTGGAAACACATTTTTTTCTTTTTCTTTTTTTTTTTTTTAAAAAGTAGAACTGGGAGTAATATCTGGTGAAATTGCACTCTACAGACCATTAACCTTGGAGTCTTGGAAGGGCTCAGACTAAATAAAAACAGTATTTGCACAGCACTTAACTGCATATCTACAGACTCCCTTGACAGTAACACCACCACAAGCCTATCAAGTGCCAGGAATACTGGGATTGAAGGAGAGAGCTTGTTTGAATTTTCATTTTGAATTTCATTCACTAATCTGAGAAAATCTGGAAGTAATTTGTGGAACCAAACCAAAAAAGACAGTGCTGAGCTCCCGAGTGGCGCATCCAGTAAAAGTGCTCTACGTGGAGTGCAGGATGTGCCCTATAGCCTAGGGATCGCAGGTTCAAGTCCAGGCTGTGTCACAGCCGACCACGACTGGGGATTTCCTAGGGGGTGCCGCACAATTGGCCGAGCGCTGCCCTAGTAGGGAAGGCTAAGGTCGGCAGAGGAATCCATGGCTCATCGCACATCAGCAACCCCTGTGGCCGACAGGGTGCCTGTGGTTCTGCAGTGGAGCCGCCAGATCTGTGTTGTCCTCCAGCACTATAGGTCTGGTGGCCTCGCTGTGGATGCGCAGTGCAAAAAATGACAGATTGGCAGGAGCATGGGTTTCAGAGGACGCGTGCTCCAGCCTCCATTCCGAGTCGGTGGGGGGGTTGTGAGTGGTGAGCCAAGGATACAGATAATAATTGGGCACACTAAATTGGGGAGAAAACTAGGGTAAAAAATTGAAGATGACTTAAGTTAAATAAATGAATAGATAAATAAATAAATAAAAATACAGTGCTGACCCTCTACCCCTTTGAAGTACAGTACCCTATGATCATACAGCACAGGCGTATTTACTCTGTCTACCATAAAAAAATTTGAACCAATTAACTGAACAGCTCATTTTTCTTTGTTTCTCACTAGCAAATCACCTTCTGCTACAAATTCTGCATAGCAAAAATGATGACAGGTGCTGTACAGTAACATCAAATCCCCATCTGGTATTTGCTTCCATTTATTGGCGTCAACATTTTATTTCTAGTTTAGTCTTGAGCAAAAAAGTTCAAGTCTTACAGTATCACACAGGTCTGACACAGTCAGCAGTAATAATGGTTTTGCATACTGCAGCACAAGTCAGCACCAACAAGCTACACCTGATCTTTATTCTAGTTAACTAAAGATAATCTAAAAATGTGGGAAACAGTCATTTTCAATTTACTCTCATGACGACTTCAGCATGATAACTAATATACCTAGCAGTAGAACTGCTCTACTTTTCTGTTGAGATACAGTACCCCAGTCCAATGAATGAAAGCTGTCCTCATATCCTCAGCATTAATCATCTCTATCTCCTGTACAGCTAGAGCAGTTAAACTGTTGGTGACAAATACAAGATTGAATCAAAATACAAGATACAGTGAGCTACAGTAATAATAGCGGAGGCTTACTGAGATGTTAACTCCCAAACCATATATAGAAATACTTCACTGTCTGTAGAATTCTAAATCTATAGTATTCTACTGTACAGTCATGGTCAAAACACCCTATATATAGTCTGACAGTTCTAGTTCACATTGGGGACACTACTAAATATTACTCAAAATAGTATTTTTTTTTTTTAATGTATTGAACAGCGGTAGAGGATAAAAACATATTAATTCGTTCTTAACTTTGAAAACAATAGCATGTGACATACTGCAACACTGGTCAGACCAAGAGGGAGATTCATTCAGATCAACAACAGCCGCTGTACCAAAAAAACAAAAAACACAAAAACATGCTTTCTTTGAATAGCAATTGAATGGAAGCAATAACAACATTCCTGTAACCTCGGTAACATTACAGCTCCCTCAACTCTTTCTTACTGCTGCTTTACAGCAAAACCAGAGGCCTCTTCTTTTAAATGAGCCTAATTTCTTTCAGCTGTATAAAGGACTGCATATTGCAGCGGAGCCTCATTCCGGCCTCTGTGGGATATCAAATATTCGCTCTCCAACGCTGGGCTCCGGGTCCTCCAGTGCAAATATGCTCTGAATAAACATCTTCAAGATGTAGTGGGAGTGGAAGGGTCATTTTAAATGCCTCCAGTTCAATGGGGAACTGGATCTCTACATAATGCTAAACAAGCACAACAAGGGTTAAGCATCGTTAAGCATCATTATCCCAAATGCTTGTAACTACATACGATACTGTACTGCGCGCTTCTCTAAGAAGCGGAGAAGCTGTGTTTACAGTACAGATGTCTACTTACATATTTTCTAATTCATGCCTAACCTCGAGCCTATGCAGTAACCTATAGCTGCAGTTAGAGAGTGGACTATCAGATAATATGCAATATTACTGCAACTTCTGCCATGTTCGGTATGATTCATGCTGTTAAATAACTGAGAAGCTTCAAACACTGATCAAAGCCAATTAGCCAAAAGGGTTTTTTTTCCCCTCTGGGAAACTGTGGGTTTTATGGTAATGCTTAGAACAGTTAGAATTTCAATCCAATCAGCACTCTTAATGACTTTCAAAAAAATACTGTATGGCAGATTTTCAAAATAAAAATAAGCCATTTTAAAAACAGGAGGGCTGGCTTTTAATAGCATAGTATATAAAAGCATACAGCATAGTATATAAAAGTATTTATAGTGTTCACTAAAGGTTTTGCTGTGTCCCCATGTTAAAAGTTGTTTCAGCCAAACAATATTTTAGCAGCAAATACACCACTTTTTATTTGATAAATGTATATAGTATTTGTTTTAATTTATTATAATAGTGTTTTCTTGTTGGTTTTTGTATGCACTTTACAGTATGAACATTTTCATTTCTTAAGATATCATTTAAATAAAAAAATAAAAAACAGGACAATATCAAAACCACCACTCTGGCCTTGAAACACTAGAAGAATCAAAGCAGCACAACGGGGATGCCTGCTCTTTCAAAATTCACAATAACAAACCGTGACAGTGGAATCAGATGTGCGAGTCAGTCACATGATACATGAAAACCACTGAACGATACTATCTGTGCTTCTGCGGGACCAGGGCCACGGTCATTCAAATTTCATACAAAAACAGTAAAAACCCTGATCAACCAAACTTCAACTTCACAACCACCTGAATTCTCTCAAAGTAACAGGCCCTGTTTGTGGCCAATGCTCGTCTGCCTGAGAAAACACACTAAGCAGCCCCTTCATTTATGGAAGCACTACAGTAGACTATCCATTTACACGGGCTGCATTTTAGTTTCTTGATCGAGAATGGCAGGGGAGACAGGCTGTAGACAGACAGGGACAGAGTACAGTAGTGCCGACTGCCAGGCCTCCGGTCAACAGTGGCCAGTAGCTCACCGACAAGTGGTATGGAGCTCCTGAGTGTCAAGAGAAGACTGCCTTGGAGGAATGATCACCTTCAATTCTCCTGAGCTGTTATGGAGAACTGCTGTAGTACTGGGAGAAAACATGGGCAAAATAAATCGTGTGACAAGAAGGCACATTACTATAATAGCTGTAATGACACCTCAGCTTACACTGAAGACACGCTCGAGTTTGTTTCTTTCCAGCCCAAGTCCATGCCCTGACGATTCAGACTCCAAGTTAAGGCCCATGCCAGTGAACAAAAGCTTAAGCCAACACAACATTGTGTTTTTTCATGTGTTGCTCAATGTTACTTCCTTGCGCTGTCTGCAGTGTTTTACCTGTGGTTAAGTCTGAAATGGTTACAGAGTGTGTGTGTGTGTGTGTGTGTGTGTGTGTGTGTGTGTGTGTGTGTGTGTGTGTGTGTGTGTGTGTGTGTGTGTGTTGGGCAGGAACAGACAAAAATAATTAGCAAGCAGTATCAGCTGCTGAATGGAATCCTTGAGTCATATTGAGTCAAGAGCGGTTGAAAGATGCCTGGGTGGGGAACACAAGGCAGTCTTGTTTGTACACTTAGTAGATCCAATTATATAAAATACAGATTTACCACCAGTCTAAATATATAAAAAAAGAAAAAAAAAAAAAACATAACTGACAAACTGTCTCTTTCTGTTCTTTTTTAGGCAGGCAGAACTCTCTTGTTTTTGTAGCTTTTATTAAAATGCAAAAGCTCTCAACTGTATTTGAATGGTAAATTCACCCAAAAACAAAATATATATAATATAAAAAACTTTCGTTAGCACCCTCGCCTGCAGCTCAGGACACAACTCCAGCTGCGGTCATCTACCACACGATAGCGCCCACATCGACAGGCTCTATCAGTTAAATAACATTGCAAGAAGGGATGCAATTAAGCAATGTGGTAGATCACCGCGAATGGAGTTATGCAAACCGAGCCGAAGGCGCTAACGATATTATTTTATTTCCGAATACACCTCAAATACTGGTAAAGCTACACATTTACTGATTAATCTAAAAGATCTCCTGATTTCACACATGCACCATAACACATATAATGTACATGAAATCAACCACTGAAAAATGTCCATGCCTGCAGAAATGAAGCTGTGTGGTGCAGGGTAACAACTAGAAAAATACCTAATCTCACCTTTTAAAAGTGCCCTGGATCACAATTCAATACTGTACCCGCCACCCTGAGATCAAGACTCTGCTGAGGTTCAACAAGGCAGGTCCATAACCACAGGGACGATCATTACACAGGCCAGGCATGGTTTACATGATTCCATTTTCAGTCACGCCCCATTTTTACTACAACTACTGTACAGATACCAGAGGCAATACTATGACATGGCAATGACACGTTCCAGTTATACTACACAGAGTTCAACTCTAAAAGAACAGGTAACTGAAGCTACTCAGGTACTGTATGCAACATCTGTATTACCAATTGAACTGTCTTTGAAGTATGACAAACAGCAGTACTGATCAGTCCAGTTGTGACTGGGGGCTGATAAAAGGAATAGTGAAGACAAGTGCTGCAACGTGTCAGTCAATCAATGCAGGTAATGAGCAAGCTGTGTGGACCAGAAAACACAGGAAGGTTCCTCAACATACAGTACAACACCACACCGTACTGCTCCAGCTGCTTCCCCTTCCTAATACAGAGGTAAAACCTACTCTAGCTGCAGGTAAAGGAAGCACTTGAGTAAGGCCCTGTGACCGCATGTCAGAAGCTGTAAATCACGTTGTCCGTGTAAAAATTCCAGCCCCGCCTGCTTTCAATTTCCAGACGGCCGCAGCCGCCACACTCTTATCGCTTTTCCAGAGATCCTGCATCCCAGGTGCTGTACACATTCCCAGGCAGGAGAATATAGTGCAGAAAGTGCCCCCACATTATAAGAGAGTCTTTTTTAATTTGATCACCCTGCTATTAAATTTCAGTGCTATTAATTTTCTGTAGTCTGTGCTATTCATGCTACCCACTCCGATGAGGCTATTAGGAGAGCCTAATCTTTTGAAATGCTATCTTTATAATAGTGTGTTTCAAACACTTAAGACCCCTAATTTCCAGCAGAGCACAATCCCTTTCGCTTGAACTTGTTGGGGGGGGGGGGGGGGGACAGGGGGGGGGTTGAGAATATTTGAACTTATCCAACAGGCCAGTGGTTTCCACTGCAGAAGATACGTTGTGGCTGCCATACTCCATCTCTGGGACCTTTGCTTTGTAGCAGAGGATGATTTCATGAAATCTGGTTAAACATTTCACAAATACAAATACCTTATCCGGGGCGACTTACAGTTGTACACAAAAAAATACCTATCAAGAATTACAGTACAACTAAGAGCAACATACAAAATACAATGACTTCAGTCCTAATAAGAGGAAACACAAAACACAGTATAATTTGATATCAGGGCAGTTCAAGAGCAGGTACAAGTGTTGACAGTTACATCAGGGTTAGGTATGAGTGCAGGTGAAATACAAAATACTACAGACTGGGTTCAGTGCAGGATTAAATACAGATAAGTGCAAGTTAAAGTGCATTAAAGGCTGCTGTATTGCACAGTGCAGTGCGGCTCCTGTACATTAACGGCAAGGCTAACATTAGTACTGTAGCATACCTTTTTGGTTAACAGCTAAATTATTAATGCTTGATACTGAAATAGATTCAGACCTCTACTGTAAATTACATTTTACGTGGGCTGAATTACATACCACATTCACAGAGGGATTTCTAGACAGAATAAAGAAGCTAGTCCTGGAAGCTACACATTTCCCTATGCAGTGTTACAGAATGAGAACAAGACGGGGCATGTGAAGCATTTAATCACTCTCCTAGATTAACCACTGATACAACACCTACTGAGAACCCACAAATCAGCACCAATTAGAGTGAATAAGGAACCTTGTGCCAGTCATCCTCTGTATCACGCCACTCATTTTTATCAGCTACGCAAAACATTGTAAAGCAACTGCTTCATTGTTCAAGCAGTATTTGGAAGTAAGATTTTAAACAAATTAAATGATACAGTAGTGTACTGTAGGCGGTAGGCAGCAAAACGATTAACGTTTACTGCAGCCGTTTACCAACCTGCCATCAAAGACAACCTACAAATTCATGTTTAATCTAACCTTGCTGTCAGGTCTCGGGTGCTGCAGTATTACGCAGTGTGGGATACAGCCTGGTCACTACAGGGTCTGGAAAGGATTTCAGGTGCTGCAACAAGTAGTGTGACTCAATAGGCAAACAAAAGGTTGGCAGGGTTCTCCCTGCAATGTACATATTGTTGTCCAACCTCTTGTACTGTAGCAAACATTCTCTGTTGAATTATTCATCACTTTATAAACACAAGCCACATAGACAGAAGTTTCAATTAATGTTTCTTAGAAGTTTTATGACTATGACTACAATGTCTTCTTTTTAAGCAATGCAGACTACATTCATATAGGTGGGTGCGTGTCTGTGTGAGAGCTACACCTTTTGACTGTGCACATTTTTGTGTGATTTCTTTAAAATGATCATAAGAAAGTCAAGATAGATTCACTCTTCAGTGCAAACTTAGATAATTAGTTTTTGGCACATGTTCTTATAAGCCTACTTAAAAGTTAAATATGAACCCTCAAAAACTGTTTTTGATACATGCCAGGGATGGGAATAAGACTCTCACTGCATAGCAGTTTGCTCCATTCCTGGTTTTACTTTGAGTTTTAATAAGACACACCTGATCTTGTTACCTATAGACTGTGGCTAATCAAGCTCAGATTAAAACCTAGAATCGTTGAATGGCTGCAGCTACAATATTCTGTGTAGTTCATTTTATTCCAAAATGGCTGTACAATTCTACAGTGAGATCTGGCACATCGTGTACTGCATAAGAACACACATTTCCAGAAGCTGTTTGTAAAATAAAAGTTCATCACACAAGCAACATCTGCAGAACACATGCTCGTCTGCCAATCCACACTGCATCAACACTTAAACTGACAGCACATCAAGAACAGAAGCTAAGGATTCTCAGAGTGGTATGAAAATCACGTTGACCCCCCTCTGTCTGCTGGCAGTTATTGAAGGCTGCAGCGTCCCATTTTATACTAAAATGTCAGCCCCTGGAAGATTTATGACAGAGTCTGTACTTATCTGCGTTCCACCAGAAAGCAGACATTGTTCGCTGTAGTTTACGTTGTGTAACGCTAGTGAAAGCTGCAGGTGCACTAGCAGCTACCTTCTGTCCCTCTGAACTAACAAGCGCACGTTTATACTTGCAGCAGCAGGAGGTTATGGATGTCATCTCTGTTGCATCATAAGGATCCCCAAAAAATTTAATAAATAATAAATTTAAAAAAAAACAGGATCTAGAATCAAAAATCCTAATCGGATTCGTTTTTATCCTATGTGGCACTGTACCTTTCAAATAGCATCATGACTGAAGAGCAGAGATCCTCAAGTTGCCTAAAGGGTGATTTTTCTTAGTAACCTGTAGACTTGACCTTGTGTTCAAACAAAGGGTACTTCTTTCACGGCTAACCAAAGAGAAACCGGTAGTTATTGTCCTCTACAAATTAGTATCAGCCAAGAAATCAAAAGAATAAAAATCACCATGATTCCTTCATATTTTATCAACAATGCAGACCTGTATACGGGTCAAGAAAAATTTTACATAGGCCTACAGTGAATCTATTAAATTCATTATCTTAGTATTTTCTTTCTGTATAGCGCCAAAAAAAAAAGTAAATACTGAAAATTAAAATAACCCTCGTCATTTCTTGCACAAGCTTAATTTTATTACCAAGCAGCTGTGCTGTATCTGCAGGGCTGCAGCGCTGTTCAAAGAGAGGAAGCTGAACCGAACTGAACTCCACTTCATGATGTAACTGTACCGTAGATCACATTTTACTCTGAACGTTAAGAGGATTGGAGAGGGCTGCTGTACATGTCTTGTACCATGAAACTGGAATACTACTGTTTTTAAAACTTTGCACTGTAACATCTGAATTAATGTTAAAACAGATCTTAAAATTCCTTTCATGTGGGCAGCTCATCATTAAATCAGCTGCAAACCTCAGTAGTAATCTGCCTTTAGTCGCCTGGGACACTCTTACAAAGCAGACGCTTAATATTAAAAAGGTAAATCTTGGGCTGAACCAATTCTAAATTAAACTTGTGGTCACTCAGGATTGCATTCTTAAACTTTAGCACACCAGTAAATTCAAACTGTAGTATACATAATGCCAGCACACAACTCAAATTGAGACTTTACTGACATTATACTGAACAGTATTATTTTGCTATTTGGTACAGAATGCAACTGGACTTTAGTGCCTGTAAAACAGACGTATGGAAGACATTCTTCTACGCAAAACTCATAGCATTGTTCAGGGTTCCCTTTATCAAGCTGCAATCACTTGCAATCACTCTCAATCTTTATAATAGGCAGTCTCTTGTAGTTTTTGTAGAATCAGTGTGCTACCACTCCCTGTTTTAACGGGCCATGCAAGTGAAGAGAAGACATTACAAACTGGTGTTTCTCCATATCATCTGTGGCTATGGAAAGTTGGATTTAAACTCTGGGTTACATGTTACAGTACAGCAGCCGACACAGAACAAGAATGTCTCTCAGCATGCATCACTCAGCCCGCTCAATTACACACACACACACTCCTTTGCATCTTGACATGGCTCCACTGCACTGCTTGTGAATGTAAATAACAGGCTTTCCCATGGGAATCTGACAGTCTCCAACACACCAGGTGTCATTTTACTTCACAACTGTTCAACTGAAACAGCCATTGACTGCCTTCTCTCCCTCCCTCTCCCTCTCCATGGGAGAATGCCACAGGGTCAGGGACCCAGCCCTGACAGGAAACCAATGTTTTCAGAAGGAACTAGCTCCACGAAACAGGATTGGAAGGATATTAGTACACTGGCCTGGCCTCTCTCCTACTCTCTCTCCTGTACCAGGACTCCCAGTTCCACCCTAGACAGCGAGCTTGTGTGGAGTTGAGGTTGCAACATGGTTTGACGGGGTCTCTACTAACATTAAGCCAGTGGTTTAAAAACTTTTGAGTGAACAAACCACAAAAACAACTATTTTGAGCAAATAAAGCAAGCAGTGCTGCAGATGTGTTTATTTACAAGAGTACACTGTGGTTTACAGAGCTCATAGACACACACGTACAACAGAACAATAAACCTATAGTGCGACAATATAAAGCAACCTTCTCTATGGTGTTCAAACCCCTTTCTCTGTTGTACAGCCCCCAGAGTAGTCTTGTATGGTTGGAGCAGCAGCAGCAGCAGCATCTCACTGCCCTCTCTCACAATAGAAGCTACAGGCCTGCAAAATCAGGTCAGTGACAACACACTCCAGATCCCACAATGCTCTACACACCCCTGGGACTGGGAGGGGGCTGTGGAAGGAGACACTGCCAAATTTATCATTCCCTTCCAACATTTTCCTTGCAGTACTACAGGCGGACCAACAACACACAGACTAAACCGCATAGATTTATGTGACTTGTATATAGGAGTAAAGTGGCAAAACAACCTCATTTCACAATGCAGACTCAATCTTAGATCTTAATATAATCCACATGAAAACGCTCATGTTGCAGTTAAACACAGATGCATACATTCAGATCAAACACAGGTGATAAAAGGGGTTCCAAGCTAACAAACACGTACAGGTTTTGAGGTTTGTTCAATTTCACTGGCTTGCTACAAGACCTCCTGGACCTTTAATTCGAAGGATGAATAATGTTTCAAAACACAGTGCGGCACTGAACAATAGGTCGGTCAGCTAATTAAATACATTTAAATCGCAAGCCACAAGAGGAAAGTCGTCTCTTCCTATTTGGCAGTCAGGAAAGCTCCTCCTGTGAAATCCTTGTGTCACTGCCAATTACAGCACAACACACAGCTAGTCTTTGAAGTTCAGGCTGCACAACAAAAGAAATGTATTATTTATGCCCTGTACTTAAGGCAGCTGGACCTCAGTCAGTTATGGGGTCCTATGAGCCAAGAAAGTTTGAGAAACTCTTCAGAGAAGGGTTAACCTACATTACTATCATAAAATAAAATAAAATAAAAAAGACAAGATAGAGTTTCCACAAAGAGCCTGATGCACTCCACATCTCTGGCCCGATGGCATTGTGCAATTCAGATACCAGCTGAAGCTGTACAAACACCGTCTCCGCAATGCACTGGCTCTGTGCCACGCCCCTCCTCCCCCCCCCCATTTTTAATAGAACCCTATATTGTATTTTCTTAAAAAAAATGAAGAAAAAAAACATATAAAAAAAGGATTTGGAGAAATTCCACAGATCTTTTTCTAAGAAAGCCAGAACCGTGGAATGTGTTTCTATTGGACGGTACAGCGTTTCTTTAAAACAACAAGCAACGAGTTCCAAGAACCTCAAATTATTCAGCCAGAGATTTTTCCTAAGCAGGCAGTTGGTGCAAGCGGTTCAGTAAGAGACACTGTTCGTCGGGCCCGATTCAGAACAGCTGGGTTATGAACTGCTTCGACGCTGGTGCAGCGATGTTCCCCTGCCAAAGAAGAAAAGTGCTTGTGTTCTGCACAGTCGCTGTAATCAGTGCAGCCCCCACTCTATTCCACTGATCCTTTCAGACCAAAAAGGACCATTTTATTTCAAGCCATTTCCTGCTCACTTGGTATTCCAATTGATTTATTTTGCCAGTTTTGTAACCAACACCAGCCATGGAGATACTAAAAAGCAGATTATGTCACTCCACATTACATTCAATATAAGGACAGTGCAGTTAGAAACACTCTACAGTACAAGAAGCTTTTAATGTAAACCCAGACAGGCAGTTTCATCAGTGTGCAAGTCCTAAAGCAGGCAGCTCTGTACTGCCTCAGACATTTTGCGCAATGCAAAGAATCTATGGATTTTGAACAGCAAATTTGGAAATTACAATTATGACTATGAGGAGAAATATGACAACAGCCAAGTTATTTAAACACCTTTTGACTCCATCCCACAAAATGTGACTGTACATGTTATTTTTAATTGTAAACTAAGGAAGTGTGTCTTTTACAGTACAGTGTCTACTGTGTGGGAATAAATACAGTATGAGATGTATAGTCGTGAAACTGGAAGTTGTCTTGGGACATGACATCTACACGTTCAGTTTCTTATGAGACGTGTGTGTGTGTGTGTGTGTGTCATTTCCACTCATAAACCATGGGGTATATGGGCGACATTTTAAGAACTGATTCCAGCACATAGGATACAAAGAATATAATACAAGGCGGTTTCTTTATTTTGGGGGGGGGGCATCAAAACAATACCCTGTAAGAAACTGCATGTAACACTTATTGAAAAACTCAACACTTATTATTTTTATGAGTTTCATTATTCATATAATTGACCTTACAGGTAGAATGTTTAACTAGTCATAAGGTAAAAGAAGAGTATTTTCTCTTTTACAACATTCACATTAACTGTGTAACAATGGTAACTCTAGGTGCATTATTTTGAGTGATGCTCTTATTTTAAAAAGCCTATTAATATTAAATGCAAACAGGATGTAAACAATACGTTTACTGTGTAGTTACTTAAATATCTATTATCAGTACCTTACCAAATATTAATATCAATAAGCTTAACTGCCATACTTAACTATAAAGTTCCCACTTTCATTTGAAACCCTTTAAAAACATTTAATACAAGCTAGATTGATTTAATACCCCCGATTTTCTCCAGGGCTTAATCTGAATCTACAGTACACAATGTCCTTTATAATATCTGTATATATTGGAGCAATTCCAAAAAAGTGATCATACAGAAAAAGAGGGGGAGGATTGCAAGATCTTGTTCATACAATACATCTCACCTCCGGTATAGTAATTACAGATCCCCTTGTCCATGTCCCAAAAACCAAAAGAAAGCATAATCTGTATTAAAAAAAAAAAAATGTAATCCCACACAAGACTCGGCTGGAGTGCACGCACATACCTGCCCAAGCCAACAACAACTACTTCATCTGTAAACAATAGAATATGTATGTGATTATTTTCAATCGTCTGGGAACCTGTTTTTACAACTCTCTGATACAAACGTGAAGGCAAAAGCAATGCACATTTTCATCATGCCTTGTACTGTAGGCCTACCACTACTGTAGCAGGGCCACTATAGAACAGACCTATGGTCTTTGTAATTGTAATTCAGAATTGAGTCTGGTAATCACTCACTTCAACTTGCCAAGCATAAAACTACTACAAGTCTAACATAGACAACGTCCCACCCTGAAACCCGTACAGCTACATTAAAAAAAACAGGACAAAGTTCTGCGCCATCTATTCTATATTACTGCACATGCAAAACAAAATAAATACGTACAGTATTGTACTTGTACACCAGATTTCCACGTTCAGACTTGAGAAGTCTTGACCCAAAACAATAATGCTACAAGATCTCGCCGCCGTACGAGCGACAGCAGTCACCACTAACTGGACTCCTGTGGATTTACCAGTCAAAAAGTAAACAGACGGTATTCTGTGTTTAAAACGTTATACCGCAGATTTAAAACTGTAGTCGGTGCCTATCTGTATTCAGCACAGGATGCTAGGTGACTGCGTTGGAGGGTACTACCTTGGAGGGTTCTTCTGCTTTAGTGATTATGGTCCGATCTGAGGTGTATTCCCGTAATAAAAAAACAAAAAAATCCAGTTTTCTTTGTGTTTCCCCCTCCAGGCTCGGTTCTGCGTTTCAGTTAGCACCCCGCTTTCCTGCTGGCTCCTAACTGATTTCACAGACACTGGAGCGCAGAGCAGGCTGTAATGCTAGCGCGTCACCGCTCCTGTACTCCACAGTCGCTTGGAATCATGGGACATTGACTGATTGGATAGACGGGACGCTTTATTTCTCCCGGGGTTTTCTAACTGGAGTGACAGTTTGTAAATTAATGTCTTAGATAAATGATTTGCAAGACTCTTCAGTTTCCATTTGCTTTTTTTTTTTTTTTTTTTTTTTTTTTTTTTTTCTGTGTATGTACAAAATAACTACAATTTTTATATTTCATTGAAATGTTATACACATTTAATTTCCACTTGTTCTCAGTTTCAGGTATTGTAAGAGAATATGACATCTGTTTTATTAATTCGGTTTTATTTTTTAAAGTAAAACAGAAGGAATACAATTAAGTGGCACACCTTCCATTTGATATGAATATGGAATGAAAAAAAAAACTGATGTACAAAAACATTTTCTGTTTTTCAATTTAAAAAAAAAAAAAAATGTCTTGTTTCATAGTGCGTGGGACCGTCATTTGTATATTGCTGCCTTATCCCTTATTAATCAGATTTTGCGGTACGGAGTGGTAGGGCTCGGGTTTGATGTCTGGCTGCTTTGTTAACTTAATATAAAGTATATTCACATATGTTAATCCCGAGTAAGTGTTAATTGTAACAAGTGGTGCTTTGATCAAGCTGTTGGTGAATAATTGAAATCGTGAGATAATTTAAAGATTTTATATTTTTTTAAATGATTCGATTCCCTGCTGTTCCATTTGTTTGAATTGTTGTGTTATGTATTTCTGTGCGTGATTGTTGCACAGTATCATTCTGTACTGCCACTTGTGTGGAATCGATATAAAAACATATGTGACCCACATATATGACACACTTACTACCGACATGGAATGAGTGGGTATGCCATTTTCTGTTCATTTTACCCTCAAAAATAGGTTTCTGGCTGAGGACTGCCAAGGACATCACTTGAATATTGTACCAATCTTGGCAGTCACCACTCAGGTTAATCGTTATGGGGTAAAAGAACAAGATCTCCAGCCAGCTAGTAAATTAACCCTGTAATGCCCAAAAAGCTACTTTATGTAAACTAGATAACATTTAATAACATCTGTTCCTTTGTAAGTGGTTGGATTTGACCTAAAAAGGAATAAAGGTATTGCAGAAAATCATCAGGTTTTTTTTTTTTTTGTGTTTGTAAAGTGTCGGCTGTAACTGTTGTTTATCTTTCTAGACAACAGTACCACGATCCGGAGTACAATCCACCGGACATCACTTTTCATCCCAGCATTTCACGGAGTACTTTAATCGCCACTAGCACTTAATTTCACTCACTGTCTTGTGTTTCGTGTTTAGTGTGGGCGTGTATAAAACCTGGACTTTTGGTTACGGGTCAAACACGTAGATTACAGTTACGAATGATACACGCTGCTGTATCACTCCAGCATTTATTATTTACAGGTGTTTGCCTTAGGGCTCTGGACATTGTCATTATTATCAATAAACACCCCTGTACCTGAAAGTCATTCTCTGTGTTTTGTAACTGCACTACACTGCACTCACCTGTATCCACTCACCACTTTGCCACAAGTAGACACTTACCTATTCAGGGATACCAGGGTATTTAGTAAGTAACGGGTCAGATCAAGGAAAAATGGGAAATAAAATCGATACCCCCGGTAGTTCTGGAAGTCATTTGTCATTTCCATAATTTGTGTCAGTCTTAATATCACACTTTTATGGGTGTATCTCACAGACCATTGTAGCTGCATCCATAAATCAGAAATATGAAAACAAAATGATTGTGGTTTTTGGATTCAGAGTTTGCGTATCTTTTATTTCCATTCCAACCCCATTTGTAGTTTTTAAACTGTTTACAGAAAGGGGTGGTTTTGTGTAATGGCACCTAGAGAGAGACGGAGAAAGTGAGTTACATAGATACAGAAGATTTTATTTAACAGTTGGTGTACAAACATAGGCTACAAATGCCTTCAGATTGATTTTTTTGAATTTTTTTTTTCCTTCCAAATACAGTGTTTGTTATCCGTTTTTTTTTTTTTTTTTTTTTTTACAGCTACATTTTGTCAGAACACAATTGTTTAACAAAAGGAAATTAAAAAAAAAAAACATTCGTTTGTATCCCCCTCGCTGCCCCATACATATTCTCTTCAGATAGCAGAGTTTTATAACACAAAGTAAGAAACCTCTGGAACAACAGAACCATTTACAGGAGTTTGCAGAATGTGGTTAGACAGAGCCGGGGCTACTGCCTACAAAGTGGATCCTGAATACAGAAAGCAAGAACACAAATGTGCATTTAATTGTCATTATTACTAAATTATATAATTTAATTTCGATTCATATTTTAATAAATAAACCTAAGAACCCTAGAGTTTATAGGTTTTATGACAGGTATGAAAATAACAAAAAAAATATGAATGGGCCACAAGGATATTTTCTTTTTATTGTACAGAACTTCTTTTAAAAACTTCATTAAAATATATCTCAATACACCCATGCGTTTCCAGTATGTAAAATAATAACGATATAATGTCCCCAAACTGCTCTCTATATTTCAGATATCTTTCTTTTTATTTTGTGTGGCTTCACAGTAAATATATGGAATGATAAGTTACAAAAAATATATAAAGCTATACAATTTGAACATGGAAACACTGATAGGCGACTCGTCTGAATAGCTATGGGGTTTATTAGTGAGTGTTTCAAACTTGAAACTATCATTAAAGCATACAGTGCTGCCCCAATAAAACAACAATGACCACTGAAGAAAGATTGGTGCAACACAAATCAGTAATTAGTACCCACAGAAAGTCAAATGAGCAATATATACCAAAATGAGGTACTGGCTGCCCTAATTGTAGTTATTCTGCTTCCAACTGTGTGGATTCCTGGTATAAAATTACATTATAAGGAAAAACAAATATGACCAATTTTTATAGGCAGTGTGAGCAACATCCTGCATTCATAAATGAACAGCTGAATTAAATCAAAATTATAGCAGCGCTATAACCATGGCAGTGCTACAGCGTCATTAAAAAACACTGTATAAAATAATCGTGCCATAATGGCTACAGGAATGCTCTAATTTTTGTTTTTAATTCTTAGTGGTCCAGTTTGACCACTTTGCTACTCATTAATAAACCGCCCTGGTCTAGCTGTGTAAACAGTTAATGTCGTGGTTGTTGCGTGCTAAGTCACCGGAACACTGAAGTATAGGCTAAAGGAAAAACACAACATGAAATGACATCCTGAACATTGCTCGGGCACTTAAGACTTCCAGCAAGAAAGAGGTTAGCTAAGATGCAAGTTACTGGATCACTTAAAGTGAACCTGCTTACAGAGCACGGATAGCACAGCAAAAAAGGGACATTATGCTAATAAATCAACACTTTGTTTACTTACCAGTGTTGACCAAAAAGGTAGTATAGATGCTAAAAATGTTTTGAGGATCAGTATATTCTTAGCTGTGCTTATTTTGTTAAATCAAAGTTCACCTTAATTGGATAAAATACAGACTGCACAGTCCCTTATATATAATGCCACTGAATCACTGAGATATATTAGTATTAGATGCAGTATCTCTTTTTTTATCACCAAAAAACACAATGTTATTGTATATGATATTACAAATTGTGTTGGATTTTTAAATAATAATAATAATTATTATTATTATTAGTTTTTTTTATTTGTTTTTGTTTTCACGAAAGAGACACCAAATATGTTTCTAAGGAAAATATTGAAATCATCCTTCAGTTCACTTATTTTGGGTTGAAATGTAACCGTTATTGTCAGAATGCTGACGCGCCAATCTAAATGAGCTGTATTCAACATGGTCATTATATCCTCCACATTCCATGGGTTTAACATGTGCTGAATATACAGAGGCTGAAGAATATGATTTACTTTTGCAGAAAAGTACTGTCAGGAATACAGACTGCATCTTACAAGAGATACTACATCAATACAATACAAAGCAGAACAGCAGTTAAGTTTGCCAGTTTTGCCCTTTAACAATTATTATTAAACATTATAATACTTTACCATCCCTCCCAAAATATCCAGCTTTGGGTAAAACAACAGAAACTATTATTGGGTTTAATATAAGATAAAAAAAAAAAAAAAAAAAAAAAATTAAAAAAAATCAACATGCCTGCATGTTAAATAGAGTTGCAAAGATATCATACGTTTCTTATTAATAAGAACAAAATAATTAAAAAGTGTTTATTTATTTCTGATGGAACACCCCGTATTTTAACATTGAATGTTTCTATGTTATCTTCTGAACAAAGGACAGTAAAGTATATTGGCACAGTTAGGTATTGCTCTCCTGTTATTCTTTAGCAAACTACCGGCAAAGAAAGGACAACAGAAAACAAATTATATATACATATACAGGGTGATTAGAAAGTAAGTTTACCACATATATATATACACTGCAGCATCCCTTTGGTGAACGTTGCTAGCTATTGTACTTTGTGAGTTCAAGGTAACCAAATAAGAAATGACAGCACTTCTCACAACTTGTAATGTATTGATGGCCATCTTTATACACCTCTCCCCACAATCAAGATTCTCGTGGGTCATTTCGGTGTAGCTATATTCCCTCACAGCTCCATCAGTCTACACTATGGCAATTACTATGTATCAAGCAACACCAGTAAAACAGTAAGCACTTACTTCCACTTTACATCTCCCTGACTGTTTTATATATTTTTTGCAAAGCACTGCGAGTGGTTCAGGGTTCTGTTTCTTAAATATTGAGTTCTTATCGTCCTGTAGATTCCCCCTCTGGAGTTGAAAGGTCACATCGTCACGTGATTTGAATGAAGGCGGCTGTGCAGTCCAGCGCTTAGGATTCTTAAACAAGCTGCTCAAAGCCAAGTAAAGGCAGATTTACAAGAACTCAATACGGGAGCAACACAACCCAGGAACCCCTCAGAATGTGAGCACTGTAAAAAAAGCCTGGGAGATGTATTTGAAGCTACAGCACTTACTCTTCAAATAATCTGGCCTGCTCTAAAACATAAACTGTATCCACCCTGACTTGAGTTCGACAGCCCCGTGGAGGCTCTGTTTAGCTGAATTCAGCCCCCCAACACACACAGATACAGTACTGTGTGGGATACCCCATCACCAAGGAAGAATACCCCCAAAAAAAAAAACAACTGAGAACTGGAAACGTGCCCCAAGTCAAGCACAAATATCCACTCCTTGCACAGCCCTAAACTAGTGGCTTTAAGACTGGAGACTGTCTGTTTTTAAATGATATTCGTCATGACAAAATACAGATAGCATTGCCACAATAACCAGAAAGCTTTTGAATTTACTAATTTACTTCCAGGTAATGGAAAGAGCTTTCTTTTGTTGTCTGTATCCCAGGTTCTCAGGCTTTCTGTTTTGGAATCACTTCTCCTACTAGTTTTTTTTAGTTTGGATGGATATTATCATGCATTTATTATTTTAAGACAAACTGTAAAAAAATATATTCCATTAAATATAAGGCAGATCTTTACCCAAGATATGTTCCTGAACACATTTAGTTTCTTCCTTGGTCCTCTGCAGTTTACAATAACTTTGCAAGAAGGGATTGCTCCAGTTTTCTTGTTGTTATACGGCACAGAACTGCTAGGCCTGTAAAGTCTGACTTTAACAAAATGAAAATTAAATTTACACAACGTTTTTGGCAGTGCTTCATATTAAACTTCAAATAAAAACCATGAGTCACAGTCATTGAGCAAGCAAAACTAAAAAGGAGGAGCTAAAATATCGATTTTTTTTTGTGTCATTTCTTTCTCCAAACTATTCGGAAACCTTGATGTTATTGTGACTTCTCATTAAAAACACACTTTTACGAAATACTATACTTCTAATTTCAAATACTGTATGCCTACTACAGGATGCTATAGTAATCCTTCATTGCTCTCCTTGCAGGATTTCTGGAAATAACTGGACTGGCAACACAAGATTCTTCACGAGTCTCTCTATGTGATGAGTATATTTAAACAGTATGCCTGTGAGCCTGCATGCTCCTGTTCTAACAAGCCCCTGTGCCCTCATGCTATAACAGATCTGAACTGGAAACATTCACCTGTATCCTATACCGACACACAGAAACCTTGATTCTTTCAAATACAATATGATGGGTTTTACCTTTTTTTTTTTTTTTTTATACACCATACACTACAGTATTATATAGCGTGTATATATTTTTTCCTTCCCACTAGAATTGCAAAAAAAAAATATATAGATATTGTGGCACTTTAATGTGTTTTTGTTTACCTTTGCATCTACGTAGATAGTTGCTGAATCTGTTGGAAAATTCCTGCGCATTTATTAAAAGAAAAATCAATTTAAAATGAAAGTGCTCATCTGTGCGGTTAAATACCAGACTCTACATGCGATACCTAAGACAACTTGTTGTTTAGGTGGACATTGGCAGCTCACTGAAGAATTTCAAGTACAGTCTACTAGCATCTCCAATACTTCAGAGTATACATCTCTCTGTTTAAATCAACTGTGACTGGCCATGACTTCGGCCGTATAAAATATTCTATACCATGTACGATGCATTTTGTAACTTAAGACATTGCAGTTGTACTAAAACGCTACAAAAGACTTCTATACAGTATCAGAACCATCCACCATCTATAAATTTAGGTGGCTCGCAAAGCAACCCTAAAACATGAACAGGGAATATTTGTTTAGTTTATTCTAGTTTAAATTATCTTCTTTCTAGCATACAGCTTAATCATTTAAAAAAAAAAAAATTCTAATAAAACAAAAATATCTTCTAGGCTTGGATTTTCTAAATGTATTTCCATCTATACATGAATAAGTTATGACACACCTGAATTGAACACTAAGCTTTTCTTCCTTCTTGTTAAGTTATTGAATGCTTTGTTAAACACCCTCTAGTGGCTATAAAATGTACACAACTTTGGGTCCCCCAATTCCAGCTACAAAAAATACAGCAAGGTCTCTTTCCACTTGAAGAACATCTTCAGGTTGAAGCAGTGTGGTGGCTATGGTGAGGCGCCGCACCAGTTCAGTTGTTTGGCCTCTTGATTGTGATCCACCTCCTCAGGTTAAGCGTGCCGAGTGCTCTCAGTCAGGGCTAGACCTCGGTGGAGAAGAGGATGCTCTGCCGCTTGCTGTCTGGAGTGGGAATGGTCTCAAGCTGAAGGAAGTATAGTAAGACTTGGACCTGGACACAAAGAGGGAGTATAAGCTGCTGCAATGGAATCCATCAGTCTCATGCTCCCTCCTGCAACAATGCTGGTGCTCTGATTGAAATGAGTGGTGGGAATAGAAAACCAGCACTGTGGCAGGAGGCAGTGTGATCTGGACGCACTGCAATGTTTAGAAGAGAAATCCTCTTTCTCCTGGCAAACGCCCCCGAGTAACAGCTGAGCAATGTATTCTGCCAGGTGATTCCACCAGCAAAGGTGAAGTAATGAGCTCTTGTAAACACTGCAGGAAGAAGCGATTATTTTCTTTGTCACAAATGTACAAGTTTTCCCTGTTATTACAAATTCAAGTTACCCTCCTGTTAGATTGAGATTTTGGCTACAGCTGTCATATTAAAAAATAACATTGGTGTATATAATCAGTCAAAGGAAATACCGAAGGTGGCACAATCTTGATTTCTTATGCATATGAAATAAAAAGATTATATATATATATATATATATATATATATATATATATATATATATATATATATATATATATATATATAGATAGATAGATAGATATATATAATTGTGACATGCTAAGTGATAGCCTCAGAACATGCTGATTAGGATACACAGGATGTAATAAAAGCAGGGATACCTGTGACATGACCTCCAGGGACCAGCTGTCACTCATGGTGATTGGCTGCGTGGGATTGGCTGGAATCTTGCTGTCTTTCTCGGAGGGGCGGAGCAGCGTGGGCCCGAACACCGTGGCAAGATTGTGGAGTGACATTTTATTGACGATTTCATTCTCAGCCACTCTGAGAGACAAGACCAAAGACACAACATACAGTTAGGACAGAAAGACGTTGAGGAGCTATCAAAGCTTTTACAAACCCGACTCACAAAGCTTCAACTCACTTAAAGAATGTTTTATTTAGGAATTAAATACAAGTTTAATATTCAAAATGTTACTTTTTCTGGACTGTTGATGAAGACTATTTTCATGAATATCAAACAAATATTACAGTAATTTAAGTCCACCGAAAGCTGCTTCTTGCTAGCTTTATAACATAACAGTGGTAATGTGGTACAGATTTAACTCCACAGGGCCAACTGAGATATTAATTAATTTCTATTTATTAGGATCTAAAAGGGCAAGGATTGGAGAACAGCACCCTACCTCTTCAAATGGTCCAGCAGAAAGAGGAATGTGACAAGGTTGGGTTCTGGTAGAGACAGCAGCAGGTTTAGCATACAGCTCTCCTTCGCAACGCTGTCAGACAGAGCTGAAAGCAGACAGCCACACACATTGCAGCTTGGGTCAACATCTTAGCTTTGCTTGGGTCAGTCAAACTATATTTTACAGCTCAGTGTTTTGGTTTATTAACTGGTACCAAGTGTCAACTAACATGTTAAAAAAAAAGCTTTTCATTTTCTGTAATTATCAGCTAATATATACTGTAGTATTATATTATAAACTACAAACTAATATCTTTAAACACATTTAACCCCACTCTGATCCACTCAAGAGCTGAGAATCACTGTAATTACATAATCTAAAACAGAGCATTAAACACTAGTTAACATGTTAGTAAGCTAGTAATTAACAGTTAAATACTAATTCATTTTTCTTTTAGCTACTATTTTTAACTGGTAGTCTACTATTTAAATAAATAACACCACTGGCCTCTGCTGTTGGTAACCAATTATGCTGAGTCAATTTCAGCACCACCTACTGAGTGCTTACAGTGAGAGTAAGCGCAGGTCACAGCAATCTGTTTCTGAGCTGAGGCCTGTCCAGTGTAGGGACTCACCAATCCCCCCGGCGAAGTTGGGGTACAGGTCGTCAGTGAAGAGGGGCTCCGGCAGTTCTCGGAAGTACAGCTTGAGGGTCCCCGCGATGGCGTTGACGTCCATCTCGCTCATCATCACGGACACATCCTTGTTATCTGGGAGAAAAGCAAACACACTCCACTTAGGAAAACAGGGCGAGATCTCCCACGTTCTCGAATTAAAAACTGTTTTAAATAAAGCCCAGTTTAGAGGCATGCAAAATTACAATCAATGCAACTTAAAAGTAAAAAGAAAAAACGAGACACGAGGAACTACAGAAATCATGACAATAGTAGTTGACCTACCTAAATCTAATCAGTTGTACACGGGAAAATACTGTAGTGGCCAACATCACATATTCAAATATGTACTGTATGTTTATTTTGTTTTAATAAACTTGCATACAATAGAATCGATTACTCAGTGCCATGCACACATGTGTTTTGGGGCAAAGTTTTTTGTTGTTGTTAATTTGTTTCCTTTATAAAAGTTTCCAGCAGTATACCAGGGTGAAAGCACAGGAAACTGTACTAAAGAACTTCGAAGGCTCTGCTGCAAATGAAACAGGATGCTTCGAATTTCAGTCAGGCACTTACTGGCATCGAAAGCAGCTTTCAAGGCCTGGATGTCGGTGGCCACTCCGGACACTCTGTAGATGCCCACTTCCTCCATGCCCCTCCGCTCAATCTCCTCCACGCACTGACGCACAATGTAAGGCACCTTGGACCTCTCTCGTCTAGGCAGGGGGGAGAGCACAACATTACCAAACTGACCCTGATTCTGCTATACTCACAATCATCACTTGAGCAACCATCAATGAGCACTTCTTTAGATACAGGGATGGAAATAAGAAACCTATTGCAGGGCAGTGTCACCCATTCCAGCTTTTAATACAAGCTTGATTAGCCACAGTATACAGGTAACAAGCTCAGGTGTGCCTCATTAAACTCAAAGTAAAACCAGGACTGGCTCAAACTACTGTACAATGGGAGTCTTATTTCCGACCCTGAGACATGTAAAGTAAATGTAACTGTGACATAGGCAGATCTTTTTTGTGCTGAAGCATGCCCTAAGAATACTTGGCTACGGTGCTATAGCTGCATTTAGACAAGAGGACCTGATCAGTTACTAGCAAGAAGGTGTGCCTGAAGTACATTAATAGCACCCAATTAAAGTTAAAAAAAAAGAAAGATTTTATTCCTAATGAAAGGGTGACCGGTGATAAGGTTGACAATTGATTTGAAAGCCTTGCTGATCCCTCCTGTAACCAGCCTATCTCCAGCACAGTACATACTGCTCATCACAGCTTTGTACTTGCAGAAGAGGACATTCAATAATCTCCTGTCTATTCCAAATGCTATCATCATTAAAGCACTTTCCCAGGGCCCCCGGGGCTACATTGAGATAATGAGAAAAAGCGTGTGGCTGGGATCCTAACAGGATTAAACAGACCCGGGAGCTCCGATCCAGCGAGTCTGCTCTCAGGAGATCTTGTATTGAGAACGTGACCGCTGTCCTGTGGACTTTCTACAGAAACAACACCCAGAGTTCAGACCCAGCAGCTGACCACAAAGAAAAAGTTTTTTCTAGTTCAAAAGTAACCATGGTTTTCATGGTTATGCTTTTAATAGCATCCTTTTCCTGTTTTTCTTTCTGGTCTGAAAAGGCCTCCATTCATTCCAGGAACAGTTGGAAGGATTGTTTCAGAAGTGCTTCGATTTTTCTTTTTGGTGTGAGGTGACTTTAAATACCGGAGCTAATGATCCCCTTTCCCTCATGGAAACTACAGGAACAAAAACCTCTTATTTTTCTCTTTGTTTTCCTTTGGTTTGTCCCTGACACCTGATGGTTGAATATTCTAACTGCAGTAATATTGGTAATTTTGTTTTAAAACAATGCTAAAGTCGATCCTTCCGCTCCAGCTGTTTGTACCAACCGTGTTGTCCCAAATTGTTTAATTAAACCTCCACTAAAGGCCTGGAGTAATTATTACTTAATTTGACCTATTAAACAAAAGTCAAACTGCTTTGTAATGGAGTTTAATGCTGCCATTCTGGTTACTAATAAAGTTGAGAGGGCAGAGGAAGGTTTATCAAAGGAAGTCAAACACAGGTTTTACTCACTTGGTTACTATGGCGATTTTAACCCCGAAGACCCCGGTCTGTTTTCGAGATGGCATTCTCTTCAAACTGAACTCCCGGCTGGTGAACTTCATGGACAGCTTCACCTCAATCTGGAGGAGGAATCACATTCAGAAAGTCAACCCTGAAGCAGAGTCAGGGAGTGGGCACGGCTATTGTGTCACCTTCAGTTTCAAACACAGATGTTGTTATCATGTAACATGAACGATGGACTGTTAATGACACGCCATTGTTTATAAAGCAACCTTGGGATAAATTATTACACTATGTTTATATAATATAGTGTTGTTAGGCTTTATTAATTTATGAATTCCAAACATTCTAAAATTCTCATTGATAATGACAGCATTCAATTATTTTCCTCCTTGGTCCGGGAATATGATCCAAAGATTTAGAAATGTACAATTTGATGTCTTCAAATAAATGTAGGTTTATGATTGATGACTATCTGCTCTGGTTTCAGATCATTACTTTATTTTTATCCTGTACACTAGACATGTTGATCTGTGCAAATGTTTCAGTTTGTGTGAAACAACGATTGCTAAGTATAGCTTTTAAGATTGTGTTTTGTGACACTCACTTCTGCGTCAAGCATACATTCTGCATTGCCACGCACTTGTTTACTTCACGAAGCTAGAGTTGTTTTCCAGGGTGAAGGAGGCTAACAGATCTCAGGACTTCTATAAATCGAGGGAAGAACTGATCACACTGCAAAAATATCAAACCTCATTTACTGACCTGTTTAACCCTGACGGGAATCATGACAGCAGTGTTGAGATGTTTCTGACTCACCCCGTTCATCGATATCACTGTCCGCTGCCAGTCCTTGTCTTGTAGTGCCTGTGGATCCAGCTGAGGGAAAATAAGAAAGGTGATTACTGTAGAAGAACTATAGACTTCCATAGGGGAGTTCCACTGAGAAGAACCTTTTACATATATCCACTAAAATTAACATAAACCACATGTTCTAGAGGAAGAAAGAGGTAGAATAAATCTCATCACATCATCACCGCCCGCTAGCAATCTTAAAACTATGAAAGCTGTTCAACACTATTTAAAACTACTGAATTACTTTACTTTTAAAATGCCTTTGCTGTAGTCATGCAAAAAGTTAATGGAGTAGAGACAAACTATTCACTATATAGTAATCTTTCAACATACATAATTATAAATGATTTTAACGGTAATAGGACTAAACACACTCCACCTTGGATGATCTACAACTTGAATTCTGATATTACTGCTTTTTGCCATAAGGGGGTATTACCTATCATTAGCATTAGCAAATGTTTAAAAGCCTTGTTAATGCCTCTTTAAGGGGGAATGAGACCTACATTTTCTGCACCCACGTGTCAGGATCAGAAGAAGTAAATAACACAAGTGGTTTTCAATTCAAAAGCCCAGTGAATTGCATAATCCGTTCAGCCTTCCATATAATAATCTCCCAATGCTTGTGTTCTCTGGCACAGTGCAGTCGCATTCGGTGTGCTGTATATATCTTGACATGAAAGGTTTTTAAATTGCTTTCCTGTTTATTACTCTGGCACATTGCTTCCATCATGAGCCCGGCTGACCTTTTCCATTCTCACTGTCTCTCTCCACAAACAGCATGCTGATCACTATTTATCTTGAGTGATTAGGTGCGCCGCATTTCCAACTCCATTACCCAGAGCAAACAGCATCTTTCACAGCAATCTGTTCTCATTGACAATCCGCCTCCACGCCCCATCCATTATTAACACTCAGATGACACACGCAGAGACACGTCTTTGGGGGCAAGGTCGACCATACAATATCTGCTGCGGTAATGATAACAAATGAAAATCTGGTGGCAGAAAGGATCTGAAGGCATTTTCTTGTATGGATATACAGTAGTAGCTGGAACGGCTTATCCACTGATCTGAAAACATCAAAAGCTTTGACATCTGGTTCCGTAGACCAGGATCGGCACTAATCAGGGACTACCTTTGTTTATTAAACCAGCAGCGAGCGAGTTTAAAACATGCTTTGTGACTGCTGTGTTTAATAAAAGATATTCTTACTTCACTGTATGAAAACTGTGCAATGTGTTTGCAGTGTGAGGGGCATACCTGGCCATTCTGCTTTGATAACTGCCTCTGATATATTCAGGGAAGACGCTGGAGGCTGACAGTGTAGTTTGTTCCTAAACTAAAGACTGTCAGATCTGCAGTTGTGCCCTATGGGGCTAATTCTGACCTGCAACAGGGGGAATGGAAAAAAGCCAGCTGGCCAATGTTTCAGTATGGTTCATACCCTTCTCAAGGGAGCATGTGTTTTTAAATATATTAAAAGAACACACTTGCCTAACAAAATAATTAGCCATGCAAACTGATTTCAACTTGGCTGTTATTTCCCCAGTCAACAAAGATACATACACATATGCAAATAAATAACGAATAAATAAATAAAGGGTCATTAAAGTCCTTTAGGATCTGGGAGTTTCTGCCTGCTTTCAACCCCTCAGATTCCATGACTGACAATTTAAATCAACAGCCCAAGTGTTGTAGTAGGAGAGTTTAGCAGATTCATCTCTGTGCCCCTCTTAGCTAGTCAGATTAACCCAGAAGGAGCTGCTGGTAACCGCTAACCCTCGTCTCACTGACACACTGCACTACTGGAATTCTCTTCAGTTCTGTGAGGAGATACAAGAGGCTACTTCTAACCTGTACAAAAGCATACCCATTAAAAGAAGCCCCACCAGAGGAGTAATACAGATGTTCACAGCTGCACAACAAAGCCATCAAATGCTGTCTTGTGGGGCTGTGCCACAGGGCAAGGGAAAAGCAGACATTCTGCAAAGTAGTCATTGTATTACTAGATTCGCTACTATTATTAAATGACAATTGGTACACCTTTATAACAGAAAATGAATTGTGATCATTAAACGCCAGTCAAATATGTTAGGCTTTAAATGCAAGTAACTGTTAAGTGTAAGAATACATTGCATTTTTACATATGCACACAAATTAATAATCAAAAAACCTAACAGCTTAAGAAATGAAAAACAGAATCAACTACAGTAAATAAACTCCCTTTACAGAACTTTCCTTCACTAGCCCCTATTTATGGAGCCAGTAATATTACTGTGCATGAAACCAATCAATCAACAGCACATCTCAATCTTTGCACCTTTTGCTTCAGCAGGTTGCTCCGCATGCGACCCCACAGCCTGGCCCCGGTGTAGGAGCGTTTCTTCCCTGTGGGCGGCTCCTCGCCCTTCATGGAGCAGCCTTGCTGAAACTGACTGCATGTCTCCTCCAGGGAGGGATCTGACACCCTCACTCCTGTCATCCTCCCGGCTCCGTCTCTCCTCAGCAATCCAGGCAGAGAACAATCTCCGAATTACAAGCCACACCCCTAAAGGTGCTCTTTTTATAACCTAGCTGCGCAGCAAGCCTCCTTATTCCAGTAAGACAGGCATACTTCGCAGGCTATTCCAATACCCCATCCACTAGCAGCTATCCTAGTCTTTGAGTCTCAAGTTCACAGCAGACTGACTGTCTCCTTTGTGTGGCATTCCCGATGGACCAACACTCCTTTGTGCCACACACTCCTGATGGGATACAGGGATTTAATGCCCGGACAGTTTAAACCCTGGGACTCCTCTATCCTGATTACCAGCAGCTGGTTGAGGCAGCGCAGAGACTGCCAGCGGCCTGACACAGAGGCGACAGGAGGGGTGAATAACCCTGTTTCATCAGCGTCAGGTGCAGCCCCTTTGAAGAAGCCAGACTGCATGCTCCTGTTTGCTTTCTTGCTATGCTGTTTGTTTAGAAGTTTAACCCTTTCTCTAATCCCCTGAGCATCCCTGAACAATGCTTCAATGAAGACGCTCTCCTATTCACACACACACACACAGGCTATACTGCACTGCTGACTGGACACACACACACACACATGCTATACTGCAGCGCTGACTGGACACACACACACACAGGCTATACTGCAGCACTGACTGGACGCACACACACACAAACAAAGCAAAACTGCTTCTCCTGCAATTGTATCATGCTAATGATGTCAAAAGTTCAGTACAACAGGAGCAGGAAGTAGATAATTGTATAAACACTGCCTGGATTAGATGGAAATGTAATCATCTACAATAAATACAACTGGGGGTGGCTTGCATCCTTATGACAAAAGGATCAAACTTGGGAACTGTATAAAACATTATTTTATAAGCCTGCTGTTCAGAGTTATTGCACAGTAGATACAGTACCCAATAAATGAGCAAACACATGTATATCAATGTTTGTGTGTCTATATATATATATATATATATATATATATATATATATATATATATATATATATATATATATATATATATATATATATATATTACCAGTATATATGGTGATAACTATTATAAAATATTTTATATATTTAAAAAAAAAAACTGTTCTTATATAAGAAAAAACAAACAATACCAAAACAATGCTAGAACTTTTCAGTTCTAATACTCTTCAGTCCTGATTCAAACGCATAGGCTTCCAAACAACTCATATTCATATTTTACTCTTTCGCAGCAGAGGCACAGATGTGCTAGGAGATCCAGGAATCCTCACAGCAATGAGAAGCACAGCTCAGAGCCAGTGAAATACAGAGCCTCAGCTTCCCATTAAAACCCAGCTTCCTTCCCTGTCTCCACGCCACACAGCTCTGCCAGCTGGATTCTCATTCATAGGCTGGACTCCATCCAAGTGCAGCTCAATGTACCAATGTGGACGTTGGATCAATATCTACTGGCCACTACACCAAGCCCCTGCTGAGTTGCCATGGGTTTACAGAATAGATTTTGAAGATGGAGTTTATCAATTAATCCCACTTTGGCCAGTCCCAGCAATATATCACCATCCCATTGGTCTATTTAGACCATAACAAACCATTACAGCTTGGGTATTATTACTTAATTCACCCAGCAGATACCTATAATGCAAACCATGCAATCCTAATGAAATGCCTGCTGATAACAGCCCCATCAAGATCGTCCTATAAGTGGCATATAAAACATTTACAGCTGTCTCTGTTTTTAATTCAAAGTGTTCTTACTTTTTTTAATGAAATGTATGCATAAAAAAACATAAAACAAAGGCTAGATGTGGCATTTTTCATATGATACAGATTGCGATGAGAACTCTGACGAAATTACTCATCTGAACAAGGTCTGTTCCCAACTGTGTCAGATTAGCAAGTCTACAGCACCTGCTATTTATCATAGTGTTGTTATTGTTTTCCATATAGATTACATTGCTGAACGATTCATCATATCACATAATAGCAGTGCTGATTTCATTTTTCTACTGGCATAACATCTTAATTATCTAAGCAGTTTTCTTAGGGGGGCACAACTCCAGATTAAAAATGAGTTTCTCTTAACAACAGGGACTAAAACTGTTAATGTGATGTCTCCTGAATAATAAACAAGTCTCCTCAGGTGCGTCACGCTGACAGCTTTGGGCCCTGCCCTGCGACACTTCTTTCACCAACTGTTGTCATGGAAACCGCGTGCTGCCTCATCAGTCAGCGAGGTTCTGAGCTTCCCTGCTCTTCTCTACACAGGGCAGCCAGTTCACACCCAACACAAGGCTGTAACAAGGCTGTTCAAGGCTGTAACAATGTCCATGAAAACTATGATCAAATACATGCAAACAGCCAACCAATTACAGATGCAAGTCGCCACGGCATTTTAACATCTCATCCACATTTCTGACAGGTGCTATTAAGCAAAGTTAACAGCATTAAAAAGCTAGTTTCACATAATGTCTATGTGAATGTTGCTCTGTAAATCTAAATAAATTAATACTGAGAATAGACGATGAGTCAAGGTTGAAGCTTCATGCATACCTATAAAATCATCAATAATTGCTGAATCTGGAAATACTAAAATAAACTAAATAAATTCCATGACCAAAGACAAGAAGTCTAAAGACATTGAAAAAGATTAAATGTTTCCTATTGAATTTATCCAGTTTATTTTAGTATTTCGAAGTGTACCGTAACACCATGAAGTATCTCCACCCTATAATCTCCAATAATGTGCTGCCAGCTGCAGTTCTTTTGAAATAAACTGGCAATTATCTTTTGTGGCTTCTGGGAACGAATATGAACTTACTGTTTCCTGATGAGAAAAAAAAACAACTTTTTACTATTATTTATACTCTAGAGAATTTAAAACTCATAGTCTTCAGCTGCCCTCCAGGTTAAAGCAGGTAGATTGCAGCATTCCCTTATCAGCTGGTAGGAGCTCAAGTCTAGACACCAGTCTGAAACATGTACCTGGGGGCAAGACAATCCAATAATGAGTTTAATCCCAATAGGGATATAGTTGCCAGTTTGGTCCTAGGGTTCTCTAGCTTCAGAGGGGATGTGAAGAACCGCCCACCACTGTGAGCCTGTTGACAGTCTCACCGCAGCAAGGCAGAACCCCTACTGCTGTAAATAGTGTGTGTGTGGGGGACTGTAAGGTTGGCAGGGATGGGGTTAAATCTATCCCTGGTGTGGCCATTCCCCAGTTAGGTAACTGGTGCTAACTGGGGAGTGGCCACGTGTATAAAAGGCGCTAGAAATCCTTTGCTTGTTATAGGAGTTTGAGGGTAAGTGTTTGTGCTATGATTTTTGTATTGTTTATCAACACGGTAGTGAAGGCTAATGTCCAGTCTACACATTTATTCATTTGTTTAAACCTTTTTATTTTGGCCCTCATGCCAGTTTGTTTAAGTTTGTTCATCATGGCCCAAGCTGTTACCGACAGGAAGAGAGACTCCGAGACAAGGAAGCTGCAGTTTAAGCACTCAAGGGCGCATTTAATAAACAAAACAACAAATAAACAGGAACAACTAAACATGGCACGAGGGTCAAAATAAAAGGTTTAAACAAAAGAATAACGGTGTGTAGGCTGGGAATTCGCCTTCACGACCATGTTGATGAACAATAAACAGTTGTCACCCCTAGATAAGACAATGCATTTATTACAGCTGCCTTCAAGAGGAAATTTGCTCGGTAACGCAGAATAATAAATTCTGTGAAGACAACCGTCCTTAACCCAGCTCTAGCATTTCCTGTAAAACCCATAACCTCCAAGCACTGCAGGTGGAAAGAAGACTTAAAGGAAGGAGGAAGCTGGTGTGTATGCAGTGTAAACTACCCTATAGGAAAGTGGTCCTCAAAGTGGTGCCCGTGAAGCCAGGCTATCGTGCCCGCTGCAGCTGTTCTTAAATTATGGGTCGTGAACACATTTCTGGCGGGTCGTAGTGTGAGAAAATAAATAAAGATTTAAACACGTTTTCCTGTTGACAGTGCTGCTCGCTTATGCTGTGCTTGTACGTACAAGACTTTTTTTTTTTTCCTGAAGGGCCTCTGTGATATGATTAACCAATTGAATATCTGCATTTACGCTGCGTTACCCCAATCATAAGTTAGCTGACATAAACTTTGTCTGTTTCAGTTGCAGGTACTGACAGTAAGTTAACCAATAAGAGAGTCAAATATCTGCCAAGTTTTAAGCAGCTGTCCAATCATAAGCAAGCAGAGGCCGTTCACGGTATTCTACATGAAAATTGAAGGCGAGTGAGTAGCCAATAGGAAAGTGAAAGATCTGATAGCTGTCCAATCATTCGTGAAGAGGCGGGCTGTTAATATGCCGGGTAAGCACTGAATTTCACCGACAGTTACTGAGAAAAATAGTACATTTCAGTATTTACAATTTAATTTTCTCTATATTTTTTTTTTATTTCACCAGACAAAGGAAGCATCATAGTAGATTTAATTATGAATCCACTTTCTCAGAATAACTGTACTGGAGATGAGCGATCTTTAAAACAGAGTAGTGTTGACAAATTTGCCAAATTGAAACAAAGTGAGATGCTAAATATTCTCTTTTACTTTAGTTTATTCATGGTTATCTGTGTAAACATGCTATTTAAAAATATTTGTATTGCATATTTTATTTAAATTATTTAAAGAATAAGCGCAGCATGCAGAATTAATGCCTGAGATTTGGTCTTATCAGAGTGAGCCAAGAATAACTCCCTCTAAAACTCTTAATATATACATATACTGCACATGTCGCAGGAAGGCAGTTTTTAAGATAAGAACCTATGTAATGTCACAGTGCCCGCAAACAGCTAAGTAAGATCAATTTATGCCCGTGCCCAAATTACTTTGAGGACCACTGCTATGGGGAGTGTAGACAAACTGGACAGCCAAAAGGTCTGGTTTAGTGACTAAAGGAAGCCTTACCTGGATCTGCCCCTTGCCCATGATTCTGTCTGTGCTCTCGCCGTCCTCTTTGTTGAGTCTGGTTTTGTTGTAGCACTTCTCATAACACAGTAACCGCAGGGTCTGAGAGCCTTCCAACTCAATCTCAAACTCCTGGGAAAAGATGAGACAGTGCAACGGTGAGATGCTCTTCCCTTTGCAGCGCAGTATTTCAAAGGGATGGGTTTTATTATTCCCAGCTGACTGAACTTAGTGTTCTAATGCTTTTCAAATATGGAAAACATATAACAAAGTGAAAAAAGGGAGAATTGCATTTCCTTTTTGTTTTAAAGGGTTAAGTAAAAGCGGGAGGCAAAACAAAAAGGCAGGAAATCTTTTCTGTTAAAAATTCAGCAACTGCTGCTGTGCTGGGGACCGGCTAGAGTTGGGAATTGGAGCACATAATTACAAATACTGGAACTAATATATTTCCTACTGAGTGATACTGATTTAGAAAAGCCCAGTACAGCTTTACAGCAGTTAGAATCATTTACGAACATAGACAACTATCACCTTTTACAGTAAAGAGACTCTTCAACCAGCATTGGTGTTTCTTGAAGCAGAAAAATAAGCAACCAGCTCAGACCAAGATAGATCCATGCTTGCCATTGCTTGGATTTCCAACAGGGGTTATCAAATCAACAGATACATATGAGAGGAAGAGAAACCGCTCCTAAAAGCAAGGATCCGGACTGGACGTCCTACAAGCCTAGAATCGAAAACTCACCTCGTTCCAGTTAGGTTCCGTGGTGTCTCTGTACACCCGTGTCTTGGCCTTGTTCACAAAATAACCGAAGGAGTCCACTTCTAATGTGCAGTACAGATCTGTAAACGAGAGGCAAGCATTTAGCCTAGGCCATATCAATGCATGTTGCAAAGGTCCCAGATTCCCAGTGCTTAGGTATTCATTTATATAGTTCACAAGTAAAATTGCAATGTCAAATCAATTTCCTAGCTCACTGAAAACAGAGTAATATCATGAGCTGGGGAGGACCAGAAGGGAGACAGCCAGTTTCATAGTGTATCTAAAACCAAACCCCCCCAGGCAAATCCTAAAAACACAATCCAATTCCATTAATCTGATTCAGTCAGAAAGGGTGAGCCTGGCTCTCCTTTTAATTACACTAGAACACAAAGGAAAAGTAGGAAGACTCCCATTTCATCTCCTCTAGCATCTGTGCATTCTAATAAAACACACTGCCAAAGAGTCCTATCAAGAGCACTGTGAACAATGCCAGAGCTGGTATACGACTGCAAACGTAAGGTTTTAATGAAAGCTTCCTGACAGATGCGGTACTAAACTATGCATTGTAAAACAGCTGACAGCAATGAAAAGTTCACTGAATGCCCTGATCGCTGGCTTTGAGGCTGTAAGTGTTGCACAAAAGGGACTGTTGACGGGACAGACATTTGCAGGCGTGCCATCAATTTATAGTGTGCCTTATAGAAAACTGTATAAGCTTTATGGCTAAGAACATGTCACTATGGTATAGCATGTTTAAAACCATAGTAATTACAATGGTACAATTACAATATAACCACAGGATGAACTTCATAATTACAGTGCATTCTCTTGACTGTGCAAATGAGAAGGCGGTCAATGCAGACAAATGAAACTCTTAGTAAGCTTACTTAAGCTCTGTTTAAGTCCGGAGGCTGAGTGGACAATTACATTCAGGAACCCATACAGTCCAGGGGATTCATCATCTGGGAAGAAACAAACACCACCGTTATTACAGACCAATCCGAACAGTTTACACCAGCAGATGTCTCTACCTGCTCTACACAAAGATGCAAAGCAAAAAAAAAAACTCATGCAAAAATGGCCTAAGAGCAGCAGCAGAAGGAAGGACTGTTCCATATATGCACAGATTGTGATAAACTGGTGGTAAAGTATGTGATGCTGGACATACATGATGGTGTAAACAGCCTTGGGGGGGTGACACATTTACTGCACCTCTTATCCCACTCAGACCCTTACTTATAAAAAAACAGATTTCTACACTGACTACCAAGAATGATACCACATCGAATCTTCTACCAGATATGTGATGTCCCACACATTGAGAGTAAATTGATGATATTTGGGGAATCTCTTCACCTGTGGGTTGGATTATAATTTGCACTTTAATTTTAAGCACCAGTGTATGTACAGTGAAAGTGTTCCATACTTACTTACATTCAGGTATGCACCCTAAATGTCTAAACCTGTGCCCTATTCCAGATACAGCATACCCAGTCAGCAGCAGACTCTTTTAAGAGAAACAATGAAATGCAAGACAAGATCCTGACTTGCAAAAACCTGAAGGGTATTGCTTTTAATGAGCTGAACTGGCCCCTCCCACACCCCCTGGGACCGCGCCCCCCCCCTTCCCCCCCCCCCCCACCTTCTTTATTGATCGTCAGCGGAATGTTGTGGACCGTCTGCAGCTTCACACACGAGTTAGTCAGCATCTGGAGCTCCACCGAGGTCAGGGAGAAGCTCTTGAAACCTGAAACAGCATTTCAACACATGTGAGGGGCTTTTCTTGAACAGCAGGATATAGAATGGCAAGGGCAAGACATGATACAGTAAAAGGAACAATCTTATTAGAATCATTTAGACAGTGGCAAATACAAAATTCTACTACTATTTAATTCATTATGACATGTCCCACTTTTATAGGCTACAGCCAAAGTCGGCCAATGACGTCAATGACCGGGCACGGTTGTCAGAGCCCAAGAGCAATGGCCAATGACAGCACTGGCCGATTTTCGGTCTTTGGCCGTAACATATACACTGGCTGATTTCAAGTGCCGATAAATCAATTGTTTGTTCATTACAGTAAATGCATTATATGTGTCCTCATTTGTAAGTGAACGCAAGCAGCTTCTTGAGCACGTATCTGTTACTTCTAACTCTTTATCATCGATTCACTGGCACGCTGGTAGGGGCTGTACCACCCCACCCCAAGCACACTGCCTTGAATAATGCTGCTGTAACACCTACATTTCTTCTGCTGCTCCCGAATCATTTCTCTCCACTCTGCCCGCTCGTAGTCTGAAGAGATCAGGAACATGTAGCTCTGAAATTGAACAGGAAGGAAAAAGCTGTTAAAGCCACCTTTCAATTCAGAGCACTTGTGGGGACACATGACTTTTCATGTGAAACCAATTAGGAAAGAGACCAGAGACACACACATACACAAGACTGGCAGGTTAATAGGTATAAACAGGATACTCAAGCACACCATTCTCTGTTATAGTATATTGCAGGATCAGGGATGGAAATAGGATTCTTATTGGATAGCAGTTTCACCCATATCAGTTTTTTAGGATCTTGATAAAGTAACAAGCTCAGGTGTGTCTTATTAAACTCATTGTAAAAAGGAATAGATCAAACTGCCATGCAACGGGAGCCTTATTTCCATCCCTGAGGATAACAGCCAGTTTACAGCTGGCGAGCTTAACAGCTGACTCATTTAAATGAAGGCGTGTCGGTAAGATGAGACATCACCTTGCCGTTCCTGTTGTGCACTTTGAAGGCCATGTTGGGAGACATCAGCAGCAGCAGCGACTCCTGTTCAGACAGCTTCTTTTTCAACCTCTCGATCACCTTACTGCCTTTGTTAGCTCTCTGCTGGCACAACAACAAAGGAGGGGGTCGGTGTTAACCAGCTACTATCAGCACAGCGGTCTTGCATGCAGTCATGTGCAAATATATCAAGATTGGTCATTTGTATCCTTTACATACCGACCTGCATGAAAACCTCTGGGTGTGAGAATTTCAATTTTTGAAAATGTGTGAACACGTCAGACCACGTTGAGCTTTAATAAGCACTTTAAATGTCTTCTAAAAAGTCTCACGAATTTTACCATTTGTGGCTGTGTTCCTTTTCTCTTACTATTTTAAATGAATTGAATGTGTGGCCTATTAAAGTTATCAGTTAAATTAGACAATCACTATTTGCTATTTTGACAATTTTCCATGATTTTCAATTTCACTGGTTTGATTTCATATGCACAAAAAATAAAACTACAAAAGCAATGGGGTGTTCCAATAACTACTGTACAAGATTTTGCATTTCAAGTTATACAGTATATGTCAATTGTCCTGCGAACAATTCGGTCCAGTTCAATTCATCCTATAGACCTTTTCTACTGACCACTACTAAATATGTATTTATAATATACAGAAGACCCTCCCGATAATGATGTGATAAAGCCATCTGAATTTGTTTTTTGGCATGTGTTGATGGATGTGTGAAGAGGACTTGGGCTCACGCTCCGCTACCAAATTCTGCAGCGAATTCCTGCTTGATTAAATTGGGTAAGTGGACTGTCATGAGATGAGCAGCAGAGATTGATGATGACCAGAGTGAGATTTCCAGTAAGAATGTTGCTCAACAGAGGTCAAAACTCCCAGTGATGAATCAGTGGCAACAGGTTCGTGACTGCAGTGAAAAAAACGATTTCCCTTGATGGTTCTGGAGCTGATTAGTGAACAAGGAGAGCAGAGCCGGCTAGAGCAAGATAATGATGTGATAAAGCCATCTGAATTTGTTTTCACTTCTTATGGGGGGGGTAGGTATGAATATATTCTACATGATATTCCAGTATTAGTACATTAAATATCAATAAATAATTTGTGCAAACCCCGTGTAAGCAGTGCAGTGCCGTACCTTCTCTCTCTGGATCTCATTCTTGATCTGGGAGATCTTGATCTTCATGGCGTCGATCTCCTCATCAGGGACCTGCGGGATGCTGGGGGAGCAGTCCGACTCGTCTATCGTCTGGAAGGTGAGGTCTGACAGCGGGATGTACCATTTACAGTCATACTGCTGACTCTTCCTGTAATGCCAGCAGGCATGTTAGAATGCGAGTAAGTCTCAGTTTACTGCTACAGTACAGATCGTTTAGCTACAGCACAGATCAAGGCTTCCCAAACTTTTTTACCAGAGGACCACCTGCTCAACTACATTAGGTACTGCAGCCCACTATTAGCACTTTTTTTGAAATATGTAACACTGTAAATAAACTTCATCTAAATTGTTATTTTTTCATTTGAATCTTTTTTCTTCTTCATTAGTATTGGTTTTCGTTATTTTGTATATCTATACATATATAAAGGAGGCTGTGTGGTCCAGTGGTTAAAGAAACAGGTGTGTAACCAGGAGGTCCCCGGTTCAAATCCCAGCTCAGCCACTGACTGATGCATAGTTCACACACCCTAGTCTCGTCTCTTGTAAAGCACTTTGTGCTGATGATCCACTACGAAAGACTATAATCAAATATGATATTTTCTTAAGTTTTACTTTTTTTTTTACTAAAGTTTACTAAGTTTTACTTAGTGGGCATGTCTATTGATCCATATAATAACCACATACTTCTATATTCTTAGGCAAAACTCCATAAACTTCAAGCAGTAGGATTTAATAAGAGGTGTTTATTTCATAGGGAGTGCTTCCCACTCTCTTACCCTCCAACCTGTTTCTTGAGCTTGGTGCAGAGCAGCAGGTCAGTGAAGAGAAAGACGTGCCGTAGTTTACGAGCGCCTTCCACCAACTCCACCATGAAACGATCCTTCAGAAGCTGCCGGTTCTGCAGAGGAAAGGACATCACATTCAAACACTCCACAAGAGATAAACAGTACTAACGTACTCTATCAAAGCTTTGATGCACTTTCATATACTGCTATTGTTACAAGAACTCAACAGCGTGGCGATTCGGCTCACAGAGGTTTAAATGGGCCACACACCTGCAGCTACAGTCAGATAGCTTTGTGTCAGGTTGATAAACCTGTAGTTTAAAGACAAGCCACAAGAGGGCAGGGTGCACAAGAGCAAAGACAGATCATAAAAATGATATAACACTTTGTGCCCGCCAGGGGGAGCTGCTGTGCGTCAGTCTATTATCCATGAGGGTAAAGTATGACTTGGTACCAGGAGGAATAGGAGCACTGCACAGAAACAAAACAGCAGCTAAGAAACAGAAATAGAAAAAAGCAAAAAAACAAAAAGGTCTCGCACTGTCACATCTTGTGACAAAATTGTACTACTGATGCATGAACTGACTCAAACGGCCGACCCTGTGCGTTCTGAAATCAGTGCAGAGGCCTGTAAGCCTGAGCAGGCAGCTGAGGCCAGCCTCCAGGGAGAAAGCAGAAGAGAGCACAGAACAGCCATGGCGAGGTGGCGGCAGTGAAGTCATTATTGGCTGCGTCCACCACAAGAGGAGATGATGGGCCCCTCTGGGTCTGTGCCCAATCAAAATCCCTCAGGACACTCATCAAGCACAAACTCTTGGAAAATGACTGCCAGGCTGAAGAAGAACTGTCCATACAAGTTGATATTGTTTTTAAGAGGAGGTCAAGCAAGCAGGATCTGAAGATAGCAGTCAGTCACTAGCTGTAAGATGTGAGCCTTTGGGAGATTGCACATGCCAAATGACGATTTTTTTTTTTTTTCCCTAGCACTGTGATCGGGCCAATATGACCACAAACATTTTAAGACACCTGCCATAAAAGAGGGTGTAGGGCCATTGTGTGCAGCCAGGACAGTACAGAACTGAACAGCCTGCAGGGCATTTAAATTATTCTGAGCAAACCCATCTCCAATGAAATCAGTCTGAATCGCAGTCATCTATCTTAAAACTGTTCCTCAGCAACCGTCGTTAATTAGAGCCGTCTTTGATAAAGAATTGTCAGTCAACCATGTGCCACCTATCAGCCCTCTATTGAAGTCTGATCTGCTGTCTTACTTGACTAACAACAGCAGCTTTCACAGTACAGCCTAACACAAAGGATCAAATGAATTAGTCAGGTAAGAGAAAGCCGGTTTTAAACAAAAGTGTTGACTGCATATCCCAGGAAGAAAGGAATAATTAAGGAATAGCATACTGCAATTGAGTCTGATGATTACTGTTATCTAGGTTTCTGGTGTAAAACAAACAGCAAGCAAGGATAGGGACAGGTTACAGCAGAGTCGAACACCATGCCTGGCAGGGCATGTCAAATGCAGTGTTGCGAATTCTTTCTTGACCCAATTGGTGGTATAAAGAGGTTCTGTATCTGGTTCTGAAGTGGTGCCCGATGTATACCCCTAAGGGTACTCTGGCTTCTGAACATGAAACGATCACTCAAGCACAACACGTTCCAGTACACCACAAATGAGGGGCGACTGCTGTTAGCAAATCCAGCTGGATAGTGCCAATGAGTTTCGCATTACCTTGCAGTGTTCTGCACAGCAGGGAGACTGTCAGTGAGTAAGATGGACTTCCTTCCTGCGAGGTGCTGGGACGTGTCGGCAATACCTCTATTCTCACTGTAATGAACCAGTCACTGCTCAGTGAGAACGAGCGTGTTTACAGGTTACAAATATTCCTATACAACCAAAAGTTTGTCGGGTTCTAGCCAAACACAATCTGAAACGCCTATAGGAGGCTAGGCGTGTATGACAAAAGTTTGGTAAAGATTGGTGCAAAATAAAGGCAGTAAGTATGTTCAACTGGTGTAGTGTGACAGATGGACTGACAGACAGACAAAAAGACGGATGGACAGACATGCTCAGCGTATAAGGGTGCCCTTTTTTTTTTTTTTTTTTTTATGAGGACCCTAAACACAAAGTCTTAGCGATGTGTTATTGGCTACTCTCACGTTTGCATGAACAAAGTTACTTACTTTAGGACACTTTGAAAGTCTCACTTTGAAATATCCTAATACCACCATAGCATTATTACAGCATCCTGTGAATAGTGCTATACAGCAGCATGATCCGATAATCCAATCATGCAGCTAAACAAAGAAGTTTTAGGGTTAGGAAAAATTATCCAGAAAACATTTCTCCATCAGAAAACTAGAATACTGCTCACAGAACCATGATTATTACAGATTAAAAATCAACTATTCAGTTTCTTGTCCGGACTCTCTCTTCTATACATATATTTCTATTTGACTAGACCAGTTTCTTACTGGGTAACTCATTAAAAATGAAATGCTTGCTGTTACTTGTACAATGCATTTATATTTGTGTGTGTGCATGTGTCTGCCTGCTGCGTGCAAGTCTGCCTTCCTGCCTGTCTCTGCCTTGTATTATTTATATAACTCCCAAGTACAGTGTACTTTTTGAACCATTGTGTTTATTTTCAGGACAACCCTGTATCATTAGTGAGTGCAATTTGTTTACTTCCTGTGGTCAGTCAGTGGTCGGAGGTGACCACACTGTTTACACTGGCACTGGACCCTGGTACATTTTTTTATATTTTACAAAAGGAGCCTTCAGCCCTGCCCAGGCCATTAGGCAGATGGGAAGTGGTGCTGTTAGAGAAAGCAGACTGTGTAGACTTTCTGTTCCAAGTGCTGACCTTGTGATTCTTTAGTGAAAGCTATGTGAAACTACTGAAATGTGGTGGGGGGTAAGCACTTGCTCAAGTCATTTCCTGTATAGTGAGTAGCTCATTCTTGAGTAGAAGGAAGTCTGTGTACAGTGTAGCAAGACAGCCCTGTATAGACACTGAAGAGGCTGACCAGAGGAGGCTGGCATGTGCCTGACCACTGGTTCCCTTCATATTGTTTCTGCTAGACTCTCAAGTGATGTCATCAGACACTGCGAGCAGTGAGTCATGTGGCAGACCGGTAGACCTGGCTGGCTCATTCCTCAACCCTAAAGTGCATTGATAACCTCTTTTGGTGGTGATGTGCTCCTCCTCATTCAAGCAACTGGCACGGTACGGAATCGACTGCCAAAGAACAAGAACCTCAACACAGAGGCAGCAAACATCTTGTTTACTTTATATATTCCCCAGAAAATCACCTTGCCATCAGTGCATAACCCACAAGTGTGCAGCCAGGCTCCCCCAGGTGTCAAGTCATGGTACACACAGGCCTTGTCAAGGGCTAGAGAACTGGGAGATGAAACCATAATCCAGGCTTTAATTTGTAACACTGCTAAACCCAAGAGCTCTGGGCTATACTGGTATGTACTGTATCTGTGATGTTGCCCTGGATGTTGTAGTCTATGGCTGCTCAAGGGACTGTCTGAGAAGACTAATTCATTTGTTTTTGCAGCTGCTTTGAACCAGCCTGCCTACTTCTCCAGCACCCCCCAAATCTATTCTATCTTGAGTAAACATCATTAGTGCCCACAAAGTCTTGCTGTTGGCATAATGGGCTGTCTGGGAGAATAGAATAATCTAGTTTAATTTTTATTCTAGTAAAACTTGAGTCCTCAGCAATATCTCTAATCATCATCCACCAATGCAGAAATCAAACCAGAGCCTTGAAGAATATGTAGCTTCAAACGTCACTTTAATTGCACATTTCCCTTACTATGTTATGGTTTTTGCTATCATTTGAACTCTGACAGCCTGTCACAAAGACGGCTGTAGTGGGTGACGTCAGACCAGAAACCAGGAACCAGGAAATAAACAACAGAGGTGGAGTTTTGGGGAAGCTGAGCGCTTGCTTATGCTCAGCATTTAATGAATGAACAGACAGACAGAAAATAAAAGGTTGTAAGACAAACAAGACACAGGACACGGCACTCGTAGCTAAAACAAAAAGACAAACAAAAAACTGACTATACAGACAAAACACGGTGAGCTTCTAGTTGAACTATTATTATTATTATCACAATTACCTCTGTCTCCAATCCCATTCTCCACGCACTTAACACACAACCCGAGTGAGTGAAAACATGCAGCTTTTATGCAGCTGTACCGAGACTCGATTACTAATCAATCATTCAATTGGAATCACGATACAACTGCACATGAATTAATTAAGTGCAATTCCCCTTGCTCACATATTATTACATTTTACTTGCACGTGAAGTGCTATGCAATCCTCGTGCCTAAATACAAATATACATTTTAAACACTTGTGTTACACAGACCTGTTTATATCCCGTGTACCCATGACTATACACCAACATTAACACACAACACGCAACATATAACCCTGAAATACACACGGGTGGGACAACATTGCCACACAGCCCCACCTACTCTCCTAGTCTGTATAACTGTAGGTTAGGTGGAGCTAACAGTTGAAAAGTCTAATTGTCACATGATCAGAATGGAATGAGAAAGGCTGTGCAGTACTACTAGCTAAGTAAACTGACAATGGACAGTAACACTCATTCGCTGGTAGAATCTGGCACCTTCTTCATTAAAAGTAAAACGGTTTTCATAATACTCCACAGTTCAGCCTGCTTCCTCAGGATGCTACACAGTGGTTATCAGTGTTTATTTTGGCATGTGTTGATGGATGTGTGAAGAGGACTTGGGCTCACGCACCGCTACCAAATTCTGCAGCGAATTCCTGCTTGATTAAATTGGGTAAGTGGACTGTCGTGAGATGAGTAGCAGAGATTGATGATGACCAGAGTGAGATTTCCAGTAAGAATGTTGCTCAACAGCGGTCCAAACTCCCAGTGATGAATCAGTGGCAACAGGTTCGTGACTGCAGTGAAAAAAACGATTTCCCTTGATGGTTCTGGAGCTGATTAGTGAACAAGGAGAGCAGAGCCGGCATTCTCCCACAATGTGAGTCAGAGAGACAATTAGAACTCCCCTACACTACCGTCTCCTTAGAGAATACAAAATAACATACTTAACATTTTTACTTTTTCTTTTTTTTTTTTTTTATAAAATGTAGTCGTCACCAATGATTTTTTTTATCACGGTTCACCGCTGCAACTCCCAGACCGACTCAGGAAACGGTGGCAGACACACGCGTCCTCTGAAACGTGTCCTGCCAAGCCGTCTTTTTCGCACTGCCTACAGCGAAGCCACCAGACCCATAGTGCCGGAGGACAACACAGATCTGAGTGGCTTCTACAGCAGACCTGTAGGCGCCCTGCCGGTCACAGGGGTCACTGGTGCGCGGTGAACCGAGGATTACCCTGCCGACCTGAGCCCTCTCCACCCGGGTGTCGCTCGGCCAATTGTGCGCCGCCCCCTGGGAACTCCCGGCCACGATCGACGATGGCATAACCTGGAAATGAACCACCGATCTCAAGATTATAAGGCGCAGCACCCAAAAATATTTACTGTTTACGGTACAGTGCACCCATGAGATGGAAACATTCTTGTTTCTTAGAGGGCCCAGGGGAGAATAAAGCCACAGTGCACATTATCTTTCTGCTTAGATGACAGTTTATCATAAGCTTGCAAAAATTGCTTCTGAAAAGACTCAAGGCTCATTGTGGGGAAATGAGAACCAGCCATCCTTTAAAGACCACCTTAAAAGAACAAAGGCCTTGTTTTGAAGCAAGCACAGAAGGCATCGAGAGGAAGAAAACAGTAAAGTGTAAAAGAGTAAAGAGTAGTTAAGATACTGTTGTTTTTTGCTTGTTGGTTAATTTTTTTTTGTATTCCTCTTTAAGTATTTACTCTTGCTCCAAAACAGGGACCCAACTGTCTACACAACTGATTGGATGATAGACATTCATGTGAACCTGTTGAAGGAGACGTCCTGCTGTATAGGAGACCCCTTTCATGCAGAACTATGGTCTCCAGTCTATTCCTCAGATTGATGGGTTGAGTGTCTGGCTGTGTAAGTCAGGGTAGTATAATGGTCAGTGTCCAGGCTCTGGAAGATACTGGGCTGGAGTTCTTATCTTCATTTTTGACCTTGTGGTAGGGCTGAGGCTCTGCACATGAAATAAGAAGGTTTTTGTGTATTATGTTTGATTCTTCCTTTCCTGTTTTGTGTTTGTAAATTGAGTCAGACCCTCAGTCTGGGACATGCTACTTGTTGTGTTTGGTTGCTGCGAAGTAGCGGATTTCTAACCAGCAGGTGGGTATGTCCCGGCTGAGCGGCCTAGGACAGGATCATCTATGTTACCCGGACAAAGAACCTGTGTGGATCAGGGTTTTACTATTATTCCGAGTAGGGATTCCTTTAGGGATTCTGAAGTCACGGAAGTGAGAATTGTGTCAAGAGAACCTTGTAAAAAAGAGGAGAAGCTCTCACCAGTTTAACAGCATCTTTTATTTCATAGTCTGTTTTCACAGCGTTTTTTGCATTTTTGTATCCTTGTTTATTTTACACTGTCAAGTATTGTTGCCTGGCCCGTACCATTGTTGCTACCTGCCTGTAGTTATTTGAGTCGCCATGGAAATAAATCCTGAGCATTTTAATGACAACTTCCCATCTCTCAATCTGCCAGTGGTTAACCCATACTCCCTATCACAGACCTCTGTTACTTAAGCAAAATATAATTGCAGACAAAATAGATCAGTTTTTTCATTTTTTTTTTTTTTTTTTTTTTTTTTTTTTTTTTTTTTATTGCTAATGAAATCCCAAGTTGGCTATCCAATTATCATCTGTCACACCTACTCCAGCCTCCATTCGTTACGTTAGCTGGTTTGGGTGCTGGACCAAAAGCAGTGGAAGACTATCAGCTGATCCTAGGGCCAAGGGGTAAACGGTAAGAAGGCATTAGATGGGTGTGTTGAGTCCTCAACCCTGTCAGCCTGGGCAATGGCATTTCTCACTCTATGAGTTTCCTCTGATCAGAAGGATAAGCATTCCCTTCACAGCCAGCTCTCTCTCCGGGAGACTCTGCTGGTTACTCGGTCACACTCTTGCCACTCTGACTTCCCCGACCACCAGGGACTGATAATAATCCAGGATGATTCTCTTTCATTCGCAGCGCTTTTTTTTTTTTTCAGAGAACAAAAGCTCAAGATGAAAAACTTCACATGTAAAACTAGAGCCCTGCTTTGAACCTGACACAAGTGTGCTCTCATCTTTCAGATAAGGACGTCTAGATAAATGTAAAGCAGGTAATAGATTAAACGTTTACATTTTCTGTGTAAACAGTCGTTTACTGTCTAAACCATCATACACATTGTTTAAGTATTTGTTGCCCTCTTATGTTTTACTTTGGTATTTATTTTGAAATGTGTACATAGATTTTCACACGCAGCATTCAATATTATTGGTTTATGACGCATCAAGATTCATACTGTGCTGTGTTTTTATTTTACCGTTTAACCCTTTAAACTTTTATAGCCTAAGATAAACATGCTTAAACTAAGGGCGTCTTCATATTAAGCTACTGTATATCTGGTTGCGATATTTTGGCAGTTGCCTAAAGCAATGGAAAAAAAAAAAAAAAACAGAGTCCTGACCTCATCTGGTAACATGACAACCATATGGCAGCCATATCAGGTCAAAGGTTAAAGTGATGGGTAGAACTGCATTTTGCCTGAGGAATTTCCATAACACAGACAACATTAAGTTGACATCTCAAACGGTTTTAGAGATACGAACCGTTCAAGAAGCAGGGATGCTTAATAACTGTTTTAAACTGTCAATCACATCCATTTTCTTTTATAATAATAGCTGTTACTGAAATACGGATCAAAAAAGACATTTTCACTGTCGGCTCCCCCATTTTATCAGACCAAGATTTTTCACAAGCTCCTTTTATCTTTCATTGTTTAATATTTGAGGAGTCATTAAAAAATGTAATTAAATAAAGAGCTGCCTCAGTTTTATAAGGACCAGCACAGCTCCAATAGGACTGTTCATGGCAATATGGGATATCACTTAGCGAGATAGAGCCTGCCCCTGAAACAGAGAGATGAATAATGAATAAAGACAATCAGTGAGAGGGGGCTATTTATTAGAACAAACAATGCATTATGCATAAAGGGCTATCAATTAGGAGGTGTAGGCCACCTGCCACCCCTCATTCAGGAGGGGGAGTCTCACTTAAAAATCTGTATGCCAGGTTCTTACAAGACTCTCGGTGGACACTGTAGTTTTTGGGCTTCTGGTAAACCATGCGCACAAACAAAATGTAAAATGTTTTGCTGCCATTTAATGAGTCATTATATTTCTTCCTTTTTTAATGTTTCCTGATCTTTTTATGGTGTTTGCGATCATTCTTGTTGCAATAAAGGTTGTAATGTGTGTTGATTATGAGTGGAGTAGCTGCTCTGTAGGTCAGAGACATAAGTAATGCCAGAAACGTGTCGTTTCTGTGACCTATAAAACAGAAGAGCAGTTCGTGGACTCAGGTGAAAGCACATTAACAAGGATTTACCAAGTAAGCAAGAACATTGCATTTGAAGCGAACTCCAAATGGAGTGATGGATGAAACGCAACACAGATTAAAGATCTCATTGCATGGTCACTAAAAACAATAGCAGAATTGTTGGGGACTATTTTAAAAATCGAAATGGCGGTGAATTTAAATACCGGCACCCTGATAACACAGCGTGGAGAGCAGTGCTATAATTAACTTTGGTTATTCAAAGCAACTATTCAATTAAGTGCGATGCTGGCCACATAAACAATCACTTCAAGAGTAAGGCTTGTCTACTTCCTAATAAAACTGTATTTCAATATTGTTGCAGGGCCATAAAATTTAAAATTATAAAAGTGCACCACTGGCTGGCAGGTGTTTGCTTGTTTCATACACATCAGTAAATATAGTCAGTCACATTTAATGGTGAATTACCAGCGCCCATGAAATGTTATCTTGTTAATATAGTTTTACATTCTCTGAGTTAATAAATCCCACACCATCGTTAATTTTGAGGTAAAGACAAGTCTGATTAAAAATAATTATTTGTCACTAACTAGGAGAAAAGGTCAAAATCTAATTCTCTCTATATGTTCCTAGCCATAGTCATTCAATAACAATAATCTTATGAGAAATTCATTTCACAGGATCAATCTGGGGTGCAGAACACTATCAGAACCAATACAAACATGTTTTTAAGGGTTCCAGTGCCCTAGACTTTATGTTACTTCTTGGTCCTTTTTTTAAAATCTTGGTTGGTTTGCTTTAAAATAAAACTGTGTGGATATCTATACGTTGCTGTTCTGTAGCAACAGATCAGGTAAACGCTCAATTGTACACCTGGCCAGGTGCAGCTGGTGTATAAGAATTGAATTGAATTCAGATATAAGATATACAGATACAAATATAAGATGATGCTCGTACACAGACTTGTCAGTTACATATTGTGCTCTATTAAAATTCCTGATTGTATAATGCTAATTGTGATATATAATGTGCGTGTGGGTGTGAAACAGAGAAACATTATAGTGTTAATTCAAATTTCTTGGTTTTTTCCCCCAATTTGTAGTTACTGTATGAGCGTAGCATATATATATTTTTTAGTTTTTATATTAACGCCCCACACATCTAAGAATTCATCAGACGCTACCGCATCTGGAGCTCACTTTCATCTCAAGGCTGCCTTGCATCATACATGAAGCCGCTTTTCATCTATAAACACGTACGGTACAGGCTGTAGAAATGAGTGAGGTCAGAAGCTGCGTTTCTCCCAGCAGCCTACAGCTCTACTAAACAAACACTGCCGTAGCAGTCAGCAATGTGTTCAGTACTGATTGAAGCGCGGCCCGCTCCTGACTCACCTCCCCCTTCTTGACGGTCATGGACTGCCTGCGTGGTGTGATCTCCTCGTTGATGCTAGACAGGAAGTTCTGAGAGATGCGCAGGGCGTCTTGCAGCAGGGGGTAATCTGGGTGGCTGGCTGGAGTGTGCTTTAACAGATCCTGCCCAAGAACAAGAATACTGCTGAGCACAGAGAGAGCAGGGTCCTTCCAATAGGCATGGGATCAATAGCTATACCAGGTCCGACTACACAGACTCATACAGACTGCACAAGCTCACACTACACAGACTCATACAGACTGCACAAGCTCACACTACACAGACTCATACAGACTGCACAAGCTCACACTACAGACTCATACAGACTGCACAAGCTCACACTACACAGACTCATACAGACTGCACAAGCTCACACTACAGACTCATACAGACTGCACAAGCTCACAATACACAGACTCACACAGACTGCACAAGCTCACACTACACAGACTCATACAGACTGCACAAGCTCACACTACAGACTCATACAGACTGCACAAGCTCACACTACACAGACTCATACAGACTGCACAAGCTCACACTACACAGACTCACACAGACTGCACAAGCTCACACTACACAGACTCATACAGACTGCACAAGCTCACACTACACAGACTCATACAGACTGCACAAGCTCACACTACACAGACTCATACAGACTGCACAAGCTCACACTACACAGACTCATACAGACTGCACAAGCTCACACTACACAGACTCATACAGACTGCACAAGCTCACACTACACAGACTCATACAGACTGCACAAGCTCACACTACACAGACTCACACAGACTGCACAAGCTCACACTACACAGACTCATACAGACTGCACAAGCTCACACTACACAGACTCATACAGACTGCACAAGCTCACACTACACAGACTCATACAGACTGCACAAGCTCACACTACACAGACTCATACAGACTGCACAAGCTCACACTACACAGACTCATACAGACTGCACAAGCTCACACTACACAGACTCATACAGACTGCACAAGCTCACACTACACAGACTCACACAGACTGCACAAGCTCACACTACAGACTCATACAGACTGCACAAGCTCATACTACACAGACTCATACAGACTGCACAAGCTCACACTACACAGACTCATACAGACTGCACAAGCTCATACTACACAGACTCACACAGACTGCACAAGCTCACACTACACAGACTCACACAGACTGCACAAGCTCACACTACACAGACTCATACAGACTGCACAAGCTCACACTACACAGACTCATACAGACTGCACAAGCTCACACTACACAGACTCACACAGACTGCACAAGCTCACACTACACAGACTCATACAGACTGCACAAGCTCACAAGCTACACAGACTGCACAAGCTCACACAGACTGCACAAGCTCACACTACAGACTGCACAAGCTCACACTACACAGACTCATACAGACTGCACAAGCTCACACTACACAGACTCACACAGACTGCACAAGCTCACACTACACAGACTCATAGAGACTGCACAAGTTCATAAGTAAGCAATAATACACAACTCAGCCAGTCTGTACTTAAGATTACTCCAAATGAGGAGGATCTTACTGCAAATGTATGTTGATTTTATTTATGACTGTATGTTTTCTTTCTTTAAAAATAGGTTTGTTCTGTTGTGTCCATTGACAGATAATTCCTGCTAGGTCTCACTGCTTGATGAATGCAGTAGTCCCCCGATTACTTTCTGGTCCAGCTGGTTCACTTACATGCAATACGAGAGTGCTTCGGGTGACTCGGTCGACGGGTTTGTACAGGAGAGCTGAAAGAAAAAAACAAAGAACTTAATTATGTGATACTCTGTTTCTTAGTTAAGATCATGCAAGTCAGTATATCTGTATACAGCGTGATTATAAAGTCATGGCAACAGCAAGAATGATGGTGACAGTTTCAGGCAAGAATTAAGTTGCTATATAGTTTTAAAAGTCATTCCAGCTGGTTCCAGAGACCCTGATTAAAACTAGTCTTGGACTAACGTTAGGTAAAGTAGTCCAAGATTAGTGCTAATCTGGGTGTGAAACCAGATGCTAAGAGAGTATTCTAAAAGTAGCAAGCAACAATTTATCTTTTCAATATTCCGCAGTCAGCCCAGTTTAACACATATACCCTGTCCACACTACTTAAATAATGCACCATCAACACAAGTTTAGACCATTACCATTCACTTCTCTCACGTTTTCAAAACATGATCGTGTGTTACAAATGCAATGTGAACAGGGAATCAGCGACCTTGATTTTTGTTCTGTTCTGGAATTTTTTTTTTTTTTTTTAATTCAAGCAGAACAATACAAACCACACTTACTTTCCAATGAGTTCTTTGTTGTCTGGTCTTTGGAGTCCTTGGTAGTCCTGACCTTCAGATTCTGGAGAAATGAAGACACACGAGGGCTCGTTAGGCACCGTAAACTCAGAAGAATTAATGACCTTTAAATAAACAGTCTCAAATCACTGAGGACCTACAATACGATTCTGTTAAAAATCAAATGTGCGAAACAAAAACAGCTTGACCTTCTTAGACATTTTAGCAGCAAAATATTAATCCAGACCCTCCTTACATATATATAACACTCTATATTTCGTTTCAATAATCTGTCTAAATGCTGTTTCTCCTTAGTCCCTAGACTGGTACTACCAGAATATGAGATATTTCTTCTGCACATCATATCGTATAGTCACCAGTAGGCTCACGACTCAAATGCTAAACAAATGAACACTTCAAACTCAAACTCAGTTGGCTTTCATTAATTTAGAACTGGAGCCGCTGATAATTAAATATTTAAAAGATGTTAAAGTTTGTTTCCAAAAATAGTGCAGAGCTGTACTGATCTCTTTTTCTCGAACCAAAACATCCGATTCAGAGTGTCCTGGGACCATTGTGAAAGACTGGGATTATGGTTTGTGACAGGTGTCAGGTTAAAGGGCTCCCACTACTCAAGATACAACAGCGTGTGTATCAAGGCTGTTACTGACACTGTTTCTTGTCAAAGGAAAATACAACAGCAGTTATGCATTACCATTATTTTGATTTATTAGTGGCCAAATTATAAAAAATGCACTGCATTGAAGATCATTTGGTAATGATGGCTTTCCATGCTTCATCTGAATATAGCAAGAACAAGTCATCTCGATAATTCTATTTGGAAATAAATAACAGAGACACACACCCTATAGGAGGGTTTAACACTGGGGTTGGTAAATGAGAATCACAGGGGAGGAAAGGGTTCCTAGCCGGCTAAACACTGTGAGCAGAATCAGTTCCTGTCCCTAATCCCGCGTCTTATGACGTCATACCTCTGAGATTTCGGAAAACTGTGTGTTGGCCTGGCAGCACTTTTCTGCGGTTTCCACGGCAACCTCGTAGTTATCCACAAAGGCCCGGTACACTCCGAGCTGGCTTGCCTGGTGGGTAAAGAAAATAAACAGCAAAATAATTACAAAACAGAAGCACCACTTCATTGCGAACAATAAGTCACAAAAGAACAATAACTGAGAGTCCACTTCCCCCGTCATCCATAACTTCAGCGTTCTGCTTTTTCACAAGGACACACAACACCGTTGCTTGACATACACCTCAGTATACAATCCCGGTGAGCAATATTTTAAGGTGAAAGTTGGAATTTAGTTGTCATTTAAAATCTAAATGCTCATGAAGATCCTGAATTTGCTAAACGTAGCTTTGAATCTCCAGTTTGTACCCATTTTAAAAGGACTCTAAATCACACAAGCCATCTTCCTCAAAACAACTCTGATTTATTGAGGAACACACAACAGACCAGAAAGCAGCTGAGCTACAGCTGCTTTCATCATTAGGTTCTTAGAGGAATCTTTGCATTGTATTACACTAAATTACGTCAGCCTAAGACAAAATAAAATGAACTGGCCATGTGGTGATTGTTGCTTTGACCCCTGTCGCATTTTTATATAGGAACAAGCAATGCACAACACAGCAGAACAGACAGGCAGCTATTAGAATTACAAGACAGCAGAACAAGATGTTGAGGTACAGGGTCAGAGGAGAGACGATATTTACAGCCCGAAGCCTATTGAAATCCTTGCAGTGTTTCTGGGCCTGCTACAGCTGTCACGGCAACCAAAGCCGACCCCTGTGCTCCAAATCCCAGTGTGAGATTAGACTGCAGCATTTAGGAATACAAATACAAAAGACAGGATAGTCAATTTAAGTCCTGGAGAAATTATTACAAAAGGTATCATTTATAACTTTCCCATTGTCTAAAACCTATTTATTTTGATCAAATGAGCAGGGGGAAAAAAGGTATTCAATGTAAGACAAAATAGATGTATTAGGACATATATCAACTTGGTTGCATTATACCGTATATTGTGTGGTCTTATTAAATATTGAAACAATTGTGAGCATGGCAGCAGCATCAATTAGATAGGGTGTTATATCATGCAACTTCAAGAATATATTAACCTTGAATAGGCAGGTAATCTTCTTAAACCTTTAGACTTCAGCCTCACCCTATGTAAACTCCACTAATCCCTGTTCTAACGTACATTCCAGTGCTCTTCACCGCAGGGGACTAGCCATTGAATCCCCAAGGCCAAAGGTCAGCCAATGAATTAATGGTCAGTGACAGGAGACGGCCCAGAGAGCAGCTCATTTGTCAAGGAGACGTTGTCTGAAAGGCACGCCAATGCTTTCACAGCACATCTCCTTCACACATAGCTTTATAAAACAGAGACAGAGGAGTCAAGGGTCCTCGTGCTGTATTGAAGACTGTTGTTTATTAACATTCTCTTGACAAAGGGCTTTAAAACCTGAAAACCTCTTCAAAAACCGCTACCAAACCTTCCTTAATATTTCAAGCCAGGGTTTATAAAGCACAAGTTTTAAGTTTTGTGATCCCCTACTTTTAAAATAAAAATAATACTAATGCTACTTTATCAATATGAATACATTCAGGAATAAATAAATAGTCACTCTTGTCTACTTCACCTGTGATTGATCAAATACTCTGTACGCAGGGAGTGACTAACGATTCATATTACTGTATTGTCATATCTATCAATCAAATGAGTCAAAAACAGTAACACACTTTTCTAAAGGTAGAACCAGATACTTTTACTCAAAAGCACAACAAAAAAGGTTTGGATAACAACTAGTTTGTGTCTTGTACTGTAAAATAAATAACAATGGGCCGAGATATACATATTAGCATATGTGCAGTTACCTTCCCTAAACTACTAAAGCGTTCTGCAGTTTGAAGTGGAGTTATCGATCCAAGACCTGTAAACAGTTTGTTGATAGACTTAAGGGCTCTCATATTCATCTAAATTGACTTTTTTTTTTTAACAAAAGATGTTTATTAAATAGCATACATGTTACACTCCCCAATACAGAATGCAGGTTTGGGGGTGGGGAAGGGGGAGTTATTGTATTTAGACACTAAAGAGTCCAGGGAGGTCTTGCTTCAACCCAAATCTCTGGAACAAGGAGGTGGAGTTACATGCTTACAACCACTAGCTCAACAACCCACCCTTTTCCACACAGCGCCATGGGTTTTACCACACAGCCTCCTCCTTTGTTAAAACACCACTGGTTGCCATAACTGTTTGGAGGGTTTTCTCCTCCCTCTGCTTCACATCATCTGTAGCAGCCTCCTGCCCTGCTGTCTTCACATGGTTAAACATTACCCACTTCCTCCACATGCCTCACTCTCTACATTTGGAGGGTCTTGTCTCTTTCTTCTCTCCATCTGTCCAGAATGGCACTCTTTAAATGAAAGAGGTTTTCCTGGCTTCCTTCTCCCCCTCCCACTCTAATCTGGTTTCTGCCATATGAACCAGGACCCACAAGCAATCTGACAGTTAGATTAGCACTGGTGAGTGCGTGAATACACTGTGCTGTAGCCCTTAAACCACATACAAACTAAGCAGTAGCTCTATGGCAAGCAAAACTCAAATTTTTAACTCTCCCTGACAGTGAAAGATACTTGATCGGCGTCCAGTTTCAAGAACAAAATATGCAGGCATGAAGCCTGTGGATATATTATACTGAAAGGAAAATATTGGATGATGGGGAATTAATTTGATAACAGTTATACAATAACGTGACCTTTGACTTGTGTGTAGTGTCCGGTTGTAGATTGGAATGTGGATTGTAGACTTTAGATGGAACCGGCTGCAGCCCCAGTTTGGTAATGGAAACAGATGAGATTGAGTTTTACAGACTGGTTTCATGGCGCAGATCAAAATGTGTCATAACTACTGTAACAGTTTACTGATTAAAACCAATCCCAGTGTAACTTTTATTGCCTATTGTGCTTCATAATAAGCCGCCCAGTTAGACTGGTCTCTTAAAGAGAGACTGGGAGGACCTGAAGGATTTCTCACCAGGAGCAGTGCCTCCAGATGGCTGAGGTAAGTCTCTTCGCTGGCCAGGATCCCCGACAGGACCCACTTTCTCATCTCCAGCCCTTTCTCTAGGTCAGGCTCGCTCTGCAAGAGGAAGGGAAACTTGGGTGAGCACCCAGGGTTTCTATCTATTTACTGTATTAAGGTCAGTCTCTCTTTGTGACATACTGGTGTCCATGTAACCCATTCACACACAGCAGATGGGATTTGGGATGCAACACGGACACTCACTCTTTAATTTTAAGTTGGGAAAATCAAACAGAGTGGTGTCCATGTTACATTTCAAATGGGATTTTGGCTTCTAACACGGACACCTGTGTCACCAATCAGCCTCAATGATCAAAAGTTGGCTGCAATGAACTAGTATCCCACTCAATCATGTACATTTTTAATGGGTAACCCAGGATAACTTCCCATTAATATGAGAAAACAGCTGTAAATACAGAATTAGGGCCATCGTAAAATGTAGATCTCCTTGACTGACATCCACCTACCCATGATGGGGAAAGACAGGTTTCACCATACTGTAAATATATTTATGTAATGAAGTTTAATTTGGATAGTTGTGATGACATGTAAAAGGTATGTAGGGAGTCTCCACTACACCACCGTCTCCTGCATTCCCAGTGCAGGGAGAGTAGTAGCTGGTTTAGATAGTTCACTGTGGAATGTGCGTATCTAGCTTTAAAACAAGGAAATCAATTCAATAGCTAGTCTAGAATAATGACATGAGGGTTTGACATGGATTCACAATTTTAACGCATCTGTCTCAAACAAAGAGCGCTAACGTAAAACCATCAAAGCGTACAGTACAAGGCTAAACAGAGTTAAATGGTACGGTCTCAAAAGACTCCAAATCACCACAAATGTGACTTTGTCATTTTGGTTTGTTCACTTCAAATAAAGACAGACCAATGTATACAGACTCAGCAGACAGACAGCTCCTTCAGTGAAAGAGGGGTTGGAGCAGGCAGGTCTTTCGCAGGAGCTGCACAGGTCACGGTTTTACTTTTTTATTTACAGAGAAAACTTGTCCATTTTGTTCGACGTTGCCTCTTGGCCTGTGCGCAGTGTCATTTTGAAGAGAGTGGAGGCTGGCAGCAGGCTCTCTAGGACGCCTTGAGCACAGCATCAGATGTTCAGTATGAATTCCCTTTTACTGGAATTGAAAAGGCAGAGTTTCCAGGGGGCTGAAATGAACAGTGTCGCTCCCCACCACAGCTTCCACCACTCAGCAGTCAAGTGTCTGAACGAATCTCTCTCTCAGAGCTGTGGGAGCGTGCAGGCCTTCCTGTATGAGAACGACACTCAACTCCTTTAGGAATTGAAACCTCCAAGGCAGGTGCAGTGAACCCAGTCTGACCATTCATTTGCAGGCCAGAAAAAGTACATCCCTTGATGTGAAGTTTTAAATAAATCAACTGTGTACAAATGGAAGTATACAGTACGTGCATACATACAGCATGGAAAGACACATGGATAGACAATCCTTATATCCTTAGATTCTGATATTCTCAATACCCAAAGAATGTCCTAATCAAGTTTCAACCAAACTGGATAAGCAATGTTCTGGAGAGACATTAAAATGATCCATTCCATTATACTGTACATACATTCTGTACGTCCACTACATTCCTGTCAGCAGTACCTGCCAAGCAAAAGCCTCTTATCAGCCCACTATGTCAAATCTTCTGTCTCTATCCCTGTGGCCGCTAATTCAAGGCATTTCTGTCATTCACTTGTATTGAAAAAGGTGTTCTGGTCTTTACTGGTTGATAAGAGCCAGTGCTCCTTTAGTTCAGATGGATGTTGAATACAGGTTTTACTCTTTACATAAGCAAGCTTATAAATATGCTAAAACCAACTAAACAAACCAAGAAATTAGACCCAGTCAAGCATGTCGCTGTGATTTAAAACCAACAAACAAATTGGAAGCTCATTCTTTAAACAAAACAAAGCTGTCTCCTCTTCAGAACCCCGTCTTTCACTGCTGGCCTGGTGAAACACAGCAAAGACACTGCTTGGAGTCTCGATTCAAACTCAACTCTGAATAATTCCACAGTTAAACAGGACTGCAGTTCAAAGCATTACACAGCCCACTGTTTTTCTGCAATTTTGCACAAAAAAAGAGACCCGAATACATAATTGATTCAAACAAAGGGGAACTACACTGCTTTAAGATAATATGGGATTTGCGAGCTCATGCATGATATGTGTTAATTAAGACACTTTCATAAGAACCAACCAATCGTTGTTAAGGACATGTTCAAATTAAGACGTCGTAGTTCTAAAGTTTAAAAAAAACAACACTTTTTACATTTAGCAGTAGTTCATGAGTAGAATTATTTTAAGTTGCTGTGTGTAGGGTGTCTCTTATAACAGAAATCCTTTTTCACTTCGCGGTCAATGACATCCCTTATAACAGGGGTCTCCAACCCAGGACCTGTAGAACCGCAGGGTATCCTGGTTTTTGTTCCACCTGAGTTCTCAATTCCTTGATTGAACCGATTTTTTAATTCGTCAACACGAACATTTATTTTAGGTCTGGATGATTTAAAGATACCCAGAAAACCTGCAGGATTGTGGCTCTCCAGGACCAGTGTCCATTACAGTAGATCCCTGTTAAGCCCAAAGCCCAGTTATATTCTTAGTGTAACATTTATATGAAGGCTGTCTCTGCTGTTCACTGGGTGCTCCTCTCCATGACTCAACACACTGCATAGAGAGGCTGTTCCAAAGCACCTGCAGCCTGGCAAAATACACTAAACACCAGCCCCCGAGGACACAGGAAGCTGCCTGCTCTCTGTCACACACACTCACTCTGCAAGACCTCCAGCTTCAGGGAGCTCCAGGCTGCTTAGGAATGACTGCATGCTATATTATGCATGCAGGTGCTGAACGTTTGCATTGCTTCCTCATGACTGGTAGTAGCGGTATGGCAATGAGAAAACACCCCCCCACCTCCCACCCCAGTCCTGTAACAAGGAGCTCCCAGGAGATATGCCAGGCCTTTGAGTTCTGAGAGTAGGACAAGGGGATCGCTGTCTGGAATACCAAGCAGCTCTGAAAGAGCAGGAAGAGAGGCCAACTCATTACCACTGCCTTTTTAACAGCGTGCTTTAGTATCTATATGAGCATCTATAAAGGACTTACAGACATATAAAAGAAAGCTATCTGAATTCATGGCCTGCCCAGATTTTTAAACAAAAAATGGCTATAGTTTATGGGTCTAACGATAAACTAACGTCACAATATGATCCAACGGTCGCGCTACGATATGTGTTTTGATATACCGGTCACTATAGGATATGAGTCACGATATGGGGGATGGTCTTGATGTGGTACTTGTATGAGGCATAATAAGATGAAATGGGTTACGGAGAGTGTGTATTTATACCAATTATGAACACTCTTATTCTTCATTCAAGAACCACCCGGTGAACTATGATGCGGTAATGTTGTGCTTTTGGTCTTGTATCACAATACAATACGATACATGCCTCTGTTACGATACTATAAATCATGCAAAGAAAGTGTCACAATTCACTGATAAACGGAGAATCGGTACACCCTTACTTTAAATATTAAACCTCTTCACACACATAAAAGACACTGCTTCTAGTTCTGTGACTGGTAACCTCTTCGCTGTGTGTCCCTTGGTATTTGGGTTGGGTAGGCTGCCATGTGCTTATGATTAATGTGCTGGAAAGGGGTGTCCCACCATCAAACCAAAGCTTTTTTATGAAAGGTTGATTAATTAAGGATTCAAAGATGTAAGGTTGAAGAGGCTAGTTAAAAACAATTACATTAAACACCTTGATCCCCTGAACCTTAATTATTTGAATTTGCTCTAATTTACTCATGACGTTATTGTCTATAATAATAAGATAATTATATTGCTCTTACCTCTAATATATATTAGTATATATATATATAACTAGATGACAGAATGAGAGATTAATTGACATTTGTGTGTGTGTGTGTGTATATATATATATATATATATATATATATATATATATATATATATATATATATATATATAGAGAGAGAGAGAGAGAGAGAGAGAGAGAGAGAGAGAGAGAGAGAGAGAGAGATCAAAATCTTCTTCTCTCTAACAACTCTAAGTTGATCCAATATCATAATAATAATAATAATAATAATAATAATAATAATAATCCAAACACCTGTGCTACCTATCTTGTTAATGCTCCTTTCAGCCCTCAGCTTCTGGTATTTAAATTACAGTGTGGTACTGTTTGTTATGTAAAAGACAAATTGGGAATTGGGAGAGTCAATCTCGCAGTTGTGATCCATTCACTCTGAGCAATTTGATTATCCAAACACATCCCTGATCCGAAATTACATTAGCTTAGACAACACAGAGGTTTTACTGTCCTTATTAAAATGCACATGCACTTGTAAAACTCGTACCCCCTTCCAGTTCAGGGTTCACTTCTAATCACAGACATGAAAACTGACCAAGGCAGACGTCAGCACTAGAGAGTGCATCAGCAATCAGAAAATGGGCTAAAGGTTGTGGCTTTTAGAAAATGCTTTACTGGTAGTGAGCGGCTATTTCTTATTGACAGATCCCCAAGCATCCATCCGTTTCTCCATTCTTTGTGCTGCTGATAAAAGTCTTTGGGGATTCAAAGTGTTGTAGTTAAATGCTTCAACCGCAGTGCTTCCAGGGGTTTGCGAGTTGAAGATTATTCTTGCATGGTTTATTGTAATTAACTTGAGTTTTACACCAGTATGTGATGACTGAGAGAAAAAACAATACAAAATGAATACAAACAACAAGACAAACACATTAGTTGGTATTGTAAAAGAAGAACCGAACTGAAGAATTGGACTAGAGAGTGTCCTGGCTTTATTAAAGAGGCTAGTAGTGAAGGAGAGGCCACTCACTGATTTGGAGGACTCCAGTGAGCCCGAGGACAGCGTGTCTCTGCTGCTGCGGCTCTTGGAGCTAAGGTGAGGGGAGGAAGAGGGCGAGTCGTCGATGTAGGGCATCATGTCGTGGTGCAGCCGCCGCTGCTCCTCCGCGCGGTCTGCATCGTACCCGTAGGTGGGAGGAGTCCCGCTGAACGAGGCATCTACAGGAGAGAGCAAGAGGTCAGAGCGGGGTCAGCTTCTAAAACCCAAGCCACAGCAAGCTTTACACACACACACACACACTAAAGCCTCTTAATACACAACTGTGTTCCTTGGAGAAACATCGATTATATCTAGGTAACTAATCCTAGCACGCAATTGTTTTCTGAGGCTGGCTTGCAAAGGCAGTAAAATCACAGATAAGTATTTGTGAGTTTTAAATTAAAGGATACAAGGATCTTATTTTTCATTTCAGGTACGTACAGTACCAAGCTCCAATTGCAATGGTTTTTTCCCTGCGGTTTTCTATGGCCCTTGAAGTTTCCATAAAAATGACGAGACACACACTTCCTGGTCATTAATTACTTTCTTTTTTTTTTTTCTTTTGAAATTAGCAGGCCTCATTAAAAATGTGCAGCCTGGTTTTAATTACTAAGCATTTGAGAAAATGGTTTGGAAATAATAGCTCCTGTCAGAGGAAATGGGGAACTCAATTAACAATCCGGTCAATAAATAATTGAAGCTCTGTAAAATGATTATATTAACAATGTCATGGCATAAAACGCTGCAATTAAGGAGGAAGCCGTTTTAATTTCCCCTGAACTGACCCTGCTTAAGTTTTGTAAGTACAAAATGCTTCACTGAAAAAATGCATGGTACAAATATGGGAAATATCTGAAAACCCTGTTATTATAACAAGTGTATTACCCTGTGGAAACCTTAGCAGAACCACGCAGACCACAGCACTGGCAGTAATGGGGACACAAAAGTGTTGGAACAAACAGTGCGCAGTGTGAAGTATTGTTTCATATCATTGTGATTACAAAATGAAAAGCTTCCCACTGTGTACGTTACAATTTGAATGAGTTAAACAAAAACAAAAAAAAAAGAATCTTGACACTTTTTTCATGAGCCATCTCATAAATAATGGATTTAAAAAAAGGAGTGAGCACTCTTATGAAAGCTGACCATAGTAAATTTGCAGTAAGTTTTCCAGTGCTTTTCCACTGGTTGTGCTATGCATTTAAAATGGTTAACTATGTTTTGCCTTGTTTTTTAATATGCTTTACCATACCTCTCTGGGCTTTACAATGCTTACCAGATCCACAGCACAGGTCTCCAACTTTGCTTACTATCCTTTCAAGGACTCACCATTGACTTCATTAAAGTAGGGACAGGTTTATATTCCAAATTGCACTAAACTTTGAACTGTGTGTGATGATCTACAGTATAATCACCCCCTGCCTTCAACCACCAGAGCCTCCTACACTCTGCACTTTACTTTCTATCGGAAAGGGCTGCAACGATTAATCCATTAGATTGGCACAACCCATTGCCCTAGTGACCTGCTTGGAGCCTCATATATATACAAAGGTCAATAGAAACAGAATGTCTTTGAACCAGGACAAGTTAACTACCTTGTAGGCTACAGTACCTACAGTACGTGTAATTTCCTCCTTAGGCAGCCCAACTTGTCCATGGGAGATTCTTTCCACGTAAGCAAATGTATGGTTGCTCATTAAACTCTGTTGCCATGGAAACCGGTAGGCCACTGTACAGCTCCAGTCTCTGTTTTCTGGGAACTTCATGCACTGGTGAGCGCTTTTAGAGTCTCACAGTGGAGAGGAGGCTATTTACAGCTCCAGGATCTCTTCAAAACAGATACCAGCCCAGAGAGAGAGAGAGAGAGAGAGAGAGAGAGAGAGAGAGAGAGAGAGGCATCACGCAGACACCTGATTTAAATGGGAAGCTGTGGTTGAGGTTAAATTTGTGTTTAAAATCCTCTTTAACGTTTTATAGCTCTTAAAAAACTGCAGTGTCTCCCTGTTAATATTTTACATTCATAGTTTAGCCTTCAGTGCACTATATACAGACCGTGTTGACAGTCCTGTCTATTTTCATTCCTCAATTCTTTCTTCTTACCCTTGAAAACCTGCTTACACTCATTTTGTGAGGCAGCATGCTCCACTTGCTACTTCCAACAGCAGGAAGCTATGCTGTCTCTGGTAAAGGTTTAGGGTTTCTGATAATATTTTCACTTTGAGACTATTTTCTACACGGACTTAAAAATAAATACATAGTTAAAACCATTTGAGACACAGCTACTCTCAGGGGAATAAATCCCATTAGACTTTTGAAAAAGCAGAAAACCATCCAGTTGTGTGCGCTGATAAATTAAGTTTCCAGTTGTGCGTTCATACCTGACACACAGTTTCTAAAAGCTGAAATCATCTGAGCCACGGTAACACAGGCTCACATTGTCACACATTATTTGATGACCCCCTGCTTTACTAATCTGGATGGTAATTGGGAAGCCAAGTGTGTTTTCAAAGGTAAGTCAGACGGATAAACCTCTGAAGTTTTATTCCCTGCAGTCCTGTAATGCAGCTATCACACCGAGTGAAAATCCCTACGGCTGAGATCAGATAGCATGCCTCCAAGGACCTGACAGACAGCAGTGAGAAGTTAACACACTTTTAAGGAAGACTGTTTCAAATAGAATAGAGCTATCCTACACTGTACTAAAAAGGCAAGCACTGGACTTTTGTTTCCCTTTCACTGCATACCACAGTCAAACACTGGGTGGCACTATGCACTATGCAAAAAACTCTTTATACACACACAGTATAGATATATATATATATATATATATATATATATATATATATATATATATATATATATATAGCTACATATAAATGTTAAGTACTGTAAGTGATTTGAGTCTTAAAAGGTTTTTATCACATCACTGGTTACTCATTTTTAATCAAGCTGGGAAAAAATCTAGAGGAGTTCCTGTTTTTTCCAGCAATCACAACAGACCATGGCCTTAGTGCTCATTACATTAGCATGCCAGGAAAGTGTTAGACAGAGAAGGTGAAAGAGTTAATAGGATAAAAATAAGACCCAACAGTGCCTTCTAAGATGCATACTTATCTCAAGTGTTGCTCTCCTTTGAGCAGCAGTACATGAAGCCGGTGCAGTTATTTAAAACTCCACTTCCTGCACTGGTAACCACTTGATTAGAGTCCTGGAACTCAATTTCACGAGGCTAAACCATGCTTATTTCGGAGTGCAATTGTAACTTGCTGTGATGCCAGGCTATCATCCATATCTTTAAGCACTCAGTCTGTTATTCTGTAATGCTTGAGTGTCTCCGTCTGTGTCATAGCTATAACACAAAAGGCAACTCTCCTTGAGGAGCTGGGCTTTTGCTTATATTTAGTGAACTGCTCGTCCATATGGACAAAAAAATAAATAAAATAAAAATAAAACAGCTCAGCTAGCTCTCTCCTTGTTCCGAACCACTGCAAATATTAAGAGCTCTGCCCTGAAATTACTGCAGGAAAACCCTGATTTCCTTCCCTGCCACCAGTTCTTTTAACTCATAAAAATAATCATTAAAGGCTACTGAAAATGTAATTGCTGTAATGATTAAATTACTGGCTGGCATTGTGCTGCTGTCTTTATATGACAGCTAGAATAAAATGGATAACAAATTTGAATCTTAGAACAGAAGCCACTCAAGTGGTGCAGTACAGGGTGGGTAAAACTGGCAGTCCAGAAAATAAGGGCTCTGTATTGCACTGGGTTAGGGGAGACTGTGATGGTAATATTTACCAGAGCCAGGTCAAACCCAATGGGGCAGTGCCAGACTCGAAGTACTGCACACTCACAGCCAAGCTCAGCATCGCTGCATATAAACCTTTTGTTTCCTGTTCTGGTGGGAGAGATGACATTAAGATGACAACAGAATCCCAGGAACTGAGGATGAGGTTCTGCGCATTACAAATTCAACTATTTCCAGCTACCACGCTGAGCGTAACTAATTTATTGTAATCTCTTTCAGTTTGCCTTTAGCACAATGCCTAACAATAGGAGCTCTTCTGCAACCAATAACAGGGCTTTCTGTGCATCCTTTGTAAAAAATACAGTATATAGCATTGACACATATTGATTGCACTAGAATAAAAAATAAATACCTTTATATATAGTGTATAAAGCTGTATGTAAGTATTGTACATTAAGTGCAGTATTGTTGTAGGAGGATTTTTTAAATGTGGGTTATTGGTTTAAAAACTCCATTACTCCATTCTGACTATTTTATAGGCTTTCATTTATATTAATATTTGTGTTATTAAAAACGTATTCCGGGGCTGACAGAGAGAGATAAATTAGACACACTCTCTCCCTCAGTTTTATTACATCTCAAAAACATGAGTGAATGTAAAAGATCCTCTCCTGGGACTGAGATTTACTGGGGAAGCCTGAACCTCAGCTCAAGAAAGCTCATAGATAATGGAGTGATAGTTCCATACACATTAGAGACAAGCACAAGAAACCAGAAAAAGCTAATTTAGAAGCAATTTCATTTTCAAAAGAGATATGGAATTCCATACAGCGGGAACTGATTCAGGCGCTGAGCAACACTGTTGACCCAGGAAATGAAACCTCTTTCATTGAACAGAGACCATAGTTATAGGAAATAATACACGAGATGAAGCTCCTGGCTGAGTCCTCTGTATAAAAACGAGTTATATTTCACAAAACTGTCTGCAACTCTCCAGTACTGAAGGTACGGCACTGGAGCTACCTGATCCCCTCAATAACAATCTAGGCATATCGATTCCCATCTTAAATGTGTCGTGCTTGTTGCAGAACAGGTTTGCCTTTCACATATTTGTGGAGCTCTTGTGATTGTGTTTGTTTCCATTGTCAGAAGGTTTTACACTCTGGTATAGTTTAAGGAAGTTACCAAAGAAAAGTAGGTTTCCCCATGCTTAACCAGCAAGGTGAACAAATATTACACACTGGACAGCACGAGACACAGGAGATAATTCCACACACACAGATAATACCATAAAAATAATATTAATATTTGTGTTATTAAAAACGCATTCCAGGGCTGACAGAGAGATAAATTAGACACACTCTCCCTCAGTTTTATTACATCTCAAAAACATCCGGGGACTGAGATTTACTGGGGAAGCCTGAACCTCAGCTCAAGAAAGCTCAAAGACAATGGAGTGATAGTTCCATACACAGTGAGTTTCTGTTATTTCATATATAATAAGCTGTTGATAAATCCTCAGCTATTTGTGTCCCTGTTTCAGGAAGCGTGACATTATTACTCAGTCGCGGCTTCACCACATGTGGAAGTAGCCGCCAGCTTCAGACTAAGAGGAATTGTGGTAAGCTGGTTCTCTTTGGTGTGTACTGCAATAGCATATATTGACAGTATACTGTATATTTTGTTTAACAGGTCTCATTTTGAAAATGTAACATTATTCAATATGGGTTAACGCTAATCTAGTACTTTTTAGTATAAATGAACTATCCCAAATTCATAAAAAAAAATTTCAGGTTTGTATCACAGACACATGCAATGTTGTCTGCAGTCTTGTAAAATATGCAGACCTAGACTTCTTAGCGCTCTAGAATTTGTCTTTCTTGTGGGTTAAGCGTGTTCTTTTAAATGTAATCTTAGAAAACTAAACCTGAACCCCAGGGCGGTTCAGTGCACCTGTTTTGAATGTGCATAACTACATTCCTTGATCTGACTGTACTGCTGTTGCTGGGGCTACATTATACAAAACCTTTACCAAAACAGAAGAATGGCAACGCAGAGCTGCTTCTTACTAGACAGCAGTGATAATCTGTTTTAAAGCTTGGGTGATCATGCTCCCCTCTACAATTCCCTTCTACTATAGTTGAATTTGGGACAACTCCAATTCTGTACACTGCCCGTGTGATTATGTGTAGTTCGGAAACTAGTGCAAATTCTCCTAAAAATGTGATTTGCTTGCATAATACCATTTTTAGATCCCTTTAAAAGTGTAGACCCAGTAAATCAACTAAAGTAAACCAAATCAGAGCACTTTCTATAAAGAGCTGCCCTACATTTATCAACTTGTACAAGAGTTACTGTATCACATGCCAAAGAAAGCTGCCAAGAGAGAAGCTGAAGGCTGACAAAAACAGAACAACTCCCCCTTGATGGGGTTAACATAATTAAACTAATGTTAGGGTGGAAAAGGTACCAGAATAATCCTGGGATCTACAAGACCAGTGCATGTCTGCCTGGTGTTTCATATACAATTTCACAAAAGGCGCATTCATCTGGCCTGGCAGGAGTCTGTCTCATTCTACTGGATGAGAAGTGCAGGGCTGCAGACTTTCTAGTAGGTCCCTGCTGCAGATCCCTTAACTAAACCATTACTCATGGGAGGAATATTTCTGAAAAACATAATTCAATTACATTTTGAATAAGGCAATATTGAAATGTATGATTACAAAGTAAAATAAATATACATGTTTACAAATATCTGTATTGTACCTTTGTAATATTGTTTGCAAACAGCATGATGACTATTTGAATTGTTAACGCTGAATGATTGAACCACTAATTAACTAACTGAGGTCACATGCTCATGTAGTTAATGATGAGGGGTGTGTCTATTCACTATAGCTTGATGAAGGCTGTCTGGCCAAAACATTGTTCTGTTTTTACCTTTGTTCTTTTAAATAATAAATAATAAAGAATGGAAACTTAATGGGACAATATTGGGACATTTGGGAAACTGACCCCAGAGTTAGCACCCAAAAATGGAAATACTGGTAATTATATACAATAATGGGTGTGCAATATCAGCTACATGTTCAGGAATATGAGATTGCATCTACAGCCTGGGGTCTAGTTTAAGGATATAAACAGACGTCAATTTCATTTTTATATGGGACAGCTATTTAAACAAACACAAAATGACCAAGATAAGTGTCTTGAAGATACTGTGCAAAAGAAAAAATGTATTCATGAAAACCCACGTTCATCTTCGCACTAAATCTTATATCGTCTCACAAACCTGAAAGATGTATTTTCATTGGATTTCACTCCTCTTTGAACTATTGAGACCTGAAAGAAATCAACTCTTACAGTAATAACCAGTGGAAACAAAGGTCTCATCTCCACTGTGCTTTAAAAGACGTGACTTATTTCATTTAGATAATTAGAATTGATTCTCCTGTGTGCAAAACTGTACTTGCTCATTAATTCACTGTCCTTCTCCCTATCCTGACCTACTCAATTACACACATTTGAATCTCATTAAACCATTTCACATTTAAATAAAAATAAGTATGCTTTTGTGTATGACATCCCCCCCCCCCCCCCGAGCCAAATCTCAACTTGCATTGATCTTTATGTTGCTGTGAAAGACGCAGCACTTAACCACAGCATGAAAGCCATTAGGAAATGAACAGATAACTATTCAAACAGCACCACCTGCTCCAAATAAACAGGTACGCTAGCCAGAGTCCACACAAAAGCTATCCCCCCCGAAAAGAAAGACATATACCTTGCACCAGGAATGAAAATACCAGAACCCTGCCAACTATATCAAAGAGCCACACAATACACAATGCTTTTACCTGGGTGAATTACCAAGCTGTTTCTGGCTTTGTATACCGGAGACTCAAACACACTCCTTACACTTGACCAGAAAGAAAAATACACATGCAGAGTATATCATTGCACAGACAATCATTGCAGTATGTTTTGAATGGGAGCCAAGAGAAGCTTGTTCAGTACAATACAATATATATTTCTACTGTGATTTAGAGTTCAGGTTAAACTGGACTACTGTGCAGGTACCAGTCGCGGTGAGAGAGGAGTGATGGGGCATGGAATTCAGCACAGCACCCCAAATCTTAAATGTGTTGAAATTATGTAGATGGATAAATGTTACAGGACTTCGGTTCGAAAACAATGTCAGAACTTTTCGATTCTGTATGTTGGACTTGTTCCCAGCTATGATAACCATACCAAAATTAAAACCCAATGCATTAATTTAGTAGATATTAATTAATTAGCATTTTGATGGATATTACTGGAAGTGTCATGTAGTCAGACTGAATACAGAATGTATTCAAAATGTGTATAACATACAGGTAAAAAGCATTACGTTCAGTTTTTGCTGAGTATAACCACTTTACATAGCTTCCCCCCACATGCTTGTTACCCGCCGCTCTCCCCCAGACTCACTCTCTCACATATAAATTGAGCTCTAACATCAAATCCAAAGCCAAGGCTACTGGGAAGGGCCAGCTTGGAAGAGCCAGCGGGTGTGTGTTTATTTATTCTGACACTATTTTGAAAATGGAAAAAATGATAACAGCATCATTTTTTTTTTTTTTTTTTTTTTGGGTGGTTATTCTAATATTGATCCTATTTTATTTTTTTATTTATTTATTTATTTTAGATTTTTCCCTTCATTAGCTCAGAAGCAAAGAATAAGCCCACTGTAAGAGAAAAGCAAAACAAAGGGCTACTGTAACTACACAAAGGAACTTACCAATGCTAGCAGCTGTGTCTAATGCAGATTTTTTATTTTGTTTTCCGTTTTGTGTCCTGATATACAACAGGGTTTGAAGATGTACGGACTTTGAACATCTAATATCAGCAGCAGAACTGCGCCTTTTTGGCTGGTATAAAACCTACCCTACATCTTTTAGCTTGAGACATTTTTCCACAGCAAGTCAATCATGGTACAGTTTGCTGAAGTATACATGTATACTAAGAGAATAAGTAACATACACACAGAGCCACAGACACATTAGAGGAAGTGTGGGTTGAGACAGGTAAGCTTCAGAATAATGTGACCCAGGGTTTGTGGGCCTGTAAAGTAAACTCTTGAGTCCAGGTCTGAACAAACAGAGAGGCCGTGGTGTAACTGCACACTGTTTACACAGCGGGAAGGGCTGACAAAAAAGGCTTCAAAATAAAAGCAAGAAAATCACTGCAAAAACACCACACACAGGCTCCTGGACGTATTACTAACATGGAAAGTACAACTTTTTACAGCTTGAGACTAGAGGCAATCCCCTTACTTATAGCTGAAAATACAAAGAGGCCAGTTGTTTTAAACGACACTGTAGGCCGCTGCTCCATAAAACAGCTAAACTGTTTGAATGTTTGTTGGAAAATTCCCCTTGACTTACTGTACCCTTTGATACCACTGTAAATCTGCATGGTAACTTTGCAGTATTTCCATGCTTTACCCTTGATTATACTATGCACGCGCCATGTTTTTTAACATGCTTTACCTTATCTCTCTTGGCTTTGCAATGTTTACTTCTGCTTTACCATGCTTTCACATGCTTTATTACACTTTGCTATGATTTTACTATGGTAAACATTTATAAGGGTAGGCCTGATCAATTATAAATTTTCTCCCCAAATACAGCAATCATTAAATTTTTTTTTTTAGACCTTACAAATGTGCTTAATCAAATAATATACAAATTATAATACAATACTGATCACTAGAGATAAATCTCTGTTGCCTCCCGAGTCTGCCCAGCATACTGTATTGATTGATCGGTATTTACAGCATCAGTGACAGACACAAAGTCCCTCGGAAGCTGCTTTTGTCTGATTCTAGTAGCTGACAATCCCACTTGTGTGCGCGTAAATGAAGCCAGGCCCCTCATCTGGATTCAATTACACTCCAATAGCAGCTCTTACTCTGGGGCACAGCTGTCTCCAAAGAGCCAAGCAGGCCTTTTCTTAATCTTCTACGACAACTGGAATGCTGGGATGAAGGGATAAGCTGGCTTAGTTAGCAGTTTGCTTGCAACAAGAAACGTGTTTTATATGTGTGTCAGGGAACCATCTGTTCTCCAGTAAAAATGGTAGATTTTCTTTAAGAAAATTAAACGGCTCCTTTTCCTTTCTTTTTAATTACAGACAAAAAAAAAGGAAAAAAGGTACTAGCAATAAAAACAAGAGAGCCCTTTGTGAGTTATTAAAAATAAAACTTGTTTGTTTTTTTAATGACATTTTTGAAGACTGAAAAAACATCAAACTTGATTTAATGAATGAAAACATACGTTGAAAAAAAGTATTTTAATAACCAATAGGTAAAACATTTCTGAACAAAAATCACAGAAAATCAGTTTCAGACACTAATGTATTGGATACTGACGTATCTGCCCAGCAGGTGCAGCTCCAGTATTAAACCCACAATCTGGAGACTCACCCCTAAAAGGGGGTCTACAGGCCCACCCAACACTCCAGCTCCCAAACCTCTATTGACTGAAGCCTACTGATGTCCACTCCTGTAATAGTTGTATTGTAAACCCCAGTGGAGCTCTTTCATAGGCTGGGAGATGGCTCACTGCCAGCAGGGAGCAGGGCTGGCTGCCCACGGCTAAGAAAAGTGGTGGTTTTTTGTCCTCGGCTAAGAGGTGTGGTGCCAGGAGATTCACTGTCATCCGTGGATCTGAAGAGACAGCTGCCCGCGGTTTTGATTGGTGGTGGCACTGGGTTAACTTCCTCTGTCGGGGTCACTGTCTCTTTGGCACTTACTGGCAGAGGGTATAATAGACAGAGTGTCTAGGGTCAGCATTGTAGGTGGCAGCTATAACAAACTCAAGCTGTCTTACAGGGCAGCAAACAATGGAACCGGCAGATTGTCCATATGTACTGTAAGGGGGTTAAGGCAAATCCAAAGACAGCCCGTCAGGCTGGTAATCTCAGAACAGGGCACAGCGCCAAGGGAAAGAGTGATGAAACAATGGTCAATAACCACAGCAACAGAGTGATGAGACTGATCGCTTGTCTTCTAATGGGATTAATTTTTCAAAACATTGCACCACCTGTTTGTTTCTGAGAAAGTGTGATAGTGTCCAACAGTCATGTTGAATTTGGCATGAAAAACCAATTCATTGGTGTCTATTAAAATCAGCTTTTTCACTATGTCACATGACAAGCCAAATATTCTGACTTATGCACTTCAATATGTTAACGTAACATTATTAAGCAGGTTTCATTCAACTTTATGAAGCAAAATATGTTAATTCTATTGGGTGATGCAATAGCCATAGCTGTCCAGTAATAATGGTTAGAAGTAAATAGCTTTGAAAATATACCCCAATCTCTAGCTCATTGTTCATTATCTGACAGGAACTTATGAGAGAGAGCTTGATGTGGCTGATAAAGAATGAAAGAAAGGAAAACCAGCAATGCTGTAATGAAATAATCACTAACGCATCCCTTTCAGCAACTGGCATGCTTGTTTTCTGCATCCAGGAGGCCTGAAAGGTTATGGCCCCAGCCTCTCACTGCTCCTCCTGCCCTGGCCTGGCCAGCAGCCAAGGCACTGCCAGAGCTGAGAATACTCCCAGATCAATTTCCTTAAGTACCCTGAATTCACTCAACAGTCATAAAGAAAAAGAAAACACTCACTTCTCCACAGCCATCAAATCCCGTCAGTCAGCTGCAGCCTCATTTTTATAGACTCATTCCAATACGAGCATCTCTACTTCAATTGGAAAAATCACCAAACAAAGTGTAATTCCTTCTAAAAGTGTATCAGGTTTGCAGTTCAATGTGATAAGATAAGCCCTACATATTTTCTTAACTTATATAAACAGGGATGCGGGAGTTGGCAAAAGAGATTTAAATCAATGAGATAAAGCATACATTATTGTTGTATAATATGAATGAACTAATGAATTGAAGTCCACTGTGCTCTTTTCCAGGTTATGTTTTTACACAATCTTTGTCATACAGTTAACCAGGCAGACTACACTGTACAGCAGTTTTATATTGGAATTGACATTATTTAGCTGTTTCACATCTTTTGTTTTCTTTTTTTTAGTAGTCGGCAATTGTTTTTTTTTTGTTTTTTTTATCGTTTTCTCCCAGTTTAGAATAGCCAATTATTTTTAGGCTCAGCTCACCGCTACCACCCCGTGCTGACTCGGGAGGGCGAAGACGAACACACACTGTCCTCCGAAGCGTGTGCCGTCAGCCGACAGCTTCTTTTCACACTACAGACCAACCATACAGCCGCCTCAGAGCTACAGCGTCGGAGGACAACACGGTGAGCCAAGGACACCCTGGCCGACCTAAGCCCTTCCCTGTTTAACAGGACAGAAAGCCCCATAAACTACAAAGTAATGAGATACAATATTCTCAACCCTGCAAAAACCACAGTCGGCTGATGTTTGTTGTCATCAACAAAGCAAACTTTCTGACAGCTCCTTGATGCGCAGCAGTTAACCTCTATTCCAAGGGGGCTCAAATAAAGGCCGTCTTTTTAATCACATTATCGTTCCATGTCACCGATTCAATGACTACAGTATTGGGCTTCTTAAACATAGCCCCATTGTCATGTAGAGCAGCACGGTGAACTCCATCCAAATGAAGCCACTCTCGTTTCCACAGATTTCCCTCAAGGACAGTCTCCATGGCAACAAGGCCTTGGCTCGGGTAGCGTGTGGGCAGACCTGCCCGGAGTGACACAAAATTCTCTAGCTACGTTTATCCAGTATCCAGCCCCCTACTGAAAGCAAGATAAAGACGGCGCTGGATTTTACAGCAAAGCGAGCGTATACACAAAAAAATGCTTCTATTGTTTTTAATAACACAAGAAGGATTCAGAAAGCTACACCTCCCATGAGTATGGGACTGCCTCCCATTCCAACTCCTGTATTGAGTAACAACCAGTATGAAACTATTACCTACAGTAAGAGTAAAACGAATAGCTGGCCTTCTACAGCAAACTGAAAGGTTAATTGCTGACGGGTCTGCACAGAAAGTCCATAGCAGGACGCAGAAAAATGAAAAATGTTTTTGAAAATATTTTATATATATATATATATATATATATATATATATATATATATATATATATATATATATATATATATATATATAAAGTAAATATATACAAATACAGGAAGATCCTTTTCAGGTGTCAGAAACATGACTACTGTGGGTAATATGATTATCGATAATAACTTTTTAGTACAATAAATAATTCAATAAACTAAACAAATTACTGATAACATCACAGTAACTGATTAGAGCTTAACCCTGCAAAAACCAGCTTAGTAAGTGGGTATTTGTCCCGAGTGGTTTTATAACAATATATTGATAGGCACAATGTTTTGTTTGAATGCAATACCTGCTGTGATGGTAAAAATGAAATGAAAATAAAAATAAGGGAATGCAAACAAATATATAGTTGATGGGTAGGCTTAAACAAAGCTAACCGTTAACATGCACTTCAAACAATGCAGTGCGCTACAGGAAAAAATATTACTGGGAAAGAAAAAGAAAAAAATCTCTGTGTCTGCTCAGCGACCAGCTGGAGGTCTTGCCCTTACTGTCGCTGGGTCAAACTTCAAATCAAAACTGCCTTGAAAGCAAAGCAATTTTACATTCATGCCAGGGCCCCTGCTTCGTTCATACAGAATAAACTACCTGAAGACAGATCAAAGACTTTGTACTCAAGTGCAATAGTTGCACACTGGTATACCACAGTGGTACCGTTCTGATAGTACGGCATGCCAATGGGATGGCATCCCTACTAGAGTATCAGAACCACTGTGCAATACTGTTACAACCACTTCCATCGCTGGTAAATAGTTCAACCACAGTGGTCTGCCTAATGCTTCTGCCAGTGTTACTGGTGGGAGTGTATTAAAAATGATACCACATCCCATAGCCTGGAGGGCTCTGGTTTGAGACCAGAGTTGCTGACGGTAGATGGGAGCTCCTAGGGGATGATGGCACATGTTTTGGAGGACAGCGTGTGAAAAAAAATTATACCACAGTTCTTTTAGTTTCATTCAACCATAAGTAACCAACAACAGTTGATTGCATTACAATCAATCGATTATTGATAATACCAGTTTCTCATTTTTTTTTCTTTTACTACTCATCCAAGGTAGGATTTCACTACAATTCAGTCAGAGATTCTACCCTTGGTGTAACAATCCTTCACAAAGGCAGAGACACCATAATTTAAAAAGCAGTGAGGCTACACCAGGTACTAACCCCAAACTGGAACCTAATCTGTAATAAAGCGCTGAGCTGATAATATATCAGACTGTTCTCTACACAGTGGGTGTCGAATGGCTTCTTAGAGCAGTGGCTTGCATGTTTTGTTTTTTTTAACAGAAAAGGAAGGGGTTGCATGCTGGTGTAAAACAGAACCCTGAGTGTGTGACACTGCCACTTGTATAGCAACCAGCAAGGGAACTTTTTTGCATCTTTTACTGCAAATATTTAATACAAACAACCTCATGCTCAAAGCCCCAGAAGGTTATCAAATATAATTTGAGTTAAAAGACTCGATTTAGAAAGACCCCCGAGACAAGGCAAGGGCAAGGTTTTAAGTGTTCGTGCAATTTCCCAGTTTCTTCCACCGTAATTGAGTAATTTGGGATAAGGAGGTTTTATTGAAAAGCTGCCTGGCTGATTGCTGTGAGCTGAATAAACCTGGCTGCCTCTAATAAGTCCTATATTACATTCGCTTTGTCTCTGTCTGCGGGTCTGATCCAAGCTGATAAAATCCTTAATGGTACAAAACGGACTGCAATAATACCATGCCAAGAGCAAGGTCAAACAGAACACAGTAATACAAAAAGTGTTTTTGCTGATAAAACGATGCTGAATGCTGGTATCCAAATCAAATCAAACAACAGGACAATAGCACCAGGTGATCCTGAGAAGAAGCTGATAGGAGGCTCAGTATTGCTAGCTTCTCCCAACAGTGGTCTTCTCTTGCAAGATTATGTGCTTGAGCCGGCTGCTGATTCTGAATGAACCTGTGCAGTACCTGATGTTCTGAAGTGTACTGCTGCTGCACTGTGACCTTGTGGCATGGGCAGGTCTCAGAAGCTTAGCAGGGTTGGGCATGGATGGGAGACCACAAAGGGAAATAAAACAGGAACAAACTACAGGGGCGAACAGACTGTAGGAGGGTGGTGCTCCACAAGGTTTTGGAAGTGTAACTTGTACATCGTACTGTATAAGCTGATGTACAGTGGAGCTTAAGACATCATTTATAATCTCTTGCTGCTGCATTTATTAGCAGGTGCCTGTCTGTTTAGCTCACACAGTGCATCTGCAGCTAAAAGTACCTTTAGGAAAAGCAAATCGGACCACCAACAAGGGGAGTACACAGAAGGATAACAACAGTAGGGATGCAGTAAACAGTCACCCAGGAATAATACTTGAAATACGTGAACGTGATTGCGGAACATTGCAGCTTTACACCAGCAGGAGGCAGTTTCCCCATTGCAATGCGATCTTGCAGCTTGTTCAGCACCCAGAGAAACCCCAGAGAAGAATGAGAGAAGCTGAAAGACTCAGTGCACCAGATCGGAGTGCCGGACACTGCCCCAATAAGAAGCCTGCCACATGTATCAAACGCAGAAAGGAAAAAAAATGAATGTAGAGACACCATAGTACATTAATCCTGCACTGTAAACTGACGCCCAAAGCATAGCGGATGCCACAAAACACAAACCCACACTGTGGGAAAGCCAAACAAAATAAACTGATAAGAACGATGGTAGATCCGGAACCTGTATTGACGTATGTTAGAGACATACTGTACTTCCCCTGGACGACAAAGTTAACTGCTGTAAATCCATCATACTGTATGTACTTGGAAAATTTAAGTCTGATAAACAAATATACAGACACGCCCAGACTCTAAAATCAGGTTTCATTACAATTGTATAAGTGGCTGTGTAGAGATATGTAAAAGCTCTAAAGAGTTGCATGTTGAATGTACAGACATACATACATCTACACACGGAAGCCTCAGCTATATCCCTGTTGCTAGGGCTATAGGCCTATCACCCCAGTGGGAGCTCCGACAAGACATCTAAATAAATACTCTAGACAACTACATTATATTCACCACTATATACTGTATGAGTCCTGGCTTTAGATAATAAGCCCATGAGAAAAGCAGTTAGCCTCTTAAGACTTAAGAAAGAGGTTAAAACAGCAAATGCGATTTTCCAAATTGATTCGCAAGTATTTCAATTATGCAAAATGTATAAGGCAAGAGGAACAAAATGATTGCTTTGACATGATTAGCAAAAGCTTCGCACCTAATTACAGATCTAGGTAATTTGGCTTAAATGTCAGAGACACGTGGATCTCTTGCCTGTCCCATTTCATCACAGACACTAACTACACTGTCAATGCTGTTTAATGTTATCTTATGTATATTTATCCTGTATTAGCATAATTTCAACCAGATATTCATCGGAATAAACAGCAAAATCCTTTCAGGAACTCTGGTCCAACATATCAGACTTCGACAGTGATGTCATCTATTGGTTTTCCAAACAGATGTGAGCTGAAAAATCTCATTCAAAAGGAGAAATTTTCTTTAAAAAAAAAAAAAGAATACAGTATTTCAATAACAAAACTCCCTCAGTAATCAAGAAAAACATTATTTTAGGACGTGGAAATCTGATGATCCCACCCTTATAAAAGTTTACCATAGTAGAAGCATAGCAATGTGTCTTAAACCATAGTAAAAGCTTTGTAAAGAACAACAAGGTATGTTAAAGCATATTAATAACATGACAATAATGGGGTAAACTATCATAAATGCATTGTATAACCATGAGAAAAGCATGGGAAAACTACAAAAATACCATGGTAAACTTTTATAAGGGTAATGCCATCCTTTAATAAATGATCTGCGATGGTCCTGGCCTCAGGGCCACTGATAGAGCTGTACCACAGTGGTATTGTTGTCAAAGCTGTGATCTGCTGAGTTCTTAGGAGTTTCTACAGGGCAGAATTAGGTGTTATAACAGAAGACTTGATATTGTTTGTAAGATTAACTATGATATACAAACACTTGCTTCCAATACTTCAAAAACCTCTTTCAACAAGGCATTATAATAGTGTCCTGGTCATATTTTTCTAACAGTTCTGTAAAAACTTCAAGTAAGCTCAGGAGTGAATCAGGTAAACATCTCTGCAAGATCTGGTCTCTTTGCTCTGTGCAAAACGTACACAGCAAGCTTGCCTTCTCTTCCCTCCTGCTCCCAGTTTAGGGTACGTTATTTTTAGCTCAAAAAGGCACAAAAACAAGCTGCGGCAAAACAAACAGTGCCCTGTGGAGCAAGAGGTGTGCTCGGTGAGCTTGGCATGATAGCTGAGGGAATTGGAGTGGAGAGTGTTTGAGCAGAAAGAGCCGAGTGGAAGCTGTGGTCAGTCACAGAACACCTGAGAGCAGTTCAGTGGGGAAGACAGTGCCACGGTGAAAGCACAGCCCTGGTAAAGGGCAGGCAAGCATAGGAAATCTCAGGTAAATAATACAACAGTGTGAATGCCCTTGGCAAGACATGGAAAATACATGGGATGCAAACAACATGGGAAACATCATGCAGAAATTTGCCATAGTAAGAGTGAGAGTGTGTGTATATGTTGTATAGCATTTTGCACAGCTTTCTGGTGCTTGACCATAGCATTCCTTACATTTACCTACTTGACAATGATATATGAACTTCATGCTCCATTTCCCACACACGCACTTCAAAGAGCACTTGAAAAACATCAGATACATACAAAGGCATTAACCATTTCTCCCACTAATATATTGATGTTTAAAAGCTATTTACAGTTAAGTAACAAGTAAGCTGTCATCATAGGTAGGACAACCCACTGTACATTTGGATTGATGATATAACAGTACTGTTGAGCGATTTCACAGGTTGGAGCGGTTTGGAGCGAGCTTGACAGACTGGGCTATCACAGTTCAGTCTGGATTGACAGGGGGAGTCTCTAAGGTGAAACAAATTAGGGAAATGCCAGTTCATCCAAGTGGTTCATTTTTAGTTCACCTTTTGCTCCAGTATTATAATATGGCAATTTTTAAAAGAGTAGTATTTTTTTTATTATGCATTACACTTTTTTCTCCATAGAATTATTATTATTATTATTATTATTATTATTATTATTATTATTATTATAATAAACAACACAGTGTATTAAAGCTAGTTACAAACAATTTCTGCAAGGGTTATTTTGCGCTATACTATCATACTTTACATTTTTACATTCCTTTTCTCATATAGTATTTAAGCATGTGTGGTAAATGATGCCATTTCTTGATCAAGATGCAGTATGCTGTCAAGTAAGTAAAAAAGGAAACCAATCTCTTTTACATATTAAGGTACTGTATACTGTACAGACTGTAATCACAACCTACAGTACCACAAATAAACCACAAAGGATCCAGCCTTTCAGACAGAGTCAGTGTCTGGGCTGGGAGGGACCCCAGGCCAGATTACCTGTTAATTCTCACGCATGGTGAAAGCATTCTCCTCCTGCTTGAGGCGAGACAGCCGCTTAAACGCATCCCAATCAGTGATTAATGGGGAATGTTACCGAGTCATAAAGAAAACACTCCTCGCTAATTGTGCTCCGAACCAGCAGCACTCATGCAGACATAACACTGACTACAGCTATTCGTGGAAATAAATAAAGGTCACTTAGACCATGTCTTTCACCCAGGGAAGACATTATACAGTACAAAGCATGAAAGCTAATGCTGTACTGCAGATGTTGTTTGTTTTTTCTCCCCTATGTCATGACATGGCTTGTTGTTGTCTGTCATGTGGGAACCAGCATGTGTTTTGAATCATCACCTCTGGGATGGGTCCATATGTGTCGCAGCTCTCTTCCTATCCTGTCCTATTAGGTTCGCCCCCCTGAATAAGAACAATGAAGAAATAGGACAAACGGGAGAGATATGTCATTGCTGGATTCAACCTTCTTTCACTTAGTACACCTCTGGGCTATTTTATGATCCTTCATGGAATACATTCATTTTCATCTGAATCGCTACAAAGGCAAAAACACTTTTCTTTAGACAACCTAATTCCAAGGTCTGTTTGAGTGTTTATATATAGCATATAGAGGTGTGTGTTTTTGTTTAATTTCCTTAACCTTGTGGTTAAACATATTTAAACACGTAAACACATTGGGAATGTCTGTAGCCAGTATGAAGAGCAAAATCCAGACCATGTAGCTAAATTCGCACACAGACTATTTTATAATGCAAATATCTGATGAAGGCCGCCTGGCTGAAACGCTGCTTCATTTTTTAACTGTGTTATTTTTACATAATAAACAATAAAATAATGGAAATTTCATCTACAATATGGTACTGCACCACTATTTTCATCAACTGCAACTGATCTGAAGCGCCATCGTAACAATCCCTCCGTCACTTTTCACAAATACCTGAAATGTGTGTGAGACTGTGCAGCATTTTAAAGAATGTGAAAAATATTGAACACAAAGAAAGCACGCTGGCTTTATGCATAGCAGTGGAAATGGAAGACAGCCATTCTAACTGTTCTGTTCCAAAGCACTGCTCTTCCTAACAACACGCCCTGCCGCACTGTGTAAAGGACTCACTGAGTTTTTTCCATAATCACTGCATTAAATATAGCTAGGACAGGAAAACCCAAGTACTACAGCGACAGTGATTTGATTTTTTTTATGGCAGTTGGTTTTCCTGTTTACAAGCTGAAGCTATTTCAGCAGGCCTTACTCACAGGAGGGCCCAGATAAGCCTGGTATACAAGGTTTAACCTCTGTCAGTGAGTGGGGACTGTTTTCGGTTAACAGCAACTCGTAGTTCATGCTGTTTGAGTAAATGCAGGGATCCTCCACTGTTTCAACACCCTAACCAATAACTTAACTTCAACAGTCACCTACATCATTTAAAACAAGCTGTGTCCCGCAATCCTTTTTCACAATAAAACACCCTGCATTCTTACACAGCTTAGCATTTTATGCACTGGCAGACTCTGTTACTACACCTTTGTTTACATACACCACTGTAGTTTCCCTTGCAGGGACACAAGAAGGAATGCGCCTGCCTCTACCTGCAGCAGTAGGAGGTTATCAGTGACACCTTTGTTCTCTGTTATAGCTCAGCAAGAAAAACAGAAATGTTAAAATGCCTTTTTTCACCAAATGGTGTTGATATGTTCAGCAATTTTGCTACAGTGTTGTGGTAAGTCTACCAGGTCAGATAGCCCACCCCAAGCAACTACTAGTGGCTTTTTTACCATTTCCAAGGCTTGCCCTGGATTTTCTCTGGCTGACGTTCACAAATCAGCGCACATACGCTCCATGTAATTGTATCATGAAGGGGGAGGTGTTCTACTCGGTTCAGTAACCTTTCTTAATTTCTTTTTTTTTTTTTTTTTTTCAATTCCCAGGTCCATATTTTACAGCCTGGCATGCAGAAGACATTATTATTAATTATTATTAATACTATTAACTCTGGACTGGGCAACTAGGCTGTCGCAGACGCAGAATCAGCCTAACACTCTAATTACTACAGGATGCTGGGAGAGAAAGACAGAAAGGAAAGATTCGATATTTAAACACACGGGGCAGGGCCCCATTTTTTTTAATTTTTACTTACCTGTATTTAACCTTTGCAGTGCCAGCAGGGCTTGTCACAAATACACTGGCGACCACGTAGGTTGCAACAGGTGTGGTCTCTATGACAGACACACACACACACATCTCTTCACATCAGTTAGTCATCTATTAGTAAAGTGGTTCTAAATTGAGGTATGGCATGGATCAGGGATCTCACAATGAAATCTCCCCTGATAGATTCGGCACAGCCTGGCACTCCTCCTTGAGATATCTTGTTTTCTCATTTTACAATATAAATGAAGCTGGGTAGATTATAATAAGTGAGAGATTTATCGCAGAGCAATCAATGCATTGATCGAAGTCCTTTTGTATAAATGATTTCCCCCAACAGGGGCCTTATGAATGTTTTAAACCAGCATTAAAACGGTTACCAAGGCTCCCCTACCTCCCTGTACCTCCTTCCTCCCTCATGACTTCTTTCATCACCAGGCATTGCCAGCTCTCTATTGGATTCAATATGAATGATGCATGGCATGTCAAATTAATACATCTGGCAGAATATATCTAAAAGAGCAGGAAAAGGGCTAGAGGTCACTTCTGGGTTAGGTGTTAGCCAAGGAAAAATGTGTACTGTTTGATTGCTCTGCTCTCCACTCCAGGGACTCGACACTGATGTAGTACAGTAACAAAGTTAGAATGACATCAACATCTGAAGCTGGCCTCTGGAAACCCAGGCAGCCTACCAAACAGAAGCAGAGACAGACACCCTTCTGAAAAGGCTGACTTAATGTTTATGGATTAATCATCCGCACACCCGCAGACACATGGCCAGACTCCACGATGCTACTGCATTACACAGTACACGCCTCTCAGTGCTTCTCTCCTTTCTTTATTGGGTCATTTGATGTGGATAAAGGTTTATTGTACTTCCAGACAATATTCAGCCAAATTAATTACAATTTTGTAAGAATATTCGAACATGAAACTGCATACTGTAGCAGTTTGATCTAGGCTTCTTTAGGAATACAAAAAAAAACTGAATACATTCATTGAAAGATCACACTGTCACATGATTTGAATGGAATGTATGAAGTTTCTTTTTGTATTTCTCAACTCTGCACTTCCAAGTGTTTAACAGGTATGGACGATTGAGCCAGGCTTTCTTATGGGGATTGTTATCTATAATGAAGCTCATTCAGCTGTGCTGTGAAATCTAAAAATGCTTCAGTCCAATTCACAAACCTGTATTAATGTTAACATTTCACCAGCACCATGAAACCGGCTGTAAGACTGCTTCTCGCTCCAGCATTGCTCCAGGGACTGCTGTAGCGTGCAATCCAATCTGCAACCAGAGGTCAAAGTAAGCAACAAAGGTCGAAGTTATACCAATACGGAGAAATAAATACGCCTGGTATTACAGGATTCTTGTAGTGTCAGGGTTTTCAGCTCTTTTTTGTCAGCATTTTGAAGCTCTATTCCAATTTTAAAGCAACTTAACGCTGGACATTTATTTTAATCTGACAACAGCATGGCATGGCTAGCCTTGAATCAGCCTCTACCTATGTTGGGCATTTTAACATGGTTTATAAGATTGATTTAAAGAACTGTTAGCATTAACCTAGCAACGTTTTTACCACCGACCCCACTAATAGTTTTTGGCTATCGCTTGTATAGATCTAAAGTTGCAGATGCTTCTTGGTACCTAATCACTTCATGTGTCACTCACTCCAATGGGAAAGCTGAAATCAGACCACTGAGCTATACCAAACGTACCAAGATCTATAGAGCTGAATATGAAAGAGGTGCAGATAGTATCCTAATCAGCTTAAACAAAACTCAGCACATTAAAAAGGGGACGAGTAATAATGATAATAAAGCCAATATGTTAAAAAATACAGAACTCGGTTAGCACATTAAAATGTGAAATTTATACAAATTCATACACTGAAAAAATAAAGCATTACAAAGGTCTCTTCTGCAGCAAGTAGATGTGCTTGGGTTTCCCCGACTGCTGGATAAAGCAATAACTACGAGCGTCATGACAAACCAACGCAGTCAGGGGGTGTGTACTGTGTGTAAGCCCGGGAAATAATAATCCACTTTATAAAACACAACATCGTGCGTTCGATGAATGGTGAGACAGCCAGAGGAGCACGGTGCTTGGCAATGGGCAGTCCAAAGAGAGGGCTCTTGTTGCTGTCGGCAGCACTGAAGCCACACAGTCCACAGCAGTGGAAAAGAGAGACGCGGAATGATTAGAGATGTCTCACGTGTGACTTCTCCGGATTTATAAAAGAGAAATGATTCAGCTCAGCTATGTGGGGCTACGTTGAAAGATCGTCACACGATTTGAATGGAATGAGGAATCCGGTACTGTGGATTCTCCGCACGAGAGAAACACTGTAATAAGTATTGGAGCAGGACAGCGTCAGTACAGGCTGCAAGGGGGGGACAGAGTGACTGTAAAGAGCGGTGTGATGCACTGTCATTACAGGTTCTGATCGCTGTCGGTGAGGTGAGGTTCAAAAAGATATAGAACCGCGGAGCCTGGATCTTTTGCATGGCTGGTGGTTCATGCCCAGCCTCTTACATTTGCCAACATTCACAGAACCTAATTTAGAAAACATACTGTATGAACCATTTATTGTGAGCATTTATAAACAACACACTTATTTATTGGTTGGTTGTAACTGTTTTTGTAACATTATCTGTTTTATCTTCCCTTAAAAAAATAAGATGCTAATGCATGGCAGAACCCGGTCAATCTAATCCATCAAATTTTTAACAGTACTCCACACCCCCCCTTTGAAACTGTATTTCAACTCCTGGCACAGAATGAAATCCAGCCCTGTGGAAAGCCCTGTTGCTTAAAGTTTTGATCATGTAGTGGTGTAGAGACCAACCGAACCACATGACCCGGCCCACAGCTGTATCTCTGCAGTGTCCCAGGCCCCTCTGTTCTATTATGGGTCCTCGAGTATGGCTCGCTGCCTCTTGCTTCAGATCAGACCACTGCAGCTTTTAATTTGCATCCCTGGGTGAACGGTATGTTCTGCACAGTGCTGGAACAGTATCACTCAGTTCAATTCAGAGACAACCTAAAATTAGTGCCAATAATTACAGCGACGAAGTTTCACTAATCAAGAGTTTAGCCAGGCTTGTAATTAAAATGTTTAAATATCTCAGACCAGCCGCATTAGTATGATTTACTGACATATCTCCGACACTAATGGTGCACCCTGCAGTATAGTGGGTAAATCTGTACATACACAATACATACAGTTGTACAGCAATTATTGTCACTAAATACATATTTTAACATCTCGTATATAGTGTGATATCAGTTATTATTAACAGTGTTGCATTTGCATTGGTTTTATCAGCTTATTTGGGGTCCAGAGAGCTTTACTAGCTATCAAAGTCATACATTGTTTTAATCATCTACATTACGGGCAGGAACCGTTAAAATTTGACCTTTGAAGAATTTACAGACAGAGCCAAATTTACCAAACCACTAAAAGGAAGTAAAAATAACACTCGGAAATTCGGAGTGACATTTCTCTATATTTAGTTAATAATTCATAACACAGTGCTCCCTTTTATTTCGCTATGACTTTCCAGAAATGCTAAATACTGAAATCAGTGACCTAACGAAGGGCTCGATGACAATTTACTGTGGCCTAACCGGCAATTAACCAAGTTTGTGAATTACAAAATAAATAACAAACTGAATTAATTTAGAGGCTGCTGTCAAAAGGGCTGCGTATAATATTTAAATACTTCCACGTCTAATTATTACCCCTCATGAGTGCGAATTAACTACCCAGTTCTGTTTTTAAAACCTCACTTCCTCAAAACGGGGAGACACTTCACACAGCAAATCATTTGTTTGTCTGGATATATTACAGGAACCTAAAACCAAAACCACAAGCTTATCTGTGCAAAATGAACTGATTCATTTTTAGTAGACAGATAAGAAGTATTATGCAAAGTGGCTGATTCATCAACAGCAGTTAGAAGTTAGAATGGCTGTCATTAAAGTGAGGTCCAATCGCAGTTAGAAGTTAGAATGACTGTCATTAAAGTGAGGTCCAATCGCAGTTAGAAGTTAGAATGACTGTCATTAAAGTGAGGTCCAATCGCAGTTAGAAAGTAGCTCTTGTGGAGTTTTTATTTATATTATTGAAGAAGGCTCTTCAGCCTCTATAACCACTCAGGCAGATGAGCCTGGCTCTTTTGCTCAGCGATTAAGACACTCACTAGCAGTGTGCATGTTCACCACTACTTGAAGCTTTTTAACATCAATATGTTGATTTATTTTTAACTCACTTGGACCAGTAATAAAAGCGTTACTGGTTACAGCCCCTTGTCCCCAGGTTCACCGCAGCAGCCAATACACCCATCAACAACCAGCACAACAGAGGAGGCACTAACACTGAGTGAAATAGATATACACAGTAATTAGTTAGTTAGAGGCAGACAGCTTGACAGAGAGACTGTCAGGTAAACTAAGGAAACTGACAGATACGTAGCTGAACTGAGAGACGGGTAAGAAGCAGAACATGTGCCACAAAGATTAATAAACAGGAAGAGACGCTGCAGAAACATACAAAAATACACTTGCCATGTTGGTTCTCTTTCCTGCACTACTACAGCCCTCTGCAGTGTGGAGTGGAGTTCTCTTTCCTGCACTACTAGAGCCCTCTGCAGTGTGGAGTGGAGTTCTCTTTCCTGCACTACTAGAGCCCTCTGCAGTGTGGAGTGGAGTTCTCTTTCCTGTACTACTAGAGCCCTCTGCAGTGTGGAGTGGAGTTCTCTTTCCTGTACTACTAGAGCCCTCTGCAGTGTGGAGTGGAGTTCTCTTTCCTATACTGCTAGAGCGCTCTGCAGTGTTGAGTGGAGTTCTCTTTCCTGTACTACTAGAGCCCTCTGCAGTGTGGAGTGGAGTTCTCTTTCCTGTACTACTAGAGCCCTCTGCAGTGTGGAGTGGAGTTCTCTTTCCTGTACTACTAGAGCCCTCTGCAGTGTGGAGTGGAGTTCTCTTTCCTGTACTACTAGAGCCCTCTGCAGTGTGGAGTGGAGTTCTCTTTCCTGTACTACTAGAGCCCTCTGCAGTGTGGAGTGGAGTTCTCTTTCCTGCACTACTAGAGCCCTCTGCAGTGTGGAGTGGAGTTCTCTTTCCTGCACTACTAGAGCCCTCTGCAGTGTGGAGTGGAGTTCTCTTTCCTGCACTACTAGAGCCCTCTGCAGTGTGGAGTGGAGTTCTCTTTCCTGCACTACTAGAGCCCTCTGCAGTGTGGAGTGGAGTTCTCTTTCCTGCACTACTAGAGCCCTCTGCAGTGTGGAGTGGAGTTCTCTTTCCTGTACTACTAGAGCCCTCTGCAGTGTGGAGTGAAGTTCTCTTTCCTGTACTACTAGAGCCCTCTGCAGTGTGGAGTGGAGTTCTCTTTCCTGTACTACTAGAGCCCTCTGCAGTGTGGAGTGGAGTTCTCTTTCCCGTTCTACTAGAGCCCTCTGCAGTGTGGAGTTATCTTTCCTAGACTTGTATACAGGCCTGCAGTGTTGAAAGACTTAATAAACCCTATTAAAGTTTTTTCTTTTTTTTTTTTAAACTACAGAAAAGCCAATGTAGTAAAGCATTGTACAGAAAACATGAGCATAGTAAAACATGGAAAATTAATGCGTACATAATTTCGTGGTAAACCTTTCGATGGCTATACAGCATTGACGGACAGGAATACTACATATATGAACAGAAAATCAATGAGGGAGAATGAGAGAGAAAGAAAAGAGAGGTACATGAATCCTCTTAACTGGTGTTGCTAATCATTCACCTGACAACGGAGGTGTACGCGTCTGACAGACTAATATTTCAATAGCAATCACTCATGGCTTTGATGCAAGCCCTGCCACTGTAACTCAACACATCATGTACAGAACTGCAGAGGGGTTGTGCAGCCTGTCTCTGACAATCAGCGACAGGCTCAGGCACAATTTCCTTTGCAAATGTAAACAGGCAACATCTGAACAAATCCACCTACACGTTTATTTAATCAATCTAACGTCTGCAAAACGTGGCTTGAAATTTTGAAAAGGCTCTAATCCCACTACACTTTTTTCTTAATCCATCTATCATCTGCAGCAGAATCCATTTAGATAAGATCTTAATTAGGTAAATGCATTACTAATTAGGGGCTTTGTGCAAATCAAGACGTGTTCCTGTAATGGAATGAATGCAGTCCCTAATGAACAAAGCGGTTAGACACGGTTCAACAGATTTGAGGGAGAAACGAGAGACAGAGAGAGAGAGAGAGAGATATAGAGAGAGAGAGAGAGAATGAATTACAGCTGTATGCTGGTGCCGTGGTATAGGGGCAGGTGGGATCAGAACTGCAGATTTCCCTGAGTAAATCCATTGTGTTTGACTTCTCCTTCTGATTAAATTGTATTAGCGATGAGCCAGGTGTGTTTAAAACTCATGTGTCTGAGCAGAGAAGGAGTCATACATGGAAGACATGACAAAGGTTACATGGTCTATTAATCTCAGGGCTCACTTCACTTAACTATTCAGCTGGTAAAAAGCATTTTTAGGAGAAAAAACAACATTTTTCTTGCAGAGATTACTGCATTTTTCCTCAAATCCACCTTCCTAATGGTGAACTGAATTGCAATCTTTATTTATTGTATTAAAGGGTTGCTAGATAGTGTCTTCATCTTCGTCATATTTCATTACTTACCTGTTCAATATCCTGTCCTGTGTGTTCTGTATGATTCCTCATTGATCATTATTTGCAATGCTTCCTAACTGCTTAAATCAATGTTACACCGTAAGGCACAGGTGTAGAATGACTACTTATTTGCAAAAGTCGAACAGTTGGGGTAAAAACAGTCGACACTTTAAAAAAAAAAGAAAGTGTGAATAATTCATCTATACGATAATGTCTGATGCTCAATTAGTGTACGTACAGTTTTGTATGCTGCTTTAAACAGCTTGGATTTTTCTAAACGATACAATAAAGACCTAAATTGCAATTGACATTAATGGATTCCAACCGCAACTACACTTCCGTCTATCTGAAATCGCACACTTCAGTTACTTTTTATTTCATTGAAACAGCTGCCTGCTATTCAAATACTGGCACGGCTAGTTCAATGCAAGCACACATTTTAAACACACAACCACATCACTATGTTGCGGATGCTGCTTTGAAATTGAAGGGTGCGATTAGTCGACTACAAGTTTCTGAGGTCGACTGTCACTTTCCTAGATGACCAGTCAGTGCACTGGAGCCTCCGCAACACGGACATGCTTCCCCACCTCACACCCCCGCAATCAGCTTTGAGGAGTCTTTCCTGAAGCCAGTGGAACAATAATGTTCCAAGAAGAATCAACTACAGACAATGTGTTGGTAACTGCTTGTCTTACACTTTTTATTCAATTTCACTTGTCTCTATAAAACAAAGTTTGATAATCAAACTAAAATAAACAGGTAAATGTGACCCTGTCTCAGTCTATAGAGGCTAAATATAGTGTCTTGTGATTCACCCCACCTCTTATGCTATAAGAGTAATTGTAGTAGGCTCTCAGCCAAAATTTTTGGTTTGGTTGAATGAGCTGGTAATAGGTTTTGCAGTGCCCTGGTGGTAATATTTTGGAGAGTAAGTAGGAGAGGGTGAGAGGCCACTACAGACCCTGAACAGCCCTGCTACCGCGACTCCTTGGACCTGTAAATCCAAACCAATGCTAAAAAATTAAACCAGGAATCCCTAAAGGTCAGGCCTTTGCACAGGGGTGAGTTAATAAAGGATTACTTTATAATTCATTAGCAGTGTTTCATTGCTTCAGTCACACAGCTGAGACATTCCATAAACACTTGCCCTGCCAGCACAAATAGCTCCCCTCCCCTCTCACACAGAGCCCCATTCAGCAGGCAGGCCCGCAGGCAGGCAGGCAAGCAGGTAGGCAAACTCTGCCAGTACCCTTCAGTCTGTGAGTGTTCAGTGGCTTGAACACACAGTGGGGTGTGCTGCACTAACCTGTGAGGCTGAACCACTTCTAACTTAATTTGTTTATTTTACTTTATTTGACAAAAGTCCTTTTTTAAAAATTCCTATTTATGTACAGTATCCTGCAAGGAAATACTTTATTTAAGATTGATGGCAGTCTATTTTATTTTAGTTAGTTTTACAAAAACGTTGCAAATGTCTCTATTTTATAAAGATGTGTATTTGCACTGATTTATTTGACCAAAACATTGTTCTGTCAGAAAACAACACACTCTGCACTGCGCAGTTCTCATTTCCCACTCACATCCTGTTGGAACCGGCTCTTTCAAGACAGGCAGGGGCATGTGTTTTGCTCTTTTAAGGTGGACTGGTAGTCACCAGCGATTTTCCAATTCTGTTCAAAATTCTACACTACTTCACTCTGGCTCACAGTCTCTCCATGCACTTTCTGATTGGTTAATGTCAGGAATAAAGTTGATAAAGGGGTGGGGAAATGACCAAGGAAGATGTGTGACCTACCTGTATGTAACTATTGTCAGTGCAAACCAGCTAAGACTTGGGGAATGACTGTGCTACTTTAAAGGTGAAGTGGCTCATACTGTTTGATACCGTACATACATATCCAAGACTGTACACTATTTACAGCCCCTGCTGCTGTAGCAGGTGGTCAGCTGTTTAGTTCTCAGTGTGGCCAGAAAGCTTCAAGAAGGGAGCAAGTTTGAGTGCCTGCTGCTAAAACTACCTAATTTAACCCTCAATCCAGAGTCCTGCCTTTATTACAGGATACCACTCGCTACAGTTTCAGTACAATAGCAGGGTACTGCTCAACATTCTACTCCACTCCACTCTGTGGCTCAGTCTGGCTCTCCATGGCAGCCAGTATATCTTGTTGTAAGATTAACAGTATCAAGAAGGGGGTGTCTGATGACAGCACAAAGTACAGCAATCTGCAATAAGGGGAAGTCCATTAGTCATCAGGAGATTGCATTAGTCATTTGTTCTAATACGTTTACAGATTGCTATTCTGACATAAGTTCAGCGCTACCTTATCAGGGTACTATTCACAGCCAAGCACACTGCATGTCATATTGAGGTGGGTATTTTGGTAAATCACTACATTAAACAATGGAAAGGGTGTTGCGGCAATCATCCTTAAAATAAATAAGCACACACAGTGTACTGGAATTGAACAAACAGCATGGGTTCAGTTCAGCAGGACAATGCCATGACGTGTTTTATTCCCTTATTGAAAAGTGCGAAACCCAACAGAAATGTGATCCGACCAGGATGTCTTTTCCAGTATCATTCAGCTTCTTCACATTTTCATGGGGTGTGTTGTTTACATCCAGTCTTTTAAACAGCAATAAGCAGACCGCAGCCCATGTATTTTTAACCTTGAAGGTTTTTCATCGATCCGCTCATTTTCTTGCTATCCCACCTCCATTGCTTCTAGTAAGACTTTTTTTATAAAAATTGCTTGCGTCTATGCTGTATTCTTTCATTTACAGCAGTTGGAATTGGACCCTGTTTAGATTACCGATTTGTTCAGACTACTGAATATATAAAAAGTGCCTTGTCTGTCCTTTGTTTCATGTTTCAGGTTCAGTGTACTGTAATGTATACTCAGTATAACTGTATGTAAGCATGCTATCTTAAAATTGCTTTTAACAACTGAGCTCCAATTCAGTTTCATTACTATCCAATTACTCTCTTGTTCTTGAATGAAATACAGTACATGGCGATTATTGCACCACTATAGCTACAGCACAGAATACAAAACAGCAACAACCGCATGGCCATAGAAGGACTGCCAACACATGTAGTCAAGGCTAAAGCTTCACAGGACTGGGCACACATCTCTTTATGAAGTTAGTGCTTCTACTTTTGAGATGGCAAAAGGTTGTAGAACTATGGAAGAGTGTAGTTATCTTTTTTTATGTATTTTGGTAAACTGTCCCTGTGGTATCAACCACAACATCCACAAAACCCAAGGCTCCCCTCACATGCCACACATTACTGAGTGTGTTATATTTAATTTCCTCATCACAAAGCTGAAAAACAATTCCGCAGGTCAGTACCTCCCTCCAGGCATGGGTCCTTCCTCCTCATTGTAAAAGCCCAACCTGAGTGCTGTGTGTCTCCTCCGGATGCTCGGTTATTGAGTCCAGGGAGGCAGACTCAGACAACAGCCTGGGAGCAGAGGGCTGGAGATCCTAGTCTGGAATATAAGGAATGGGAAAGGGAATCTGAACTCCAACCTGACACAGACCTGAAGGGAGGGAGGCCAGTGTTGGGTTGACTGAGGCTCCTGTGTGTGTGTGTGTGTTTGTACACCCATAGCAGCTTGGAAAAGGCACGAGTCAGCTGGTGCTGAAGTAACCCAGCAGGTACATTAAATGAAAAGGGAACTAGGGAAATCCAAAACAGACAGATGCCAACAACTACCAGGACACTGACAGTCAGTACGGTGCAGGGTCACCATGTGCCTGATTCATGTGTGGCTACTGCTCAATGCTTACTACCTCTTAATTCATTCAAGGAAGCCGGGGCCAATGTTTTAATTATTTGGCAAAGAAAAAAAAAGTCCCTCCCAAATGTCAATTTTCTAAATTAAGAACATAAGAGGAGAGAGCGTTACAGAAACTATTGGGAAAGCATGTTTAACGCTAAGCCTGCTGGCTCACACTGAAGTCTGTTGTTTATACAGGAAAAAGGGGATTAAGTTTAGTTTGTGTGCTTTAATCTTGGGTTTACGGCAGCCCGTGTCTACACAAGTGCAGCTTAGCAGTAATAGCTGGGGACTGGGAGCGAGGCACAAGCTGGCTTCAAAACAACATTTCACCCAAGCCTCCCCGTCTCCCTTATAAAAGTGTACGTATTTTTGCAGTTTCTCCATGGTTACACTATAGTTTACATGGTAACCATAGTTTATCCTGGTGTGCCATGCTTATTCATCTGCTTTACCATGCCTTGTTATTCTTTACAATGCTTCGCCATGCTTTCACCGTATTACACGTTGCTATGCTTTTACTGCGGTAAACTTGTATAAGGGCTGTAAGGAAGCTGTGACCAAGATTTAAGGCTGTGTGTCTCAACTTTCCATTACAGGTCAGTACAGCAACCTGCTTCACTTGCTGCCTTTTTGCTTGTGGCAACGTACTGTTCAACTGAGTCAAACACAAACAGGGGTTAGTGTCCAATATCAGCATTAAAAACAAGTGCATTTCCACAAAAGACATTGCTACATCATAAGCCAATTTGAAAACTATAAACTGTATAAAGCAGATGTTTCCTGCATCAGTATAAAACACCAGGGCGTTCACTCATGGAAAAAGAAATAAAATAATCCAGCAACTTAGGCCTTCCTTTATAGCTAATGATCATCTGCAGTACAGTCAGGGTCGAGGGCCTAGTGGCCCTGTCTTCTGAAGACACAACATGCTGGATTACACCCACAAATACAGCGTGGCTAACCAACACAATTCCTGTGGGAGCCTGCTGGGGCTACCAGAACGGAAGAAATCTACTAGCTCATTTCCAGAATCACACTGCAGCGTTTTAAAAACTAAAGCACTGAAGCATTACAGCCTAGTTGTTCGTACAAGGGAGCTGAAGCCATATGCAGCATACAGTGCAAATTTATCAGATTTGTCTTTTACATCCTTTATATACCTGCCTGCATGAAAACCTCTGGGTGTGAGCATTTCAATTTTCAGTCAGTAATCAGTGAAATAGAAACAATAGGCACTCCTGTGTGAAAATGTTAAACCACTCTGTGCTTTAATTAGGCCTCTTAAACAACTTCTAAAAAGGCTCATGCATTTGACCATTTGTGGCTATGTGTTTCTTAAATTAAAAGTCATCACTTAAACTAGACTATCACTTATGTGGCTATTTTGACCATTTTCAAAGATTTTTAGTTTCATAAGCAGTACAAATCAAAAAAACAGAAGCAATGGGGTGTTCTAATAATGTGTGTGTGTGTGTATATATACACACACACTGTGTGTATGCATTCAACTATTGTATTTTTAAAGATATGGATGGCATAGATTTGTTAAGATACCTTTGTGCCACAATTTGCTCAGCAGTCCACAAGGTACATACACAGTGAAAGAGTAAACAGGCATTTATCCTCAACCCCTGTTTCGAAGCTCAAGGATATTTTGTTTTACAGTAAAATCAATTTATTCTGCTTATGTACAGTGAGTAGTCAATGGATTATGCATCACCCACTGCTTCAGATTCCACGGTTGATTTAGCAGCCTTCACACCAAGGAGACAGTCAGTGACAGCCCCCCCTCCCCCCAGCCCCCTCTGCTTCGCTTTGTTGCTGGAGGGTGGTGAGCATGTTTATCACCTGCCAGTGTTGTGCTTACACAGGCTTTAACCACAAAGCAATATTGGTATGTGACTGACGGGAGAAATGTGGACAACCTTTCTGTATGCCGACGCAAGATATTACAAATAATTCTTCAGTGCAGTAAAAAGTATTAACGATAACTGTATTATACTACTAACTAAAGAGAAAGTCACAATCGTCAGTGAAACATGTATAAACATCGACGGCTTATCAGATTACATCCAAATGCAAGATAAAAAGAGTCTAGAAGTTCATGATAAAAGTTTAGAGAAGATTGAGCCAAGCGGTTATCGTGTTTGCCCTGAGAGTGACAGACAGAGAGAGATGATCAGTCAATAAGTCTCCAAATATTTGAGTGAGGACCCAGAAAAGTGAGATCTTACACAATGCTGTCACAAAGTACTGTACACTGTCTGTTTTCCCTTATAACAATTTACAACAGAGCTTAGCAAAGTGTAAAAAAAGCATAGTGGAAGCATGGTAATGTGCAGGTAGGTATTGTAAAGAATAGCGAGATATGGTAAAGCACATTAATAAACATGGCAAACCAGGGCAAACTATGTTAAATGCACAGAATAACCAAGGGGGGAAAGCATGGGAAAAAACCTTGGGAAAGTCCTTGAAAATCCCCAGGCTGCTCCCTACCTCACTCACCCAAGTGGTTCAACCAAAAGAAGAGACTCTGTCAGCTTCCTACTCACAGGAGTGGAGGGGGGTTACCAAACCATTTCTCAACAAAGGACAAAATGAAACATTTACTAGGGAAACTGTTTTATATTTAATGGAACTACCACAGGGTATATTTCTATAAAATACATACTTTTAAACATCTTCTGTTTATTGTTTATGAGATGCGATACAAATTAAAAATATATTGTTTAAAGTTGGCACATTAAAAAATGTATATGATTCGATACACATGGAAAAAAATAAGAATGTGGCAACAGATCATTTCTGTAAATATACCCCGTGGCAGTTCCATTAAAGGTGAAACAACTTCCTTAGTAAATGTTACATTCGGCCATAGTATTGATATTTTAGTTCTATATTCAAATGTTACATTCTAATGGTATTAAAATACAGCTCCAAACCCCATACAGTCAATTCAACCCAACAGTCTGTCAGGCAGGACTGGCGAGAAGGAAATGCAAAATGTGGGGTAGTTCATCTGATCTGGGTTAGTGTAGCAAGGTGACGTGTCACTTACAAGAAAAGTCAGAAGCAAGGTTTACAACACGGAATGGAAAAGACAGATGAAACCAACATTACTGTTGCCCAGTCAGTATTGTGTACTATACACCACAGCAGCTGCAGTCAGCACAGTGCACACATGTGGAACTGTTTAAAATTCACTTTCACCCTCTCACACCACCTTCGGGTAGTTACCTTGCCAAGCAGATTTGCTGGTACTGTATGTTGAGGCAGTCAAGCGTAGATGTTCAAATCCAGGCCTGTGTTGCCATAACAGTTACTATAATGCTGCATTAATTATTAATCCATTGCTGTTCAATTGCAACAGAAATGTAATGACATGTTAGGGTATATGCATGTCAAGTCCTTATGACAGGATGTGCGCATGCTATACTAGTGTTGTAGGTGAAGGTGTGGTAATTCCAATGAAATGAGGACAGCGTGTTTGTTTTCGCCCCTCCCGAGTCAGCACAGGGGTGGTAACGGTGAGCTGAGCCTAAAAATAATTGGACATTACTTAATTGGGGAGAAAACAATAAAAATAATTGGTGACCACTAAATTAAAAGAAAAAAAGAAAGAAATAGCCAGAGAGGAATATCAGGGGTCTGATAAGATATCTGTACTGTATATTTCATATCGATGTATAAAATACAAGCAAAGAAATATCAACAGAAGAGGATCGGGATATTGCTAGTGTTGTACTGTAATAGGCAAGAACATTGATCTGAAACCAACTAATAACGCAATACATGCTTCAGCAAAACCCACAGGGGTGCTTGTTCTGGGAAGGTGTTGCAATGCTAGGGCTGTGGGCTGGTGACCTCACTGCACAAATATAGTCTGTCACGCCGTGACTCATTAACTTGGATTACAAAACTGCATTCAGGTGGCTTCTCTAAGCCTTTCAATTGCATTTTACCTTTAAATAAACAAAACTACATTTTAGTATTGGCATTGGTCGCAAATGTATACGTCAGCCTGGTCTTTTGTTTGTTGCAAGAAGATTTAGGAGACTGTTCAGATCTTTCTGCCATTATACTCTCCTGATATTAGATAAGAAATGCATTGATTATTTGCCAAGATGTACAGCATTATGAAAGCATTATACTGTGAAGATAGTGAGAGCATTCTAAAGCAACAGTAAAACTAGAAGCAATTATACAGTACAATAAAATGGTACATAAACCCTTGCGTACAGACAAATAGCATGGCTCTCGAAGCACATCCACAACGTTTAGAAAACACCACTAATGCTCTGGAACTGTGGGGTCACACAAGGGCAAACCAATTGTACAAGCAACAAAAACACAGTGCAAAGCACGCACAAACATACTCTATTCACACTAACTGCATCATGTGAATGGAGCTCTTCTTTTTTGATCATGCATTATTTAGGCAGTGTGAACATGGTTTAAGTGCATTTTAATAGCTGGATGGCACTTTACAACATATGTACTACAGGCTTGTTAATAAGGCATGTTCCATCTAGTTGAGCGCTCCCGAAGGTCGACAGCGATAATGTCACTTCCATCAGGGGCTTTCAAAACATTGCTTAAAGAAACTTTTTCAATAGTTAAATCTTCTGAGGACAATGAAGATGACCCACAAGATAAGATAAGGTCCAGGGTAACACAGAGACACCTTCAAACACAAAACAATGGAGGTGCAAAACAGACAGATAATCCATGTTTGACCACGGGATCACTCCTGAAGCAGTAAAGACAGGCAACGTGGGCTCTTGAATAAAGTGCAAATGTAATTTTACCGTTAAACTGCTATTAACCCTTTGTACTCTGTTGCAACCCAGACCAAACACCTTTAATCCTGTACTGGGTTACAACAAACAAATGCATCAATATAATACTAATTTCCGTATTTCCATTGTATTTTTAGTACCTCATGTGATACCTGTGTAATTTACAAACTGCAAAGAATATTTAAGATTATTGCTATCATATATCATACTGTACATGAGAATGTTTGGATTTACTGCTGCGCTATATTTTTAAACACTTTCTATGACAGTGGTTCTTATTTATCTCATTTATACCTGCCACAGCCTTGTTCCAAGGGGACTCATTATAACACACAAAGGTTGCTGATAGATGTTTTCAGGTTATTATCGTACAAACACTTGCCACTTTGACGTCAGCTCTATCTCATCTTCATTTTCAATGCCTGCACTAACAGTCCCATTACACAACAAAAGGGGGTGAGTTTCCGAAACAAAACCATCAGAGGGAAGGGAAATTTAGTGTGAGCCAGAGAGCAGGCAGAACAGGCCACGCGATCTTAACAAGCATCGGCTAACGTGGCCCAGCTGTGCCTACCAGGCATTGCTGACATTTGGTGTTGATTTTATTTTTTACTGCCGCAATCTCTCTGATGTTGTTTCTTCTTCTAATGTTTCAATCTTCAGGATTTACTATTGCTTCCTAAGGCTTTGATCTTTTTTTTTTTTTCCAGCGACAGCAAACAGGAGAAAAAGGTGCTAACATTCAAACTGGTTGCACGCCTGAGCTAAACATTAAGCAGCTGGAGTAAAAAGGAAGGAAACCATCCCTTCTTATACCTGGAAAAATAAAGTAAAACACGGAAAATTGGGTTTACAAATCTGCTTGTCCCAAACCTGGTTCAAATATGAACCAACCCGAGCTTCTAATGTCTCTGAAGACACAGCAGCTGGGTAATAACCCAGTACTGTAGGTGAAACACACTTTCAAATAAGGCAAGCAAAGAGACCTTTTTAAACTCGGCCTGGATTAAAATCAAAGTGATGGCACTGCCACAGCCATTATAAAGTATAGCCATGATTTAATTCAGTAGTACTAAACTTTGACTTAATTCCACAGTATTCAACTTTGATTAAATTCCATAGTACAGCACAGCAAATGACAGGTAAAAATTATAATGTTTGCTACTACCCCTTTAACGAGAACAATTTGGAGGAAGGAGGAATAACGAGCCAGTTAGATTCAATGCACAGCTGAAGCTCTATTAGACAGAAGTGCATTACAAGCCAAGCTTGAATGGGACACAGTGTCAGCCGGACAGGCAGCTCCTACTACACTGTGAAGATCAAACGGTCTGCAACACTTCCTTTGGAAGCCACGTTAATCCATTGTTGATGCCATAAAACAGAGCCAGGCACAGGAAGACTACACCGCAGAACACACATCAAGGCACTCAATTTGGCAATAAAAAGACCCTGCTGGATGCCTGCCTACATTCTCCTCTCTTCCACTCTGCAGTTACACTGCATCTCCTACGCTATTCCGGCAAGAGAACACCTCAGTCAAGTCAATTTGGTCGCAAGTGAACTGAGTTTGGTGGTATGGATTTCCCAGTGGGCGTTACTTTGTCCAAAAAAAAAAGAAGACACTGTTTCATCAGCTCCAATATTCCCTTTTCAGTTTAACATACTGTTGCCACATTGGTTGTGACTCAAATTTGGTTGTAGTTAAATGGCGTGGAATTGGAAACGCTCTCAGCCAGCAATAGCACAGAAACACTCTGGATCAAAACCACAGATAAAAACAATATGTACTGTGGAAGACCCACACAAACAGCATCATGCCATTTTCTCTCTTTTCAGGCCAGTGAACAACTTTTACTTGTTGTGTTTAAAAAGCAATGTCCCTGAAAATGTATCTGCATGTGAAATATATTAAACAGATTTACAGGGATGAGAACAAGAGCTTAGTTTGAGCCATATAATGCATTTACTACACAGACCCAATTAGCTCATAATGAAACCTGGAATGACTCACATGGCAAGACATAGGAACCATATTGTGTGTAACTGTGTGTGTGTGTGTTACTTCGGTTTTCCTCAATAAATAAAAGCCACACCAAACTAACTGTAATTGTGCTAATTACATTATATGTCATGCTCTCCATGTTAAGCACAAAGACATATTAAGCATTATGGATTAAGCATTATGCACAGCAACAGCTCATGTTTCATTAAAACCGCCCACCTAAAGCCCAGCACTTGATATATAAAACATAACTAACAAACATCAACTCGGTTCAAGATGTTACAAGAACTCGGATCCTTTGAACTCAGCTGTTAAAGCCACTCAGTGTATCTTCCACTTGATCTTGCCCTTGTTTAATGAATAGATTGAGTCTGACTGCTTCACTCCCTCTGTGGTTTAATCCAAGGCAGCCACAGCTCTCCTCTCTCTCTGAACACATGGGGACTTGGTCTCAATCCAGCTATTGTTATTGTGGTTAAACACAGTATATATCTGCACAGAAATCACTGCAGAACAGCTAAGGCTTAAACAAAGAGAGTCCGCGGGCCGACTGGTTTGTACACCTTAGCTAGCCTACAAACAGCTGCAAATTGTGTACAACAGCTTGTACACCGTTTATTGTAGGTTCTGTGACAATAGGCTGCTGTGTCGCTGCTTTCACAAAAAGCCTGAACTGACCACTGAAAAACAAACTGGACAGGTACACACTGACCGCACAGAACTGCAAAGGGCAACTTTACTGTACCTAGAGACTGTAAGCACCAGGCCAAATAGGAAGAGCATAAGCTAAAGCTGGAGATTCTCTCCAAAACTCTCGAAAGGACTGTAGCCAGTCAGCTGATGAACCATCTCACGGATAACATTCTGCTTGAATCTCTACAGTCTGGCCTCCGGCCGCATCACAATAGTGAAACTGCTCTGCTCCAGATTGTGAATGATCTGCTCCCTTTGTGCTTGTCCTCCTTGACCTAACAGCCGCTTTTGACACCACAGATCACGGCATTCTTCTTGACTGCCTTCAGAAGTATGCTGGACTGTCTCTCCTGGATGCCCTCTTACCTATCTGGACACATGCAGTCTGTTTTCTATGCTGGTGCAGTGGTGTGGCCAAGCCAGTCACATGTGGTATCCCCCAAGGGTCTGTTCTTGGGTCCCTTCTCTTCAGTATCTACATGCTTTCCTTGGGTCACCTCATTCGCCAACACAGCCTCATGTTTCACTCCTATGCTGATGACACCCAGATTTACTTAAAACTAAACCCTGGAAGCTCCTTGAAGAGCCTGGATGTCTGGTAATTTTCTTCAGCTGAACACTAGCAAATCTGAACTCCTTCTAGTAGGATCTAAAACTCAGCTTAAGAGTCTCAATATAGCTGCCCTGAACCTCGGAAACTGTCTGCTGCTGCCTTCCCCCACAGCACAAAGCCTTGGTGTACTTCTCGACAGCAGCCTCTCCTTTGACGCACACATCTCTTTCATGGTCAAATCTTCCTTCTACCATCTTCGAAAAACATCTCCAAAGTCCGTCCCTACCTTTTCCTCCCAGATGCATTTATCTCCTCTCGACTCGAGATTGATTGGTTGATATCAGTTGTTATTAAATTTCCAGTTTTGTATTGCATGCAAAACGAGCAGGGAAAGTTCCCTGTTTGCTCAAGGTTTATCCACATTCCTGGAGTTACAGAAGGTGATCTATCCACCAGAACAGGCTAACTGCAAGGGCTGCTTTTCATGTAGCAATGACAGCAGCAGATGCACATTTGTTGAGTTATTCCCATCTAGAAACAGTCACCTTAAACTTTAAAAAGACAGGGAGTAAAAAAAGTTGATGTAACACAATGGCCTCAATTGTGGTGAGCTAGACGGTGGCTGATCAAAATACTGCCGCTCTAAAACTTTCAAACCTGATTTTCATTACCTCATTCCACTGTATTTGTATAGCATGCAGTGATGTTAATGCTTCAGTGAATTAGCCCTTGCTGAAAACACTGTGAGGATTAAAATGAAGTTAAATCAGCCACTGTTTGTTTGACTCAAATAGACCCCAATGACTGAGCGAAAATGGAAATCTGTAGAAACATTCTAAAAGCCTAACAGGGCAGCAAGCTTTAAACACCAGTCGCTGGTAGCTGAGATTCCAGCTTCTCAGAATAGCAACCCGTCCGTGAAACTGTTTGTAGAGTGCTTTTCAAAGCCATAAACAATTTCTGCAAGACTGTTTTGGAATCTGGCCTGTTTCAACACACCTTAATACAGAACATCCTCCTCAAAACAAATGAGCAGCGGAAGTACCTGAAATGTGCTTTTCTCCACTGCCCTTGAATTCAGGAAAGGGTATGTTGACAGGTCAGAATGCTGGCAGGAGCCTCATACTGTACACTGCTATTTAAGCATGTCCATTTCTACACAGCTGCTCCAAGGTAAGAACAGCAGGCTCAGTGACTAAGCTACAGTAAAAAAAATAAAAATAAACAAACAGGTTGCGCTGACATATGGGTGTTCCACCAAGGGCACAGATATGGAAAACAACTGGAAACTGTGCTAAATTAAAAAAAAAAAAAAAAGTCACATTTAGATGATTCACAAAGCCAGAGATCAAAATGCATTTTCCAAGTCTTATTGAGGTTTGATTGGAATCACACCCAAGATCAGTCTCCCATTGCAGGGGTGGAAAACTACTGCTTTAGTTGACAAGGTTTTTTTGACTTGAATAAATATAATACAAATGTTCCTAACTGACGTGTTGCTGTGTGCTGTCCTCTGCGACACCTTGGTTAACGAGATGTTTCATCCCAGGGAGGGTTTGTCTTGAGGTGCAAATGAAGACTGGAATACCTCCCTCTGCTGTGCAGTAGCAGTTTGATATTTCCATCCCTATACTGCAATGTATTGTTTCCAGAGGCAGGTTAAGGAAAAAAGTTCACCTGACTGGTAGACCTTAATCCAGCCCTGCTTGCAATTTTCCCCAAGTAGGAAAAAAAAACATGCCAGAGGCTATGCTTGTCATTAGAGAAATGTTCTCTCCACTCAGCAAGCTGTTTAAATTATCTTCATAAACTGCAGCCGGCAGGGAGAAACCACTTTGTACCACAGAGGTTAGGCAGCATAGTCTGTGCATAGCAAGACACACCTGCAGGTCAGCGAACCTCCCAACTTTACTGGTCACATTGGCAGGGCCCTTTAAGACACAGGGGCTGTATTTAGATCCACAGCTGTAAGCAGACCTCTTGATCCCTACAATACTAATAATACGCCATACGTGTATTGTACACCTGAATGTGTGCAGTAGCTGTAAACATAAAGGGGTTCAGGTATAAATCACAGAGCAGTAGTGGTATGGCTTTCTGGATTCCTGAAATAGCCTCTTGGGGTCGTATTCTGCTGCAAGTCCTGGTAATAAGCCTATGAAATGCATTGTGCTTCTCCATCATGGGATCCTAGTCCATGCTGGCATTATGGACGGTCTCTTTAATGAACTGCCAGAGGACGTGATCACAGGTGTGGATGTCAGGACTGCGTGGTGGCCATGCCTAGACAACCAATCCATCCAGCAGCCAGTCCCTTGGTCTGCGTGCAATGCACTACATATTCCTATCAGTAAGCACAGTGAGACACGCTCAAGAGAAAGGGCACCCCCTGTCGCATTTTCAATTTATCAGTGATTATGCGGAGATCGTCAGTGTAAAACTGAAATGAAACTGATTGTAGCGGCGCCTTCATTTCAGTTTCATGAGCGCATGTCATGTGCGTTTTAGGATCTAGTGTTGTTGAAGAAAGGGAGTTTCTTTGCATTACTCTGACATCTCAACTTAATTCGTATTACAGTATGACACACTGAAGGTGATTATAAGTATTGACCATTTATGTCAAAGCACATTGTTAATTAAATGCTTTGGCACTTAAGGTTTGGATCTACAGCATATGGTTACTGACGGGTTAATAAATCAATAGATTCATCTTTATTTTTTACAGGATACAATGCTCTGGAATAGGCATTTACTAACACTGTAGCAGGTTAAAATATGATGTCATTGTAATTTATTACCTGTGTGTGTCAAACTGCATTTTTTAGGGTCAGTGGCTGGTTGCCTACAGTTAAGAGAGCAGTGTAAACTGTGATCTCGTTAACCCTCTGTATTCAGCCCTGTTGTTTCACACCAAAGCAGCACACAGGTAAACTGTGACATTCCACATCTTCAGTTACAGTGTTTATAAAACTGGAGGGAACTATTCCTTAAATACCGTTCACACGATTTATCGTGCTTCGTTAATGAAAGTAAAAGCCAACCGATTCAATATGCAGGCTTGTCTCCAGGTATTTTGTTTCTTCTTTAAAGGTCTTTGGGAAACACCTGAAGTCTGGAATAACTTTAACTTTTTTCTAGGTAGTTTTGTTGCACAGAAAGCGATTCCCGCTTGAGTTGGAAACATCCCCCCTAAAAAAAAAAACTGACTTGCTACACTTTACACATGTTCAGTTATTATATACAGTACAGTTTTCTGCAATTAGGGTTACTGCATTTCTTTAGGTGTCCCACATATCTTCTATTTAAATGATTGATTTTGTTTGTTGAACAGAACTTATCTGTTGGTCTTGGGGTGGAATGTATGTGCCAGTGGAATGCCAAACAGTTTGATTTTCTGATGCCAGCAAGCAAGCTAATCTAACCCAGGTAGCCAATGTGTGAACTTGGTCAAGACCATCATGCTACACAAACTGTTTAAGTTGATTACACCTCAGAGAAGACAATGGCATTGACACAAACAGACTCTGCATAGACGTTACCAGAGTCTCAACAGCCAGCAGCTAAATGGCTAAACAAAGCAAGCTTTTCATGAGCGCTCACTGTAATCGCAGATTTAACAACTACAACAGCAGCAAAAAAACATGCTTACAGTGTGCAACATACACTGTCAATACTGTTTCATCCAGTGAAGCTTTCTCCTGTTTTACCGTCATTTGCTTTGATAGGGCTCCTTCAATTACTACCAGTTCTGTTTAAGAACAGGTGCTTTTTTTACATTACAGTGCGCTTAGAAGGATGAAGAGCAAACCTCCCTGAAATTGAACTTACAGTTGATCAGTTCAGTTAAATAAACTGTGATCAAATGCATCAAATAAAGATTTAAAAAAAACAATACCACTATTGCCAGGGCCAGTCAAACAACCACTGAACGGTTACCGTCAAGGAAACCTGGGCTGTACTGTGTGTATCCCATTCTCATGAAGGCTTTGAAGATACATGGCACCCAAAGGTTTCTGTTTATTTAAACCCTTTTTTCTGTTTACTCTTGGGTTGCAGTGGTTCACTGATTAACAACATCCAGCTGCTGCAAGGGGCCCACACCCATATCCCACCTCAAATCCAAAGAAACAACAACCACCACCACAGCCGGAGGGGGAGCACTCACCTAGGTCTCCATGGAAACTGTTGTCATGAGAGGCCCTGCTGGAAGGGGTCGAGTCGCCATCGTTAGGCCAGATCTGCCCCGTTTTCCGAACCCCAACTATGGTGGCCTCGGAGACCACCACGTGCTGTTTGTGGCGCTTTTGGGACTGGGGGGTGGGCGGGCTGCTGCTGTCAAAGGACTGCTGGGAGTTCTGGGATGGAGAGCGGCTCTTTTCTCGGAAGATGCGGTAGGTGGTCGGGCTGGGGGAGATGTGGCTGGACTGGCCAGAGGAGAAGTCCTCCTCGCTGGATGTCAGGTTCTCATTGGAGCTGCAGTCTGGCGTATACCCTCCACTTGCGTCTTCGAAGCTGCGAGGAGAGTAGGACCTGCGTGGCCAGGTGAGGTGTTTATCCTGGTCTCCACTGTGGTCCCTCATGTTGACACCTTTGCCTTCCCCGTCCCCCACTACCCCCCCGACGAAGACGCTTGTGTACGGCTGGCAGTCCAATGGCTGCCAGTGTTGCTGCAGATCCTGCTTGCCCCCGTTGGCGCGGATCAGGTTCTCCTTCAGGAAGCGCGGGTTGAGTTCAGCGTCCTCACACTCCGCGTCGTAGCCCGAGCTGCTCTCTGTGGACCTCCCCCTGTAGACTGGCTTGCGATACTCCACCACCCCAGATGCCAAGTTGCCCGGCAGGGAGTGCAAAGACCTCTTCCGTTCCATCTGCATGGCCTGGCTGCCCAGCGTGCTGATCTTGTCTGAAACGTCCCTGTCGTTGACTTTCACCAGCCCTTTCTCCTGGTGGTACTCCATGTTGACGTAAAAGGGTTTCTCCGTCCCACCCACCCCTCCGCCTTTCCCTTCCCCGGAGGAATGAGAGTTGGCTTTTTTAATCCTCTCGAAGTTGGACCTCAAGGCAGCCACACTCATGCTCTCTTTGGGCGAGGAGTCTAAGGGCAGTTCTTTTTCGGAGGTGGTGGAAACCCCCGGCACCCTGCGGGCAGACACTGGCCCTCTCTGTTTAGAAGGGGACGTGCCATCGAGTTCAAACTTGTCCTCACTGTAATATTTACACCTGTCTATATCCACCAACTCCCCTTGATAGCGTAGGTCCATAGCAGGGGAGGGCTCAGACCCCTCACTCTGGGAAGATGATTTCCTGACAGGGGGCGGCCTGGGTTTCAGCTTCTCCTCCACACCCCGGTAGTGTTTACTCCTGTCCAGCTCCCCTTGCTGTTCCAGCTGGGGGTCCAGGATGTTAGGTGGATCGGACCCCCCTGCTTCATTCAGCTGAGAGACTCTCCTGAAGCCCCACCTCTGACGGTCATAACTCTTTTTCTCTTTGGCAAGCAGAGTCTGCAGGTAAATCATTCGGAATCGCTCCTTGTTCACCTCCATCTCCAGCCTCCTAATTGAAGCTTTGCAGCGTTCCAGCTCCTGTTCAATATCCCCAACAGATCTTAACTCCATCTTGGGAGGTTCTGAGTCAGGAAACTGTGCCTTCCAAGCTTCAACAAAACCCACTGGATCCACCATGATGATTATTATTATTATTTATTTATTTGTATATTTTGTTGTGCTAGATCAATGAAACTTGCACAATGAATAAATTAAATAATAAAAATATATTTTCTTTTTTTTTATGTAATACTCCTGTCGCTCCTGGCAAGGTGTTTTTTATACAACAATGGTCCCCTTGGCTGTTTCAGTGCGTGTTGTGTGATTTAGCTTCTAATTCCACACACAGCATCTCTTTCGCTAGTAGCCGGACTAACACGCACTAGTTATTGATTGTACATGTTAACATGCAGTATGCGAATCCACGGCGCATTCTCCTTTCCGTCATGTGTTATCCACAATCATTCCACAGAGAATAAGGTAAAGAAAGAAAACGCTCTTTAGTCAGAAAATGTTTTTGCAAGATTTACAGTTTTTTTTCCATGCAGTTTGCGCCACAGCCATGTCCTCCATACACCACGAGAAAATATTTTTAATTTGTTATGTTTTTGCTTCCAGTTGTTCTAACCTCTATTGTACCAAATTCCCAGGCAATATAAATGGGGGAAAAAAAATTCAACAATCCAATTTTCCAGTCGATACCTCTGTTTTCCCGTTCCTGTGGGTGACCACGGATGTCTTGTCGCTGTTTGCGCCCTGTTATCCCATGTTTTTGCAGTTAATATCCGCACGCATTTTTTATTTTTTTTTAATCCAGATTTACTCAGTTTCCTTATCGTTGTTTCTTTCTGTTCTCCCCATGTCACTCTCTGGAACTGGAGCTGCTGCAGGAAAGGGCGGGGTTTTGGCTGTCCGTGATTGACACAGGTTGGTTCTGCATTTTAAAGAGACAGGGTACAACAATTGTTTAGTGTCTCCCCATAGCGATACTGTGCCTTTATTCTGAAAACACGTTTAACCCCAATGATAAGATTAGCCAGCTTTTTCTGTAAATTTGTATCCATTTTTATTATTAGTAGTATTATTAGGTAGGATAAGTGAATTGTCGTTATTATTACCGCAACAAACAAAGCTCGGAGTTTAATTAAATATTTACACAATGTAGCACTATAAGCTAAACAATATAACCCGCAATGTTTAGTATTATAATGACAGCAAACAAGAAAGTATATAAGTAACGATACAAAGTCATAGCCATACAAAGACAAATAGCAGCCTCCTGGAATACAAAACACACAATAAATCATCATGCAAAATACAATTCATACATTCAGGTGCTCCTAAAAATTCAAAACTACATTATAAATACACACATTTCTGGACAAAGTGACACTATAAATTACTTCGTTGTTATTATTATTATTATTATTATTATTATTATTATTATTATTATTATTATTATTAAATAAATAAATAAATACCACTAACTTAGTGGTTACCCAAGCATATCATTTCATAAACCCTCATAACCTCAAACGAGCCCTGCACCCACCCCCTCTGCTACTCGTTTCTTAAATCCTTCTCTCATTCCAGAGAAACGAGAATATATTTTTAGACCCTGAAATTGTCATCACACGCACCTATAAAATGACTTTAGAAAGCATCGCATAATGTGCATTGCGAATCCCGCAGAACCGCCTCGAGCGAAATTGCTGCTTTCTTAAAGCTGACTGGAATGTGTGTGTGTGTGTGTGTGTGTGTGTGTGTGTGTGTGTGTGTGTGTGTGTGTGTATATATATATATATATATATATATATATATATATATATATATATATATATATATATATATATATATATAAATCTAATTAAAGAGTGGGGTAACGCTTTGAAAAATATATCCCAAATACTCATATTCAGTGTAAAAGATACTGTGTGAAAAACGGCACTCAGAAACTATAGCGTGACCTAACATTTGCATGGTAATTTCTTGTGATGTTTAGGCTTTTATCACATGTGGCTATGCTTTACCAGGCTCTCGTAGTATTCACATGTATGCATGTATGCACATACGCTGTAAATGGTGCCAATCTGGCGAGGAGTTCAATTTCCAGAGAAGTGTTGAAGGGATTAAACTGCATGAGTTCTGCGTGACAAACCAGCTTCGGGAGAGGGCCAAAGAACATGCCAGACTCACTGCAGGCACGGACCTGGCTATGAGAGGTATGCAAATTCAAGCACTGGGTATCTATTAGGCTACACATCCATGTGGAATTCCCTAAAAGTTCTGAACAGACCAGCAAAGAAATTGAAAAGCCCAAAGCAGCTCTGATTAGTGTTTTTCTTTTTTTTTAATAAGACAGTAATTATAATAGCAGTATCCTAACTGTATCTCTGTAATCCTACCATGGATTGTACTGCGTTTGCTATCATTGTGAGTTACTCATAGTTGTATTGCTCAGTGAGATTTTATTTTTCCCTTGAAAACGTCTAGGATGCTGCTGAGTGCTAGGCATAGTCTTTGATTTCCTCATTCCAGAAAGTCATGCGAGGCTGTTACCTATTAACTAGTATGCTATAGACTAGGGGAAATCTACTAATCCAAGCAAGGACTGGGCTCAGTTTGTAAATTATATGCTGTACAAGCAAACTATGCACCTCTGTTATAAAGCGCAACATTAACCTACAAAATGACAGGAGCGCCCTCATGTGTCCTAAAAGTTACATTACAGTGCTAGCATCTTTTTTGCACATTATTATTATTATTATTAATAATAATAAAAAAGGTTGTGTTCATTTCACATCTCTATAATTGCTTACAAGCCGTTGCTTTGTTGAGATCCTGGCTGTAGAAAGCACGGGAAACTTGAATTGAACTGCAGTATTTCATTAACAAGCTGTCCGGTTTAAAGGTGTAATAGCCAAGACTTTCATTGCCACCTGAGTCAAAGTGAAAAGTCTGGAAAACTAAAACACTCATGGACTTGGGAGAATGCTGTATACCCTGTAGTGTACCTTTACTACAGTGCTCATGAAACGTGAGGAGCGACGGCACTGGCTACAGGAAGGTACCGCCTCCTCAACACTCATCTGTTTAGACTGCACTTGTAGATCTCTTGACCTCAGCACCACGTTTCTCCATCCTCAGCTGATGCACTATCCTGGCGCTGTTGCACTACAATTAGATCATTGTAGATGTAAATTGTTGCAATCCTAACTTGTTGCATCTTATTTCATATTATACTTTAGTAGTGTAATTTGCACTTACTGTAAACTATACTGTATTTAAATATTGATTTTTGCATTGTAACCATATACTGCCTTGTAACACCTGTAAGTCACCTTGGATAAAGTGCCAGGCTGTGTGGCGGTTTTGTGATGTTCTGGAAACACCAGACTCATTTTACTTGGGCCAGACTCGAACCCAGGCCACCAGGGCTACAGTGAACCAGCCCAACTGTGCCGCCTAGCCCGGTTTAATGTTTCTATACAGTAGTATTTTGTTGGAGAGTAAAAAGTGCTTATGCAGCGCCCCCTTGTGTAGTTTTGGGGAATTGAGCGAAACTCTGCTAATCCAGTGAAGAGAAGCAGAAGGTACTCTCAGATTGTCTGTCTGACCTATTTTATTTTAAAATAACTGACCTGGGTTAAAGAAAAGCTATATCATCAGACACCAAATCGTTGTCCAGGAGAATATATTGAACTCTATATATAAAAAAAAAAAAAAAAAAAAATGTTATATACATACTGTAGTATAGGTTTTGGAGTTGTCGATGTCTTTAAAAAGTGTTAACATGTTAAAACAATTCAAAACTCAACATTTGCAACAAAAGCGTTTAATTCGTCTCAATGGATCTGACAAAAACAGTTAATATTTGAATTACACGTGTTATTTGTTTCATCTAAAATCTAAAATCTTTTTTTTTTTTTTTTTTTTTTGGCATTGATTATACTCAGATCAGAAGCTTCAAGAAATCTACGAATCGCCCGACTTTGAAATACATTCGGTTAAACTGAATAGGGTTAAGCAATTACTAGCAACGTCGCTTAAAATAAAATTAACGCCAATGCCAAACAAAACAAAAACAGTATGGCAATTAAACAAACGAAACCACGACTCGGAGCCCCGCATCGGCTTGTTTATTAAGCGCAGTCAGATTTGTTGAAGGATTTGCTGGCGGGGGTGGACAGCGTCTGGTGTGTGACTTCACAGGCGAAGTTCTTGTGTTTGTTCCACTCCGACTCGGACAGAATGAGGTAGGGGCTCATATCGAAGCTGTTGTCGGCTAGCTGCTGCGGCTTCCCCGTCTTGACTCCGGCGGCCGTTACGCTCCCGTTCACCTTCCAAGAAAGTGCATATGGGAAGAAAACTCACGCACTCGGTGCCCCGAATCGGCTTGTTTATTAAGCGCAGTCAGATTTGTTGAAGGATTTAAACAAAAAATAAAATAAAAAAAAAAGGTTTACCCCATCGCAACACACAAAGCCTAAAATTAATATTTAATAATATAACATTAGAACTGTAAACTCACATTTGCGCACTTTAAAGTTACATTTCGCACTGGGCATACTGTGGCGACTTACCTACCAATGTTTCAGAAACCAATGACTACTCAGTAAGGATTTAGTTTAAAAGTTTTCAAAAATATTTTAGCCCCATATTAAATTAATCCAATTATACTGACATTGCAATGAGCAAATTACAAGCAGACGGTGACCTATCTGTATGAGTCACTCAGTTAAAATTTTAAAAAAAAGTAAAGTTGCTAAGTTCATTCTAAATGCATGAATCCGGGGCAGAGTCAAGACAAGAAATTGGTTACAAAAACGCCTTTTCATCAACATAAAATCACTTTGGAATTCTCAAAGCTTACTGCAAATTTTTAATAACGCTTTTTTCTGAAGGGGGGGGGGGGGGGCATAAATTACTAAAAATAATTTAAACAAAAAACGTACATACAAAACTTACTTACAACTAATTGTCTATGTTAATTTCAGGTTTTGTAACTGAGCGCCTTTTTTTTTTCTTTCGGATACAACTTGTGCTGATGGTGAAATGGGTAAAGACGAGCAGGGAATCTAATCCGTTGTTTGCAAGTGGTCAAAACCAACATTTAATGGATTCCTTTTTTATTATGACCCCGTCTGTGATATAAATTAGTGTTTTTTTTTTAAATACCTTTATAGGTTTCTTTTCCCCTCTCTTGAAAATCATGCAGTTTTCATATTGGAATACTTTGCTCAGATGTCCCTTTTCAAAGTTGTTGTTGTTTTAACAAATAGCAAAGGGTTAAGGTTAGTAAATATATCTTATTGAGACCACAGTACACCTCAATTTGATTGGATAAATTTGTTTGATAAATACATTTCAGTAATCATTTAAACTGTCTACAGCCATTTTAAATGTAAAAAAAAAAATCTGGAAATAAGCACACTAGTATATAAGGTAGATTTCACTTTCTGCTGACGTGCAGTGTGGTTCCTTCCCCGAAGACGAATGCACAGTGAATCTTCACGAGTAAAAGGGAGCAGTCCCGGCCGGGGAGCAGTCAGCCAGTCTGCCTGCACACAAGTTCACTCACTCGGCAGATTGAAACTGCACAAGGGGGAAAGCGCCTACTGTATTCGTAAGTATAAATTAATTTGTTTTAATAGATTGAATTCTTCAGTTATTATGTTTTGAAAAGACACTACACTTTCCATTGATCCTCTATTGACGACACGCTTTGCGAGATCGTTCTTTTGAATTGCTTGGAATTATTTTATTGTTGTATTGTTATTTCATTGGACTACTTGGAGCTCTGTTGTATTTGTTCTGACACTATTGAGGTGTACCTGTGCTGGCCCTGCTGCCACAAAGTCAATACACTAAACTAAACTAAAATGAGAACTTTTTTTTTAACCTAGTATGGTACCAGCTATCATTTATGTCAAATTACATGACATTTTTGCAGTAACATGTGCTTCATTTCAAAAGATCACAAGCAAGATCTGTGTGTTCATAACCACAGACATCTCTTAGCTATAAAAGACCAATGGAACACTCAGGTAGAAGCTGAAGAACATTTGGAGACATGTGGAAACAGGTTGGTTTGGCGATACTCTCACAAGGTGGTTAGGTTCATGGATTCAGTGGCGTAACTTTGGTTTCAAAGTTGTGGGGGGCATGTCCCCTGTATCTCCCAGGTAAATTACGCATACGGTTGCATTGATTAACCAACAAAACCAAAAAAAAAAAAAAAAACTCCTATATACTGTAAATACGTTTCTACAATTTGAAACAAAAAGAAGAAATGCACACATAACAATTCTCATGTTGATGTGCTGCGGGCTGTGGCAGGAAAATGGGTAGTTTGGAACAGTATATACAGTATTGTGAAATATAGATTCAACCATATTGGTCAGGGGTAGTAGGGATTTCATATGTTGTATTAGTCCCTCAATATTTGAAATATTGCTTGGTATCAAATCAACGTTTCACACAAGAAAACAATAATGTTTAAACTGTATGCTGAGTTTGTGTGTGTGTGTTTTTAGTTCATGTTAACCAATTGTTATCAAAGGGTTTGTGGAAATGATGACATTTGTTCTGTGTGAACCGTGCAGTGCTGCTTCCTGTTGCAAAGCCCTGGAGGTTTTTGGTAACAGTGCTCTGTATGACTGTGCCACTGTGTGAATTTACCTGAGTTTGGGTGGCACACACCACGGTAATAATTGTTTTGTCATCACTGGTTACTGGGTGAACTGGTACCAGCAGAAACATGGAAGCACCCCGAGATATCTTCTACACTACAAATCCAACTCTGAAAAGGGCTCTTCAGCTCCTGCTCGCTTTTCTGCATCTAAAGACACTGCAGGCAATGCTCTGCATCTCCAGTGTAGAAGCAGAGGACAATGCTGAGTATTACTGTGGTGTGTGGCACCCAAACTCAAGCAAACACACAGTGGTGTGTTCTAATGGAGAACTGATAAAAAAAGAATAAAAAATGCATTAAACCAATGCCATACACTGCATATTAGAGGCATAGTGAAAGAACCATGCCCAAGGATAGTGGTGGTGTCCAAGTCTTAATTAATGGTGGTCTGTGGGTGGTTTGGGGTATCTGAAAAAGGGAGGTATTTGACTTTCCACCCCATACTATGTTAGCTAAAATATTCCATTATGGAATTGAGTGCTGAAATAGTTAATAACAGAAATAATTCCAGTACAATATGTTGGCTATAGTATAGAACCCTCACCCAAAATTTGCCCAGAAACAACTTTTTAATTCTTTTATTTCTTTGCCTGCAAATTAAGTTAATTCAATGCATTCGTTTTACATGGTTTAATGTAATAATATATATCTCAAGGGTTTTGGTATATTGCATTATATTACATATACTACATTGATGCTGAAAGATAAGAAGCACGCCAATATAACGATAATATCGCTACATGATAAAGGGTTAACGTTTCGTCCCAACAGGAAGTACAGCCCCACTTCCTGTTAGCAACCATTGTAACCTGTTGTTGGTTTCCAAGACCGAACAAACGGCGGATACTGGGTTTCTACAGCAGGGTGTTTGTTGTAAGTAAATAGTATAACTTTTAATTTGCCTTTGATGAATGAAAAAACCGTGTGATAACGCCTTTTTAAATATAAGTTTTGTTTTTAGAATATTCTGTTTATTCAATATATTAGCCTTGGATGATATAACTTGAAAATAATATTATTAACGTATTATTACACGAGTTTTAACTTGTTTTCACTTGTTTCGCATACACTGTGTAGTTACGGTATGCTAACACTACAGCAATGGCAAGATTTCTAGATTGTAATAATACGAAGTCTCCTTCTGTGAAGAGATGGAGACTGGCTTATTTTGGCGAATACATTACGTGAGCTGGTTTCTTGTATCCCATATCCTATAACAGTTTTATGTAAGTCTAACTATATTGCATTCAAATGGTGATGATTGTACTATCAGCAATGCCACAATAGACTTATGCCTTCCTATTGCTTCAAGTTGTGCTATTGTAGTCTTAACATATTAATGCATTTTTGGTCGTTGCCCTTTTGCAAGACCTTATTTTGATTAAATTCCTTCGACAGTAGTATAATATATTTTTCACAGGGATGAAAATAAGACTCCCATTGCACAGCAGTTTGACCCATTCCAGGTTTTACTGTTAGTTTAATCAAATACACCTGAGCTTGTTACCTATACACTCGAGCTAATCAGCCTCCTAGTAAAACCTGGAATGGGTTAATCTGCTATGCAATAGGAGTCTTATTGCCATCCCTGTTTGAGCAATACACACTGTAATTTGTCAATATGATATGTATTGTAAATATAAAACATATGCATATCTTCATTTTTTAGCTGTCTGCTGCACTCTCAAAATGAGTGAACAGATCAAATACATTGTGGAGCAGCTCAATAAGGAGCCCTTCAAGAAAAACTTCAACCTGATCACATTCGACTCTCTGGAGCCCATGCAGCTTTTGCAGGTTCTCAATGATGTTCTGGCTGAGATTGACCCCAAGGTGAATACCCGTCGACATTACTGTAACATTCATCAGATCTGTGTATTACTATAACATTCCTCAGATCTGTTTATTACTGTAACATTCATCAGATCTGTGTATTACTGTAACATCCATCAGATCTGTGTATTACTGTAACATCCATCAGATCTGTGTATTACTGTAACATTCATCAGATCTGTGTATTATTGTAACATCAGATATGTGTATTACTGTAACAACTATATGTGTGGCCACTCCCCCATTAGCACCAATTCCCTAACTGGGGAATGGCCACACCAGCTTTACATTTGTTTTTTCTACAACAGCAAAGTATTGATATTCGAGAGGAAATGCCAGATCAGACTGCCAAGCGCATGTTCGGTCTGCTTGGAATGATGAAGTACAAGCTACCTGGAACCAATACAGATACGTACGTTTTGTTCTTTTAACTGAATTATGTTACATTCAAAAAAAGAACCTGATTAAAAACGCACAGATGCTAAAGTAACACTTCTTAATTTGATTATATGTCTTTAACCAGATTTGTGAAGAATATCCCATTTTCAGGATGTGTAATGCTTTTTATTTTTGTTTATGCAGAAGTAGCTTTCGTCAAGGCCTGGTGACCGGCAGTAAGCCTGTGATTCACCCTATACTCTACTGGTTACTACAGCGGACCAATGAGCTGAAGAAGAGAGCTTATCTGGCCCGCTTTCTGATGAAGCTGGAAGTCCCTGGAGAGTTTCTGCAGGACGATGTTGTTGCCGACACATACCACCAGGTGTGCTGTCTGCTAAGCAGAGTCGTGTTGATGCGCAGCTAAATAAAAGGTTCACAGAACATCCCTTTCAACTGAGAATGATATGCTGCTTGTATTTATGGGGTTGCCTTCACTAATGCATAATGACTACATCCATGTTTACGATGTAAATAATCAGTAAAGTATAGTACAAAAATACATTATTGTTACAATCTAACAGTTGAAAATAAATGCCTGTTGCTACATACAGTACTGAGAAGAAGCAACATATATAAATATATAGAGTAAGTGAAACATGGGTGTGGAAAATAATGCTTTAAGTAAAATGGAAACATATTGGTAAGAAATGCATGTTATAATGTGGGGAAATATGCATACAGCAGCCGTTTTAATTAGTGTACAAGGCCCACAGCCCCATTTGATTTCTATGGAGAATGGAAACACTTGTGGCTTTCAGATCCTGTGTGGAATGAACATTGATCTCTTATCATCTTTATAGTTTATTCCAGGCCCCTTGCTAATACAAAATCCATGCAAATATTTCCTTTATTACTGACCTTACAACTGAAGAGAACTGTTTGCATTAGTTTTTATTTGTTTAACTTCCTAAGTGACGTTTGCTCTATTTAATATTTTAGTACGGAGAGCTGGTTGAAGGATTCAAAACCTTACACAAGGAATGTGAGCATCTGAGGAGTTCTGGTTTCTCCACTGCAGAAATCCGAAGGGTAACGAAACAAAAGTATTACCTGTGTACAGTATATTGTGATTGGGTCAGGGTTTCCCTGTAAACTACATTCAAGTCAATGAAATGTCACCATATTATCAGTTCCTATTTACTGTATATATTTATAAATTAATTTAAAACAAATAAAATATAAATATGCATATATACTAATAATAAAGAAAAGTAAGTTTGTATTTTCTGTCCCCCGATTAAACAGCACCACACAATACACAGCTTTTCTTGTAGGAGAGTTTGAACTGTAATCGCAAGGAATTACAGCTGATTTTCCAGGCTTATTTTTTTCAGGATATTTCTGCAATGGAGGAAGAGAAGGATCAGCTTGTCAAGCGAGTGGAGCGGCTAAAGAAAAGAGTAAGGCTGCTAACACTGAAGTCAGAATCCTTGGCATCCTATTAAGCGCATGATATTACAGGGATCAAAATGAGTTTGAACTAACAGGATCACATATCAAGCTGACAGCAAAGATTTTACCCGACAACAGGAGAGGTCAAGTGTTTATTAGAGTAATAATCTAGTGGTATTCTGAGCTGTGATCCAGGAGTAGTAACTAGACACCAGACATATATTCTTAAGTAAATTTGTTGTGAAACTCAATCTTGTGTGTAAGATTTTTTTTTCTGCCAGTTATCTGTAGTGTGGCTATTTGTGCTGTAGGTGGAGACAGTGTCCAATAACCAGAGAATGCTTGAACTGGCTCGGCAGCTACGTGTGGAGAAGGAGAGAGAGCTGTCTCTCGCACAGCAGAAGCAAGAGCAGAAAAAACAGGTACTGCGAACAAAAGATCAGCTTTTCCTTTGGTGCTACTTCAGAAAACAAATCACTGCAACGCTAATTAATGGTGTAGTGTCCCATATAGTACCTTTAAAGAAGTAGCTAATGTAAATCTTATATTTCTGAACCAAGCTGAAGAAGGTTGTTATCCAAATGGAAAATGCATTTGAGATGCTCACAAAATATATTATATATTGATTTTAGAACCCTCATTACTGATGATTAAAAGCCCTGTTCTGGTCTCATTTGCAAATTGCATTTGTTAGAATTCAATATCTGACGGTAGAGTATTCTGATTTGTCTTTATTTTTTTTATTTTTTTGGCAACTTTAAAGCTGTTTCTTGCAGAGCAAAGACTGCAGAGATCGCAACTGCAACTGAAGGACCTTCGACAGGCAGCAGCAGATGCAAAGCCAGAGAGTAAACACGTATCAAACACTATTGTTTTCAATCTTGTACCAATGCCAAAATAAGTGCATAGGGCAAGGGTTGACAAAGAAACAAAAACGCAGATCATGTTGCTTCATTGTAAACTGGCCCAGATAAATTTAAGTACAATGACCTTGCTTAGTTTTGATGTAAATGCTCACCCAGTGCATAGCCCTCTACACTACTAAGTACTGTCCACTCTGTAAAGTTTCCAGTTCTAGGAAATGCATTTACTGGTATCTATATTTACATGCAATATGTTCTATATTGCGGGCCCTTTGTAGCAGAGCACTGATATAAGTTGCTTTAAATGTTTGATGGAAAAGCAGCAATACAACCTTTTTACTTAACTGGATTACTCTGCTCCCCAGTTACCTCATCCAGTGTAAGGACAGTGCAGAAAGGTGTAACTAAACTTCACTTACTGGAGAGCCTTTAATTATTCGTTGGAATTCTTTGCAAATGGAGAGAATGGAATTGCCCTTATTTTCTATGTGTTTCATGAGACAGTACTAGTCTTCAGAATATACATTGTCCTTTACAATATAGCTTTTCAGTCTGTGGTTTCATCCTCTGTGCCCTTCAGAGATCCTGGGGAATTGCTGTTCTCAAGAGATGGCAACCATACATTGATCAATTAAATGGGAAAATAAGACAATTTAATCTCTTTGATGAAATATCTTAAATATGGAACAGTAGGACAACACAGCACTAAAGTTAAGCATTACAGTATATGATGTTTAGATTTCTCTCCCTGTGTTTTTTTTCTGTTTTGTTTTTGTTTTTTAATCCCTATTTAAATTTTATTTAAAAAAAAAAACAGCTGGCTGCAGCATAATTAATATTCTTGATGTAAGCTTTATTTACAATGCATAGATTTGGAAAGAGATTTGGGGGATTTTTGAATGTTTATTTTCAAGCTTCTATCTTGTACCTACACGTATTTATATCACAGTCTGGCAGCTGAAGAATGTTTGTTGTAATGTCCCTTTTTGTCATGGAATAAATTCCAAACCCGCTCACCAGACTAGAATATGAAAACCAAAAATAACTTTATTAGCTGTCAGGACAAAGCAAAATAAATATTTTTTAACAACCTAAACCTGCATGATAGCTTGAAAAGAGGCCCTAAAGCCTTTAAAATAAACACACAAAATACTGTACTCATAAAGTTTAAATTGAGTTAGTTTCCAGAGGGATATTGAAGTAGCTGTCCTGTAAAAAGCCCTTGTATTAACTCCCCTTTGCTTTTGTCAAGCACAAGGTATCCATTGTTTCTCTCACTGATTAAATAAATGTCATATCCCACGAGGGATTATTATACAGTGCACACTTGACATGCAGCACAATGTAGAATTTTATTACATCCCTTTTAAAAACAAGCACTTGTCATTGTTTCAAGGTATGTTTTGTTTTATCTAGTTATGCAACTGAGTGCTGTATTCACTGTGTCCATGGGCGTGAAGATGATAAGAGGAAAATGTAAATGCTAGTATATTTATAGTGACCATTTATGTGAAAATCACCACATCGCACATAAAAGCCTGTTAATGTGTTCTCTGTTTTGAAGATCAGTTATATTCACTAGCTTTGTAATCTTTTCATTTTTTTTTTCAAAGGCAGTTTGTTTTTCTTCAGAGAATTAGATTGAAAAATGACTTGTATGGTGGCATTACCATTATTGAAATTAGCAGGTGCGGGAACATAATACACCAGACTTGGTTGTTTTTCATGAGCGAGGCTGATCAAAGGTACTCTACCGCCTGCTGTAGCTAATTCAGAAAATCTAGATGTTTTCTGAAGTGTTGAATATGTATTTTAGGTTTAATGAAGAGACTGGAAGAGGAGATTAAGTTTAACACCTACATGGGGACTGACAAACTCCCCAAAGAGCTGGAGAGCAAGACAAGTGCTGTGCAGTACCTGCAAAAGGTGGTGTTGGAGCCAGCCATGGGGCATGCAGAAATAGGCGAGCTCGAGGACAAGGTAGTGCATCGAATTAACATTGTATAAAACCCTGCACACTCCTATTACTGTAAGGTGCAGCACTGCCTTCTAGTGGTTGTCAATGTCCTGAGTTTTAAATGGTAAACAGTTGTCTGTTAAATGATCTATGTATTGAAGTCCCCATGGTATGCCATGTGGTGTTTAGTTGTGTCACAACAATGGCATTCCTGAAGTCTTATTGTAGAGGGCTTGTGAAACTGTTATATGCTGCAAGGCCAGAGCCCACGTCAATGGTGGTCTGGTGGGATTTCATTTAAAAGACTGTAGCCATTGAATATATATATATATATATATATATATATATATATATATATATATATATATATGATATATGATATGATATATAGTAGAAAGTAGAAATGCCGGCACTACAAAGACGCCTCAATCATTTCCAACACATACAAGGTGTTTTGTCCCAGGAAAAAAAAATTGAAAGATAAAATACGTTGTATGATGTTTCCATCATATATATCCTAAAGTGTCTCTCAGTTATTCATATTTTAAGAACAAGGTAACTATAAAAACTAAATGAAGCTTACACGTTTCGACATACTGTTTTCATCAGAGCATGTTGATAAATTTAGCTCATAGACTCTGTTAACTGCAGCTGATATCCGTTGTCAATGAACTCTCATTATCTAATTGCATAAACTCACAGTCTAATCAGTTGGTTCAATTTCCACCTTTAGGTGCATTAGATAAGTTATTAGACATTTCATCATAAAACACACAATGTATTATCAATTTATACATAGCCAACAACAAATTGTTAATTCTATTAACATTGGAAACAAGTGAATTAATTGATTCAATTTGCATCATTATGAAAAACAGTCCATTCATTGTCCTAAGCGTGTCCAACAACAGTTCAAATGCAATATTCATAATTATGTCAACATTAAAATACCATTGGAAACATACCAATATATCTGACCTATTATAAATTTCATATTGGAGAACAATGATACAGAAACAAAAAATTCCCTATAAGCCATCCAACAATAACTTGTAATTAAGGAATTTCATTTTAGAGGGAACAGATTAATTCCTTCATTGAGACCAATGGGTTCTACAGTTTGGGTGGCAAATGCCCAATATGATTCTCTCCGTAATAATAAATGTGTTAGATTGCCATCTCAAGTTTTTTTTAATGTTGACATAATTATGAATATTGCATTTGAACTGTTGTTGGACATGCTTAGGACAATTAGTGGATTGTTTTTCATAATGATGCAAATTGAATCAATTAATTATACTGTTTCCAATGTTACTAGAATTAACAATTTGTTGTTGCATATGTATACATTGTTAATACATTGTGTGTTTTATGATGAAATGTCTAATAGCTTATGTAATAGATCTGCGTTTCATTCTAAAGGTGGAAATTAAACCAATTGATTAGACTGATTTTATGCAATTAGATAATGAGGTTCATTGATAATGAATATCAGCTGCATTTAACAGATTGTATGAACTCCATTTTTCAACATGCTCTGATGAAGACATTATGTTGAAACGCGTAAGCTTTATTTATTTTTATTTTTACCTTGTTCTTAATAAAATAAGAATAACTGAGAGACATTACATTACAGTACATGCATAGAGCTGAATGGATTATATTTAGGAATCCCTGTGAGGTTTCCCTGTGATTTACTCCTGTGTCCGTATACAGACTGTCTTTAGCTGAGGTTCTAAGTGTATTATAATCTAGATTATTTTCCCAGTACTATCACCTGATTTGCCGAATCCTGATAAGCAGTACATTTTTGTTCCAAGCAGTTCCTCTCTTTCAGTTTTATTCCTTTGCGAACGTTGACTATTTGTTACAAAAAGCAGCTAATGCTTAAATTCAGATTTTTTAATTTTTTTTTACATTTTATTTTTAGATCCGTGAAATTAACATTACGATTAACCAACTGATAGAAAAACGAATGATGAGGAATGACCCGATGGATGATAAACTTTCTCTTTTTAGACAACAGGTAAGTTTTACCAAAACTAACAAACCACAGACAGCCCACACTTTTTATTGTGGGCTCCAGTTCGTTGCCAGAAAAGGGCGTTTCCCAATAAACTGTTTGAGATCTCTGTGCAACTATTCAGCAACAAAAGCTAAAGACACGATAAGGTGCACAACAGCAGGTGCCCATGCAGTTGGCTTTGAACACGGCAAGACATACCTGTTTCTAATCCAGTAATAGGCCTAGCGCAACATGTTCCTGCCCACTATTAAGGCCACTTTGTAATACTTTTGCCAGTCGGTTTGTAAGCTGTCTAAATGTGGGTGGGAGACTCCAAGTGAAGTAGGCAGTTGTGTTTAGTGTGGGCCTTTATTGGGTAAACAACAACAACATACATGAAGAGTCTGACGAATTGTGAACAGCAAGTGTATTATTGATGGCTTGTTTTGTCAAGTAGTCGTGAGTCATTTGCTTTGCAACACAGTGATTACATTCAGGTGATAGGAAGGGAGGATAGCAATTACCATTACAGTTCTCTGCTCTACTCAACTGCTCTACTCAACTGCTCAAAGTTCAAGATTGTCCCAGTTGTTCAGAGAAAAGATGCCTATGGATTCCAGTCTTAACCAGTAACCAGGGGTGTGAATGTGTTTACAGACCAGACATTCTAATCTGGTGATAAATTGGAAGAACAGTTCCGATAGTAAAAGCTAGTTTTCTTTAATCTGAAAAATATGTTTTGCATCTCAATAGTCCTAATTAAATCTGTGCAAACCAGATCTGAAAATTCGCTGGTGATCAGATAGTTGAATATTTTCCTTTTGGAGCTTTGAACTAGTAGCCGAGTAGGAATTAACAGCTGCCCTCCTGTTCAGAGATTCATAATAATAATAATAATAATACTAATAAAGCAACAATGTTGTTATAATACCATGTTAATTGTATTTGTATTTAGGTCTGCAGTAGTTTTTAAACAATTTTTTAAAATAATTATTCTTTAATGCTTTAAGTTGGCCTTATGGACCAGTGGTAGGGTTATATATTTTTTTGTTTTAGTAAAAAATCTAAATTTAAGACACAATGCATGATAAAATAGATAACATGATGATTAACATGTAGAGAGAGATAGTGGGATATGTGTTCATAGTAACAATAAACCACAATACTGTACCATTGTAGAACCCGTTTGCAGATAACACACACTGTTTAGCGTTGTAAAGTATTTATAACTGAGAGCTTTTAAAGCTCTCAGTTATAAATACTTTACAATGTAACATTTCTAATGGCAGTATATGTGAAGATCAGTTTACTTCTAGGGACCGGGCAGCTGCGACATCCATCAAATGGAAATGACTTTGTCAGTAATAAGCATTGATAAGCTGGTACTAGGGACGTATATGTGATTTCAATGATCTCATTCATCACAATACTGCTGTATTCCATTGGCCATGAATTTAATGTATCTAAAAAGAGGGTGAAGTAAGTGAATGTGAGACAGTTTTCTCATCTTTTCTGCAGAGAAGTTTATCATTTCAGACCTGCCAAATTCTTACCCCTTTTTTACAGTACCATATTAGGCAGAAACCTGGCATGCAAACCCAAAGCTGTTGCCAAAATTAGCCTTAATATGGATAAGGTTTGTAAGCAGTTGCACAATTTTTTTTTTTTTTTTAAACCAAAATTAAAACGAGGCAACATATAACAAAAAAGGTTGTGGGAATCAAGTATGTTCAGACTAATGTAACTGTGATCGTCACAGGGCACTATGACCTGCTGATGAGTTAAAAACAAAACATTGCTAAGCAAATGTGTGTGCATGCCTGGGAGTAGATTCCATTCTGCTGTTTTTAATTCCTCAATGATCAAGACCCTCCTCATGACAAATGGTGACCATATAAAACAGGTTATGGATGCATTTATGGCCTTTAACATACTGATTTATACCAAGAAATCCATGACTTTACATGTTGGTAGACACATTGATGTACTGTAATGAATTTGTTTGAGTGCAGTCTCGGGGTCTGCTTAGTTTACTGTAGTAATGACACAGGCTGTTAACAAGACACTCGGATGGTCACTTTCCATGTTTCAGTGCTTTGCAATGAGTGTCTTCTTATTACAAACTTCCTTTGTTTCATTTCAGTCCAGACAATATACAGTATGTTTGTAATTTTGTAAAGGGACCAATCAGGAGAAAAATGGCAGCTTAAAAACACAATAGGTAGCACAGGGTCATTAGTGCCAGTTTTGTAAGGAATGACTTATGCCTTGGAATTTGACTGGATATGTATGTATCAGTATATAGTACAGTTGGTATGAGAAACAATCTAGCCCCAGGATAATAGCTGGTTGATGTTAAGGCACAATGTCAAGCAGTACCGTTTCTGCTGCAGTAACTTCACCTGCTACTGTGTGCACAGGCATCCATCATTGCGCGCAAGAAGGAAGCTAAGGCAGAGGAGCTGCAGGAGGCGCGGGAGGAGATGGCCAGCATGGACAAGGTGCTGACGGAGAAATCCAGCAGGGTGCGCGACCTCGACAGCAATGAAGTGGTGCAAGGGGACGAGGTAGGAACGCGCATCTGTATCTGAGTACACCGGCACTGACATTCAGAGCAGAATCATTTCCAGAAAAGAGATGTGTGAACATGTGAGTGTCTGATTTCCTTTCATTTGCAGGGTTTGAAATAAGACTCACATTGCATAGCAGGTTTGGTTTCCATTGCTGGTTTAAGACACACCTGAGCTTGTTACCTATACACTGGGGATAATCAAGATCATATTAAAACCTGGAACAGATTAAATGGCTCTGCAGTAGTCTTATTTCCATCCCTGATGTGTATGTGATGTTTAGTTTAACATTTAAAAAAAAAAAAAATCAGCTAACAACTGTGGAAATACTTTGAAATACTTTGTAATAATTATCATAAGTTCAGCTGGCTAACTTCAAACATGACTTTGTTTGTTTTGGACTGTCAATAATAATAATAATAATAGTGCAGCCAATTTGTATTTGACTTACCCTGTTGTGATTCCAACACCCAGCCACCTCAGGTGGTTGTGCAAAAAAATATATAAATACATTTATTTAATAATAATCAACCTTGATTTAATAATCAATCCAATTTGTAGGATGGGTTGAAGCTTTTATTTTATTAAACCCAGAAAAATGAGGTTTTCCCAAGAGGGTTGCATTGATTTGCCCTTGCATGTTTTATTTTTATATTCCTCAAGTGTTTGGGAGCGTTCTTTTTATTTGTCAAAGATGTTTGTCACAAGAATGTTTATAAATAGCATTTAGCAAAATGGGTAAGCACCTTGGAGAAAAATAAGCAAAAAAATTAAATCTCAATAGAGGTGCAATAAAATCCTTTATTTTCAAAAAAGCACTATTGCGTAACATTCACAAACAGTATTCCTTCTCTATAATCTGCTAACACACACCAATAAATAAATACGATTGTGGGACACTGCAGCTTTAAAATACTCTCTGGAACCATTTATTTTTAGAGCAAATATTTATTTGAAGAACTTTGCCTTTCTTTAAAAGGTTATTCAACTGATTATCATTTTTGTATACAGTATATGACGTGCATTACATTGTAGCGATACACATCAATGAACAATGACGAGACCACAGGCCAAACATCAATTATCTGCTTCTCAGAGTTTGCTACATTCTCATGCATATCTTTTAATAGAATAGTGAAGAAAAGCTTGAATCTGGCCAGTATCATCTAAAATGTGTTGGATAAAGTCTAATGAGATGTGTACTTTTCACAGGCCTCCTTTTTAATTATGTCTGTGTACTTTAGGTAAAACATGGCATCAGATACATTACACAAGTGTTATAATAATAATAATATACAAAAAACTCTACTGTAGCTGTGAAACCAGTGTGAAGAAGCTAAACTTCACTAATGCGCTAGCCCCCACCAATTGTGTCTGTTTGGATTTATTTGTTTGGATTTCTTTAATCTGTCCAGTCCAAAGAACTGTAGTTATTTTTATCTTAGGATATTGATAGGCTAATGGAAGAATGCCTATCTGTTGAAAGAAACTATAAATGTTGTTTAAAATAGTCCATTGTGGTTGACATTGGATGATATATTTACAGTACATAATACATCTTTTCAATGGTGGTTAATACACAGATAATAATTGTTATTGAACTGAATACGATTACAAACCAATAGGGTTTTTAGCCAATTTTCAACGTTTAATGGTCCGTGCAGACAATGTGCAATGAGTAATCGTAAACAAATCTATATTGAACGGTGTTTCAGCTTTACAGTGTCAGCTATTGTTAACTTTCCTGCCTGAGTGTTTTATGAGGCCCTGTTACATGGGTACCTTGGTTTCAAATCCTGACTGGGTGAAAGGCAGGCAAAGTAAACATCTGACACTTTTGCATTGCGCTTTTTCTTGGAAAGATTTAAAAAGTCTTTGGCTAATGGCCATCTCTCCATTCTATGCCTGTGATGGATAACTGAAAACTTGAGCGCATGTCGCACTTGATTTGACAAGATGTTTAAAACTGCGCTCCTCGCAGCACAGATAGTGCATGCCCATAACAGGTAATAGCATTGCCTTCTACCCTGCAGGCCAATTAAAAAATGAAAACAAAACGGTTCTATAATTTAATAAAAAATAGGGTTATTTGCATACTGAGTTCCTCTTTTGTGCTGTGTACTGTTGCTAGGGATAAGCTGAGCTGTCTTGGCTTATCAAAAGTATTTTCCATTTTGTCAATGATGAATAGCATGGGTCACACTGGAAGTGTTTGGCTGATCTGTATATAAGAGTGTCACACTTCAGTTAAGATTCCAGGGTCTTTCCTGCTGTATTGTACCCCAGATTGAACTGTAGCGTATATTTTTAGCAGCATTGTACTTATATGGGTAAAGCAGTAGCAGCAAGCCCTGCAAATAGCAGCACTGCAATTCTAAGCAGAGGTAGTTTGATTGTATTGTAACCAGTGACATATTATTTCATTCATATTTAAAAATGTTTTAAGTTTAGACTAACAGCTGTATTTGCAGGGGAAAAAAGCAGGCTGAAGCCTTTGAGCTTCCACTGTTAATTAGGTACTGTATATATTCTTAACCTTGTCTGCAGTAAAAGACAATACAGACTGTTGGTTGCGTACAACTCGTTTTTATTTAAAGCAATTAGTCACTTGTACCAAACTGTATTGAGTGGCTGAAAAGCAAATGTCCTGGTCTTTCAGATTACACCGTGTAACAATTTTTTTTTTTTTTTTTTTTTTTGTTCCTGGGTAGTAAGTGTTATTTCCTAATTGATTATGCCTCAAAAGTATAGAAAATGGCTATTATTCCCCACAAACTTTGCTTTTGTGACCAGGACAGTGATATTTCAAAATATCACTATTTCCAATGGGAAAATGGGCAAGTGTGTGTCTTTTCGCTCACATAAAGTCAGAAAAAAACAACATATGAATCCAAATTAACATGTGTTCATACTAAAGTAATACAAAAATGACTACAAAAGATTTAGAAGTGAGTAGTTTTTCAAGCTTTACGATTATACTGTAAATAGCCAGTTTCTATACTTTTGAGGCATAAGCAATTAGGAAATAACACTTACTACCCAGGAACAAAAATTGTGTTACATAGTTTTATTAATGCTTTAAGCCTTAATGGAACTTTTTTTTTTTTTTTAAAGCAGTCGTGCTTTTCATAATATTCTTTGGTGATGCTGCAGTGATGCAGTAGCTAATTTAAGGACCTAAAGTGGATATGTACACAGAGTTAGATTTGTACTGAAATCTCAAGGCTTAAGCTTAATAACCTTAATGTAATTAAAATATATATATATATATATATATATATATATATATATATATATATATATATATATATATATATATATATATATATAAAGCACTTTTTTAATCTTTGTGGGCTAATCCCAGCTTGATTTTGAAGATCACAAAAATAAACAATGTGATTGTCAGTCTGTCAATTACATTAAAATGATACATTCGCTAATATAGTGACAGTTGTCAGCAGATCCATGTGACAGGGAGGCGCTGTGGGTTATTACGCTGCTTTGTTAATTCCCCAAACCTTGACTGCCCTTGGTTTCCAAAAATACGCAAACTATACACTCGCACACAGAGGTTCATGTTCCTGTGGCATAGAGCACATAGTGTAATCACTGGGTTTGTTCTTCCACCTAAAACATTTAGAGCTTTTGGCTCACTGAAAGAGCAAACCAGAACTGAAAGACAGGGAGACAAAAAAAAACTAGCAGGCGACCGTTTGAAGATCGAATGAAGATCTTCTGGCATCGCACCAAGGATCATTTGTGTAGAACATACGACTGACCTTAGGGAATCAAAGACTTTGCAGCTTTATTAGTTCTGTGCATTTGTTCCTCATTTGTGTAATTTTGATTGCTGCTTTGTACAAAGCACTATGCAGCTACAATAATATGCTTAAGCAGTAACACAGAGGCAGTTTGATAGGGTTGTTGGTTGTATGATAAAGGTCTGGGAGTGGAAGTCTAAAAATGTCTGGTATCTTATATTCTCGTGGTGTGTGGAATGTGTTGCCTGACAAGTAGCCCCACAGAGTTGACATTGTCTGTCTGAGGTGTTGGTTTTTTGATTTTTTCTCTTTGCTCTGCAATGATCCACTCTCTGTCTTGTTGTATTAGTTGGTTTTGACATAAGTGCATAAAAATGATTAATTTAAACTGACAATTGGGAAAGCTTGAATTCTGAAATTTTATGCAGGTATCTTAGAAGAGTATATACATTTCCATTTAGTAGTCATCTATCCATGCTGAAAACACCCTTCTCCTTATAATCTCCACTAATAGCCACACGCTTGTGTCTCTGGTGTGCCTTTTGTTCGAAGGTGTGAGCGATCCATTTCATCGTTTGCTACTGGATCCTTCTCATCTCGTCTGCTGCAGCTTAGAGCAAAGTGTCTCTTTGTAATAAGATGTTCTTGAAACACTGGATCAGGGACCACTCAGTGCACTGTCCTTAGCAGGCACAAACTGTTCCTATACCCTAAGAAGGCAATACTTGAACAGCCGATCACATATTGGCTAGTACAAATGGTGTGAATCAAACTAATTTCTCCCCCACGATGAAGATACATGTCCCAAGTGACTAGGAATATAGTGGATACCTGCATCTGCACTTGTGGCTACTGAATGCTACAGGCATAAGGGCTACTGAAGCTATATTATTAACACCATTCCATGCATTTATTATAATTACATAATTTCAAACTCTGTTTCTTAAGGTAACCTATTTATTAATGGTTTCTTTCTTTCAGTATTCTTCAGTATGTGCTGCATATGAAACTTTTGATTAAAACTATTGAAACCTGAGATCAACATACAATTTCTTTAATAAGGACCAGTTTTTGTCTTTTGAAAAACATTGGTCATCAACTTTTATTTTATTTTAGAATGTTTTAAGTTATGGAAGATATTTAAAAACTTTTAAAAATCTGTATGGATCTTCCTCTAGCTCACAAAGAAATGTAACCAGTTGTGAAGAAATGAACTATACCGAGCACTTGTAATGGTTTTAAGATGGTTTTAGGCTCATAAAAGCAGGAAACGATGTGGGCTATAAATAGCAAGAGAAAATGGATTATGTGTTAAAGTTTGACTTCACCTCATCCATTGCTTGTCCTTCATTTCTGATCTCTGCAGGTCAAAAGATTAATCAACAAGCTGCGGGGAAAGAATGTGGTATTCAAGAAGAAACGTCAGGTGCTAACTGATCTAAAGAGGGAGTATGGTATCCTACAAAGGACAGAAGAGATCCTGAAACAGCGGCATGAAACTATGCAGCAGCAACTGGTAACCTGATTGTCTTTCCCATTTGTACATGTGTAGGTTCTGAAGCACAAATCACAGTTACAGTATAACCTTCCTAGAAACCATTTAACACCTCTTAACCCCCATTGCTACCCATTTGCTGAGAGCTGGGCTGACGCAAAACTGTTCTATTTGAGATCTATGCATCTGCTAACTGCCTGCGTCTGTTATGACCGCAGATAACTTTTTTAGTTCTTGAGGCGACCTATTGTAAGCACTCTGTGGCCCATTGGTTTTGTACATTTTAATGTCACGCTGTTGTCCACTGAGGGGATTTAGAGTTGCACCTGTTATGGTTAATCAAGTGTATTTTAGAATAGCTTGTGTTTTATAAGACATTTGATGTAACGCAGATTTAAAACTGGGAATCTTATCAGGCCACCACAATTCAATTAGTCCTTTAGATTTCAGCTCCTTTAAGTACACCATTATGTTTCCTAATGTTTGAGTCAGTCTAGGTTTTAAGCAAACCCGAGGTGATTACAAAGTGGCAATGATACAGTGCACTAGCTTTGCAGTAGTAAATGGTTTTATAAGTAGTGCAATGAGGGGTCACTTGTATTTGGACATTCTTTCCAGAAGTTGGACTAAAATGCTAATTGATTGTTGGCCGCCTTGAATATCCTCTTTCTCCTCATTCACAGCAAGGAAAACCAGATCATGTCAGCCTGCCTGTCAAGGGCACCCATATGAATTAACATTTGCATTGGCAAAGTGAAAACAAAAAGAAAAACTTTAGAGGGGTGTGATTTAGAGAAACGCACATTTTAATTAACCAAAAAAAGAGTTTTTTGCATCATTAAATGATATGATAGTTTCATACTCACTTTTCACATACTTTCTAGATCAGGTTGGTTTATTGTGCTTAATCGGTAGCATAAGTTTTAACAAACAGAATAAGGTTTATTAACTAGAACTATCCCTAAGAACCTACTTCTGTCCCCTGCATGTGCAAACACTGATACAGATGGCTTCATGCTTGCCAAGTATGTATTTTATTATTTACAGATCTACAGAAACACAGTGCAGCCTTGTCTTAACTACATCTAGGTTTGGCGTAACAATGTTATTACTAGTTCTGTTGGCACAGAACCCTGTTGGAGAAACTGAACTTACAAAGTGTTTTGCACTTTGAAGTGTCCTTTGTTGGTATTAATACAGTTTGTGTAGATATAACCCTTGAACTAGGTGTGACAAAGTGTTCAACACAGCTATTGCACATTAGCCAACCACTGTTAATATCCTGTAAGTGTAACGCAGAAGGACTGTTGTTAAAGGCTTCAATTAAAAGCACGTAAATACTACACTTACCATACTACTTATGTGTTAAGTTCAAATGCATTATACATATTCTTCTTATTGATTTTAGTATGTATGTATGTATTTATTTGTTCCTACTATGGCCTGTCATCTAACAGACTCTGTGTTGCAGATCATTCAGGCTTAAATGCCATAAAGGCACTTTTTGTAGAAGAGAGGGTACTTTCTTTCACGAAAATGGAAAAATGTGCTAGATGTTTTAGATGCTTGAACAGCAGCCATGTGAATATGTGAGGATTTGTTTAGCTTCGCACTCATAAATAAAGCCCTGTGTCTTCAACGCTTTCTGTCCATTTCGTGTGTTCCCAGCAATCCCTGGAGGTGAAGCAGGGTATTTCTGGCTACAGTGACACCCAGGAGGAGCTGGAGAGAGTGTCTGCCATTAAGAGTGAGCTGGATGAAATGAAGGGACGCACCCTGGATGACATGTCCGAAATGGTGATTCTCTTCCTTTAGGGTTATACAGCACCCCCTGCCATCATTTCAGCATCCTGCCCAGTATGTCTATAAAACATAGGCTGAAAGACGATTTACATCAGCAGCACTTTACAAAAAGACAAACCTAATATAATAAATAATGAATTGTATAGAAATAAGTTGTGCTATAGTGTAGTAGTATTTTACAGCCATTTGTTAAAGGAAGCAATTACAGTAAAAGTCTACAATGGCATCCTTTAAGTTTCAGAGAAACATGTTTTATATTGTTCATCTATATCCAATGGGAAAGGCAATGAAGAAACCTGTTACAGACATCCAAGATTAGTAAGAAACTTGTTTTTGAACCCTAACCCCAGCTTGCAGTTCAAGCTGGTTTAAAACTGGCACAGTGCAGACGCTTGGCAGGGAGGACAACTGAATGATGGAATCCATCATTCCAAGCAGCTGCTGTACATGAGATCATAAATGACCATATCTTTGGCACGAACAGAAAGGCTTTGAATTCCTTTGTCTCGGTTCTCTATCTATCATATTGCTTCATGTGAAATAAAGACAGAAAGGCACCTACAAGACAATACAGAACTTCAAATGGTAGAATTAGGAAGGATGCAGTTGCACAAATTCTCAATTTTGCAGTTTAAATTAGTTTTTTTTAAATGCAAGCTTTTATTTATTCCATAATATTACACGTCAGATATTTAATCAGCAGTGTTTTACTAGGTTGCTATTCTGTAATACAAAACTAAGCAACTTTTTTTTTTTTCATTTATGGTATCTGATAATATACTATAACCTTGAAATTCGCTGTCTTGATATGTGTGTTACCAAATTTAGCACAGCTTCGTTCCATGGTTTATAAATCATTATTTTCCACTACCCTGACAGCGTTTGTTAACCCAAACATTAGTATAACTTTGGAAAGGGTATATTTTAATCTCTAATTAGTAAAAGCATGTGAAATGAAGTTAAGAACAACATCTCAAAATATTATAAATGAAGCTGGAAAAAGTCGTTACAGCCTGCTAGAACTACACCAGGAGAATGACCAAAGCACATCCAGTAAACCTTTTTGAAATATCAGTTTCTCTTAAGAATCTTTCAACAGTGATCTCAATTGTGTCTGTTTCAGGTAAAGAAACTAAATTCTGTGATTGCCGAAAAGAAATCTGCTCTTGCTCCAGTTATCAAAGAACTGAGGCCATTGAGACAGAACTGCCAGGTGGGTTTTGCTACAGATTACTGCTGCTTTGTAAAGTAATCCACACAGTCACTTGCTGCTGCTGTAGAAACGTAGAAATCTAAGGACAGTTATCTCCTGTAGGACTGCTATAATTTATTTTATGCTTTTGTTAATATTTTGTAGTACCATTAACAGTTTAATTGATAATATATTTTTGCATGCTTAGATTTCAGTTCTAAGTAAGTATATTTCTAAGTAAGCCTAACCGCAGGAGCTATGCTGAATTGTTAATGGATTGCAATTTCTGTTTACTGAGGTTTAAACCAATTATTGTAAATATAAAATGAAGCAAACTCTTGACAATGCCATATCAATAAAAAAATCCCCCCTCTTTGCTTGTAAGTGTAAATGGACTAGCGCACTACTAGCTCCTTACTTGGTTGTTTGTTGATCGGACTACACATGTCTGACTTATATTAGAATGCTCTAAAAAAGCATTTGAAATGTACAATGACAAGGATCAACAAGAGGGCTTCAGCAGTGTGACACCAGTGTTTCATCCACGTGAAATGGTGTAAAGCTTTGTGTTTGGTCTTCATAGGCTTACAGCTCTTGGTGCATGCTAACACCCAAAGGCTGACACTGTGACTGACAAAGACACACATGGCCTTCTGAGTCACGCAGTGCTGCAGCGCAGATTCATTTACATGACTTTTTGCCCCTTTTGCCCAGGAATTAACCCAGGAGTATGAAGAAAAAAAAGCACAGTATGACAGCTGTGCAGCAGGTCTGGAGAGCAACCGATCCAAACTTGAGCAGGTACAGTACCATATAATGAGGCCACTGTGGCCTCTTTGACTAGTGTGAGGGTGGGTTGGTTGCCTTATATTAAGTGCGCAAACCTGCAGAGCACATTCTGTTTTTACATGCTTCTTGTATAGGTGACTGTTTCTAAGAGGGAACCATTTGTTAGATTTATTTGGAAATTGGTAAATGCCTTCATAATGGTGGAGATAAACACAAAGTAACAAAGTCGTCCGCCCCCCCCCCCCACCAAAAAAAAAAAAAAAAAACATCTAAAACACACACCAACTGGCTTATAATGGATCTATGAGCATATTCGTTTGCAAGCGCACTTTGGTTCTTTTTTTAAATGAACTCAGCACACAGCTTTAAGGTCTGTCCACATTGGAGCAAATAGCGGCTTGCAATGGAAAGTTGCTCCAAAAGTTGCTTGCAATAATTTACTCAAATCTAAATATACCTTAAGTAAATTTCTTAATTGTGATTTTAATGAAAGAAGTAAGAAACAACAACTTTTCTGCTCTGCATTAAAAATGATACAGAATCACAGTGTGCAAACACCACTGCTTTAAGAATAGAAGCAGACAAATAGTCTTATTTGAACCTTTAGGGTGTTGATGTCTTCTAGCACGTATCTTTGGTTGAATTAGAAACATTAAACACAGGCTAAACAGAGATTTATTTATAATAAATATTGCGGCTTCTGTACAGTAGCAATTCAGTCAACACAAAACAATTGGTCAAGCAGTCTGTTGCAATGTATACCTCTTTGATCCCATTCTCTTGGGTCAATCTGTTCTGTGCCAGATTCTAAGCACTTTTTGAGCATTTCTTTTACTACGTTTTACAGGAGGTGCGAGGACTTCGAGAAGAAAATGCTCAAGAGGAGAGCAGATATCATTTAATCAACTGTATGAAACAGGTAAGAGATGAGACAGGCTGAGTTTGGTAACTCTTTCAAATGCCTCCGGCATTAGTAATAACCTAACCCCCCACCCCTTCCCTTTCTACACAGGTCATTGAAATGCAAATGCAGAGAGCTTCTGATGAAATGAAGGCATATGTGTCTGCTGATCTACAGGAAAGAAGAAAGGCTGTCAGGTTAGATTTACATTAGCCAAATACACATGCTTTGCATGAACTAGAATTTGAAATTGGTATTTGGTTCCTTTTGCAGCTATGAGGATCAGCCCTTGAAGCTCTCCACACAGGCAGTTTTTTGTCTAGAAAGCTCATCCTTTTAAATGATGTTGTTGTGCACTTGACATGTTTGCATAGAATTAATTGTCTGAGACACCATTTGATTAAACTCTAAGGGCCATATTTTCAAAGGGTTTACTCAAGTACTTAATTAACATATTTTTTGAAAAAAAGACACCTGCTAATTTTACAGAACTAAAACCAAACAACTGAGTAATAATTTTCAAGTCCTCCTAAGCACTTTTTTTTTCTTACAAAAAATAAGTTAAAGACTAGAGCGAACCCTTTGAAATTATGGCTCTAAATGGCTATTGCATTTGATATGTATTGGATAGAATGTTGTTTTTAAAATATACACATTTGGACATTGTTGCTGTTTTAGAAATGTGTATCTCACACTCTTAAACGTGTTTGACGTTTAGTTCATGTCATTTGAAAAATATCTAACAGCTCTTTTTATTGTATATCTTTTGTATAGGGAGCAGTATACCAGGAACATTCTCGAGCAAGAAAATCTGGGCAAGGTGAGTGTTGACCGTCTCATTCCTACGAGATTAGAGAGACCGGTCTGCTGCTGTTGACATCTGTAACTGATCCCTTGAAAACAGATCACGCTAGCCTTTCTGCACGTTACATTTGGGAACAACATGAGCTGTTTAGAAAGACAGACGTACAGATGACAACCGCACATTCCTGCTAAACCATTTGATAAATAAATTGTAATACAGACCTGACAAGTTGTTATATATAAATCAACCTGCCTAGAGTAATACATTATACAATCATCACCCCCTTTTCCTCACTATCTAAGACTGATGAGTCTTTACAGATAGGAATCTCTCCCAGCAATGGATTAGAACTGTTCATTCCCCTGTGCATTAATCTTAGAAGTCTGTTTTCTTTTCCAGCTGGCAAAGCATTTCCTCATATCCTGATGTCCTGTTTATATTTTGCTGTCTATGGTAAAGAGTAGAGTTCAGAGTTGCCAACAGTTGCTAAAGTATTCTGGGCCACTCTGTACAGTCTCTAGCTAGTTGAAAGACTAACATAAAAATAGCAGAACTGTGTATAAAAGCTAATACCGTTTTGAATTGACTTAAGTTTATTTGGGATTTCCTTGTATTTGTTATAGAGCTTTTATGTAATTTTCTCCAAAACAAATTATTTAAGAGTAAGAGTATTTTTTTTTAATGTAGTATGTCTAATGGAATCTCTGGTAGAGAAGTTATGCAATTCTAGCAATGCTGGTCCTGGGGAAAAGAAAAAAAAAATCATCATCCGCCGAGCTCCTTCAAATTATCCCTCCACACTCCAGTACAGTCCGCAAATCAGCATTCCTAACTCCTCCATTGAAGCAGAGCCCCTCCTCACTCATGATGATCACTGTGTAACTCTCCGTTTTCCTTCCCAGAAACTGCGTGAGAAGCAAAAGGCTGTGCGGGAGAGCCACGGGCCCAACATGAAGCAGATGACAATGTGGTGCGACCTTCAGCAGCTGATGGAGTGCAAGAAACAGTGCTACCTGAAAGCACAGAACCAGGTGTCCATCGGGCAGGTCATTCAGGAGGGCGGGGAGGACAGGCTGGTCCTCTAGACCACCAGTGAACTGAACAAGCACTGGCATTCTGGCAACTAACCAAATACACCGAACGTGAAGCACAGCCTGGTTGGGTTTGCTTTTGTCAACTCGCCCCCACCGATAACTTGTAGACACAAGTACCACATTAATTGCTGATTTTGACCAAAATTAAACGTGTGGCCTCAGAGGTGTTGACAATAGAGGGTCCGGTAGTCTGATATATGATGTATATTTTATAATAATATTATGAATTGTATGTGTAACGCTGTCAACCCTGAGACTGATGTGCTTATAACTCAGGCTTGTGTTGTGAATGTTCATAGTAAAATATTTATATATGTTTCTTGTTGTTTTCAATTAGAGTTATATTCCATGCTACACAGTATACCTGTATTTTCTTTCTCTGTGCACCTAAATACCTTCCTCTTTCCTTTGCCTGTTTGACCTTTATTTAATTGCATACCATAATATTTAAAATACATATGTTTAAATAGCCTTAAATGTTGTTTCCCCCTCAACAGGACCATAATATGGCAATATGTTACTGTTTTGTTGTACTTTATTTAAGTGTATTATCGCCTAAAAAATATAACAAAATTAAACAGAAGTTATTAATGTCTCCATATGTAAAGAAAGAAAAAAAAAATTAACAGATTTTTTTATTAACAAGACCAGATGCAGGAAGTTTTTGTGTAAGTTGATTCATTTCCTATTGTGCAAGCATTCAAGGATTTTTTTTACCATTCTCTCAAACACCAGAAAGCACATGTGAAGATATGTATCGCAATGTTTTAAGTGATGATTATTTCTTTATCTGTGCTTTGCATACCGAGCAAATGTTCTGGTAGTTGGTAGAGACACCTGATTTGAGAAGTTTTAGACTGTCAGGCAGTTGGTGTTGTCTCTGCCTTGGCATGTCTGTGAAATGATTACGTAGTTTGGGGAAGGCTTAACGGCTATCTATATAAAGGGGGTAAATCTTATTTGGGGAAAAAAAACATATTTAGTGGCATTACTGCTGGAGCCACTGGCTGTTGGTAAAGGCAGTTATTTCATATAGAAAGTCAATTAGCAAAACATTGCAATCCCTGTGTAGGAATAAATAGACTGAATGTTACCCCATCAAAAGCAAGACTTGTTTTTTGTTAGCCCTCTTCATGAATGAGTTGATTACATTTAATACACCTTTGCAGGTGGGTAGGTTTGGGTGTCTGCTCACTCACACTCTGCAAGGACCGGGGATTTGTTTAGATTGCTGTGACAATGGGTAACTGGCCAAAAACAACATAATGGAAGTGATAAGACTTTGTTTACAAAAGCAGATTTTATAGTTTTGCATAACTTTCCAGCCTTGTTGCTTTGCATAAGTGGGAGTATATCCTCTTTCATGAGTCAAATAACAAACAGTTACCTTGATCAGATAATGCAATTGTTTCATAAATGTTGCTGTCTAATATTGCCATCAGTGTTACTGGAAGATCCATTTTCCTCTAACTCACTTTACTTATACCATCCCTGGCCTAACCCTATTCACACACATCGATCAGGCATTATTTTGGTAGTATGCGATATAATATGTTTTTATGGGCAAATTAAAAACCTTTTATTTTTTTGTATTCAGCCCCCTGTAAATGTCACATAATAGTAATACCTTACTGTCAAACATATCATGCCCCTCAGTCATAATCTTTTCTAAGTGCAGAATGAGAACGTAAGCTTGACAGCAGAAGTTTTATTTATTCGCCTTCATTTTCGCTTCCACACAGCAGTCGCTGAAGATTCAGTTCTGCTAAATTCCATGTTCTCTCTCTCTCGCTCTCATACTGATTGCCTGCAATGTGTTCTCAAGCAGCAAATTGATTCTAATTGCACTGATTGGATGAAATTCCATATGGTGGCTGAGCAAGGAATCAGGAACACTGACAAGAGAAGGAACACAATAGCGTTGGGCATGAATAACTGTTTATTGTGCTTTGTTATATTTTTCTGTGAGTGTAATGACTCTGTTCTTGAAAGACAGATGTAGAGACTGGTGTCAATCTACTGAGCTGGTATGGTGGACAACAACAGTGACAGGCTTACTCACAGCTCTAGGTGGAGAAGCATACATTATTAATTTGCAACAGGGAGATATCAGTGCTTATAAAATATATTGTATATATAGACTTGCAGGCACAGTGCAATTCGTTTTCGTCATTCTACTGTTGGATTGAAATGAATGCAAGGTAGATTCCAAAATAAAATCCAATAAAAAAAATTAAAGATAAGTTATTCAGCTGTATTCCCTTAGTAAAGTTTTTTTTTTTTTTTTTTTTTTAAACTCATACCAAAATATAATAAAGCATAGTGGAAGCATGGTATAGCATATTAAAAAAATATGGCAAACTAGGGAAATGTGTGGGAAAACTGCATCGTGCAAAATTGCTGTGGTAAACTATATAAGGGCCTTTATACATTTAACTCAAAAACAGATTGTCTATGGTCCTTAAACTTATCAGGTTTATATATATATTTATTTATTTATTTTAAACAAAAGTTGCATGCTGCAAAGTATTAACATTCTTTGTCCTGTCCACGGCAAACAAGTCTACAACTTTCATTGTGACACATCTAGAAGAAATCAGCTCTGTGCAGCAATGTCTGAAGATAACGGTCAATAAAGTGCCCCTTTTGCATTTATCTAAGTTATTTTTGGAAACCCCAGATATGACCTTGGACAGAGCAGCCTTGTCAATTTTGGAATTCGCTGGGTCCTCTGCTGCTTTGGGGATAACAGTAGGTGCAGTTACAGTGCTGTGACTGACAGTGTTTCTGAACTGAAGCTTCAGTGGGGCCTGGCAGTTCTAAACTAGCCCCTGCCTTCACACTAAAGGGCTCCTGTCAGCACAGCATAGGCACCACGATGCCAAGCGTGGAGCTTCAAATTACCTCCTGTTGGTGAAGTAGCTGGAAAACAGTTTGTTCTAAACAGACAGGAGTTATAATTGTTTTATGGGCTAAGTTTAAGTGTGGATGCAGGTACGCTGGTATTTGCAGTGCCTTGTAATCAAAAGTCACACATCAGAGAGATACTGGGAGCAATGAGGTGTCATGCATTCACACAGGTTGTTCTTAGGTATTAATAAGAAAACGTTCAGTGTTGAGTCTGATATCTCAGAAGGACGTGTTAACAGACAATAAATCAAGTGCTTGTGGGTCAGAGACAACAAGAGCACTTTCCTGTCAGTCCTTTAAGATTCTCAATGTTTTGAAGAGGCTGTTGAAACAAGTTATGTATGCATATTATCTCTACATTTTAAAAAGATAGGTTACCATGACTGCTAATTTGTGAATTAAATTATTTCTTGTTTCATTAAGCCTTTCTAAAAACCCATCCAACCACAGTTCACTGTGATATAAACACTGAGTCCTTTGAGAATTATAGGAAAACTCTACCAAGATTTGGGGTCTTGGTAGAGTTTGGGGTCTTTGGGGACTTGGGTGAGCAATTCTCAAGATAAAGCACAGTGACATACAGTGCTTGCTTCCCAGTCCCTCCACAATGTCTCCTTTACCAGAAATACACATCCTCCAGTGGGAATGCAAATACAAAAAAAAAAAAAGATTAGCTTTTTCTTTTAAATGTACAGCAATCGGGACTCTAGCCCTGACTGTAGATCAAATTTACAAAAATACTTCAATCATAGTTTACGGCTAGCTCTGGAAGAAACCAATTAACAAGACCAGCAATTACACGATTGAAAGCGCTGTGCGCGTTAATAACACAAATTATCTTCTAACATGAAACTGCGGAAACTGGAGGTTTTAACAGCCATTGACATAGAATAGCACCTAAGGAAAAAATATCTAAGCATATCTTTCTTCTTGTTGCTCTATACCCACCTGATATAGGCTCACCAGGCTCTATTCTAGCACTGCAGCCCTTTTCAAATGGGCAGTTCAATACCTGTGTGCAGCTGGCCAGAACAGATGTCAAACTGAACTCTTTCTGGAGATTAAAATGCAGAAAAATCTCTCTCTCTGTTTAAGTGTTTCTTTGTTGATTTATTTGTTTGTGGATTTGCTTATACTGTATACTTGGCAGGAATTGATATAGAGTTATTTAGGAGCTGCCCAATCTCTGACAGCCAAAATTGCACAGACTGAATAAAAAGAATATAAACATTGCACACTGTAACATCAAGTGGTTTTACTAGATTACATTTTCTAAAATGTGCTAAACATGTTCATTTTGTTTCCTTTTGACTGTACCTTCAACTCTTTGTCATTCTATATTAAACCAGTTAATAGCCATACATGTAGTTCACCTGTTTTCAGTCATGTATGACTGATGAGCCATCCATAGGATAGCCTTCATCTGAACTATTATTTCTGTAGTAATCATCAATTCCTTCATTAATAAGAACAGCTGTGTTCCAGCACTCATGCACACAAACTGCCATTGTTTGTAAAGCGTAACACATGTATGTGTTTCTTTACTTATGTTAAAAAAAACATGTTTTAAATTACCTTTGATAACACACCTGCGTTTCATTTTGAGATATTACTATGTATCACACCACCCCTCATACCATGGATCATCCACTGATCTCCAGCAAGCATCGGTGTACTTGATAGAGAGTAGTGTATGTCTGGCTCCTGCATGGGATAACTTGCTAACATACAAACATTGCAAGTGTTCTGGGAGGAGATATTGCAGACATCAACAGCAGGACAGCTTCACAACTCAACACCACTCTCAAACAACGGCAGTTAACAGTTAACCTTAACTGGGTTTTTTTTTTTTATAGTTTTGAGGAAGTGTAAAGCACTGAAATCTCACTTCTCTGCAGTACCTGAACAAAAGGACTGCATGCTGTACAGCCACCAGCGCTAGCCTTGGAAGAAATCTCTTCTATTTGACATTGACAGTATCATACACTTATTATGCCTGGCAGGGAAGGCAACTCCAGGCAACAGGGATACGTACTTATTACACACTTTTCATGTTTCCATATATCTAGAAAACCACTTAGCCAATTGTGATTAAACTTTCTATTCACATTTTATATGAATCCGATTGTGGGGATATTTGAAGCTGTCTCTGTCTGTACATCCGTCCACCTGTCATTTACAATTACATTTGACATGTATCTTGAGAACACAAGAAGTTATTCCACATATTGTAGTCGTTTTAATATACTTTACCATGATACTAACACCTCATTTACATCTCGTTAAGTACAACTTATCCAGCTGTTATTAAACTATTCATTGACATATTAATTCTTTACTATTCTGTGCATATTGTTTATATACGGCACGTTTATCCACTTTCATATCATACTTTAGGCTCTAATTTACATTTTGCAGAAATAGAGTAAAAATAAAATGACATGTGTAGTGCAATTTATAGCTAAATGATGTAAGCATTACTGTGTCCTATAGCTACAATGCACAGCAGTGCGAGTAGGCTAGCACCTTAACCACATTACAAAACAGAACTGCAAAAACACACAGAACCATTCATTATGGTCAACTGCAAACTTGTCATACCCATGCTATAATTTTGATTTTGTAAGAGCATTATAAAAAAACAAAGTACTTTCCTAATAAGATCTTACTGAGTTTAACGGAGTTCTACCTGGAAAAAGGAATCTTTCTGTTAAAGGTAGCTGGACAGCTATAACAGGGATGCTACCATCAGAGACTTTACAAAGTGAAGGAAGTGTATTAGAAATGAAACCTTCAACTACTCAATGATAAGGGGAGCAGCAGAAAATGTTCCTGAACCTAACGAACAGTAGAAAATTAGATTTCATAAATACTATTTCTTTGCGTTGAATTTCAGGGAGCCAGCAAGCAAGATGTAATGTATCCTGGTTTAGAGTTTGGTCCCCCTTCCAAGGGTGATGCAGAAAGAAACTTCACAGATCTGCATATCAATGTGACTTGGCAGGCTAGGATTGGGGAAGCCTGAACTGAGAATTCCTTTGGACCAGGGTCAGAAGTACTATTTCTCCCCCTCAAAGTTTAACGTACTAGAAACCGCTGGTGATCTCTGGCACAGTTCTCAGAGTGCAGGCTTTGCCAGCTCACTGAAAAAAAAGCTTAATGCTTGCCCCGTATAAAAGTTTACCTTGGTATTTTTGCATTGTATTTTTGAAGTTTTACCCTGCATTACCCATGCTTTTACTGTGCATTTAGCATAATATGCTTTACCATACCTCTCCAGGCTTTCCAATGCTTGCCTATGCTGTACCACACTTTCACTGCACTTTATTACACTTTGCTATGTTTACTGCAATGGGAAACTTGTATAAGAGGCTTCACAAAGCTCTTGCTTCATTCTAGTGCAAAACTGTCAAGACTTTCCCATGAGTTCAATTTCACGTGTATGAGGAAATAGTCGCGGTCTACATTTTCAGGATACTGAGCTCTAAGTTTATAATACAAATGGATCCAATATGTACGGGTTCTTATTGGAAACCATCAATGCATACACAATGTAAAGAGTTTACATTAATTAACAACACAAGGGCGTTACTAAAATGCCTGTTTAATATTGTGTTACACTAAAAATAATAATAAAAAAAAAACCCACTGTAAACAGGGGCTCTCCATTGTCAGCCGCGACACTATACAGGCTAGATGCGATGATATGTAGCGCATAAGGGGTGAATGGGAATACCATGGTAAATCAGTGGTGTAGCAATATAACTCCACACGGTGTTATGTCGTGTTTGTGTCCTTTTGCAATTTACATTTACAACTGGTATTATACTACAGTAAAATATCATCGTCTGTTCTATAGCTGTATAAACCACGAGATGATTAAAAAAAACTTTGGCAGTAGCAGATTAATTTTAACGTTACATTTATCTTAATCTGTGCAAATGACTCGACTTTCAAAGGATTGTTATTATTATGCATTAAGGTCGCGCATAAAAAAAACAGTAAAGTTAAAAAAAAAACGTATTCCATAACTCCACCTCTTTCACTTTCTCTATCCATAAAACTGTATGTATTGTCGAATGCCGGCCGGTATATAAATGTATGTGTTTACACAGTAAACACATAGCCTTACTTTTTGTTTCAGTAAACTCGGGTGCGCCTACCAACTGTGAAAAGCAATACTACCCTTCAAAAATAAACAAAGCAAGCGGTAGGGGTTACTGCGTCAGCGATCCGGGATCCCAGTGTAAAATGCAATCAGCTGATCCAAGGTTTCCAAAAAAAAAAAAAGCGAAGCAGTGGAAAGGGGGGGGAATATATAGATTTCCGGATTATTTCTGGCCAATGAGCTGATTCCACATGCGTAGCAGCAGTGAGTGAGCAACATTCAATAAAACGAGTGGCGCTGCAGAGACTAGCCACTGACAAGAGCTGCAATATAGGGTTATCAGCAGAGCAGAGCAGAGACTGATGTAGAGAATAAAATCGGGCTTCTGCTGCAGACTGTGGGAAATAAATAGAACATTTTAGCACAGTGGCTCTGGGTCGTTTTAATTTCAGTCGATTCTTGAATTGGTACAGTAACAATTAAACAGGAATTGCAACTGTGAGGCGGGACGTTATTTTTTTTTTCGCTTTTTAAGTAAGTGTGTGTGTGTGTGTGTGTGTGTGTGTGACGGGGAGGGGGGGGTTCAGTCGGTCATTTTTTAGTTTGTTTCGCCGGGAGTTCAATTTATGTAAGCACATTCTGTTTAATTCGTGTTGCTTTTTCTCAAAGGAAAGGACTGCATTTTTTTTTTTTTTTTTTAAAGTGGAGGTCGTTAAAGACAAAGTCAAACTGTCTTGAGAAAAAGACGAAAATCAACCATGGAGAACGCTCACACAAAGACTGTGGACGAAGTTTATAACAATTTCAATGTGAATGAAAGCACGGGGTTGAGCCTGGACCAGGTGAAAAAGCTAAGAGAAAAATGGGGACCGAATGGTATGTGATCTGTGCATTTCATTTTCATAGTTTTAATAAAAATGATGGCTCATGTACGCAGGGCTAGGCCTGTGTCAAAACAGTAACCGGCGTGCACAAATATGAACAGCAAAAATGGCTGACGTCACGACCTCGTGGTTTTTAAACAAGTTTACCTTCTGACGACAACTTAGTAGCTTTGTGTATTTCTTGAGTTTTAGACATTTTTAGTTTCGGGGTAGCCGGGGAACAGGCCCTTTTTTTCCCCCAAATTTTTGTTTCTGTTCACCAAGTCTGTAATGAAGCATACACGGCTCGCAAGCGTGATTTCTTGCTGTAAAAAGTTCAAAATAGTTGGGGATTGAGTCGCCAGGAAGTAAAAGTGAAATCGTACCTTTTATTCTTAGTGTTTGGTGGTAAAAAAAATAAATAATAATAAACGTCTTTAAAATTACACATTGGGGTCTCCGTGTGGTCCAGCATACACGTGAGTGATGACATGGCCTTACCGGTGCATTATGCAACATCATCGTCAAATCACCGTGCTCGGGTGATCTAACTAACTGTGCACCAGTTGTGAAGAAAAGCTTCAGTTTGTTGGAAACACGGCCTATTAAATTAGTTTAATATAAATGTGTAACCAGGAACTGAGGTATTCATTTAAAACGAGTCACACTAACTTGTACTAAGTTAATCGTCGAGCTACTAAATGCACACGGATACCGTTTCAACAATTACATTTGATATCATCTGAACTCTATTGTATGCAATAGGTTAGTTGTGTGAATGACTTGTTTGTACCGTAGCCTCTAGATTACGTCACTAACTATCCTTTTGTCTTCTGGCATGTTCCGTGGAAACCCGAACCTTCTACAGAGTTACCAGCAGAGGAAGGTAAGCTTCGCCACTTCAGGAATCTACATTACTGTTTTTATTTCTGTATCCAATCAATCTGTCGATCTCCTGTATCTGTCTGTGGTGATTAGAAAGTAAGTTTACCACATATTGTGATATGGTGCGTGGATGTGGTGAACATACTTTCTACTCCCCCTGTGTATCCATCTCATTGCTGTCCTAATGGACATCTGTTACCCTTTCCACAGGAAAATCTGTGTGGGAACTCATACGTGAACAGTTTGAAGACTTATTAGTCAGAATTCTCCTGTTGGCAGCGTGTATATCTTTTGTAAGTATGATCCACGGTTGCTTACTCTTTCCCTATGTAATAAAAACAAGATTAAGTGTGAGGTCCTAGTTTATTAAACAGTGTTTAACAAACACCTCTCAACTTATTGTTGCCGCTTTCTTGTGGGGATGGATCTGTGTTTTGAGGGATGGGAGTTGTGTGTGTGTGTGGTGTATGTGACCCGCTTGTAATTTAAGATTAGCAAGGTTAGCCTGGGTAAGGAATGGCAGTTTGTCAGTGTCTCTTCAGTATGCAATTGAAGATGCCTATTAAAGGGGGTGTTAAACACTTGACACTAAGTATTTGTTTTAAATGGACAGCCTGTCTGAGGTTAAAATATAAGATCATAAGTCTGAAATAGCTGAGAGACTTGCTATCCTTGTGTGGAATAGTGTCAACAACACTGATGTGTGTATTGAATTACAACTGGGCAACTTGTATGAAACGTGTTTAAAGATTCCCATGGCCTTAAGGAAGTGCAGTTTCATGAGTTTAGCAGAGTATTACTCCTCGCAAGATGCAGCTTATAGAAAATAGTCTGCTGAATTCTTGCTGAAACATTAGTGTGTTGCAAATGGGTTTTCGGGGACTATATTCATTTATTGTATAGTGCTCGCTGGCATCAAATGTGGCACAGAACACCATTAAAGAAGCTGTTGTGTCCAGTAGCTTGAAACTCAGTTTTTGCCAGATGCAGGTGTGCAATTCCTGAAATCCTCCAGTTGGTGTCCAAAGAGAATTCCAAATGGCTGGGAGTATTCCTTAGATAATGGTTAACTGTACTGGTAAATCACGTGACAGGCTAACTATCTTTTAAACCTTGAGATTATTGCTATACAGTAACTAAACTATGCACTACTTGTTCATCATTGTGCAAGGATTTCATTAATATTTTAATGAGGGTGTGCAAATTAACTTTAAAACGTGAAGCTTGAGTCAGCTTGGCTATAAATATCCTAACTTGTGAAGGGGAGGGGGGAAATGTGTCAGGCATTAGTACAAACTAGGCTATGTGAAACAGCCCTAATTTCATGCCGTATGTCAACACTAAAACCAAAGCAAAAATTGTGAGGGTTACAGAAAATCAGATAAATTTAGTTTTCAAAGATAAACTGTCTTCTCTTCTGATAGAGATGCACATGTATCTGGAGGGCTGCATGCCATTCTTTAGCACTGAGAGATGACTGTCCGTCTGTATGTAGGCATAAGTACGTATTTACAGAATGTCCCACTTTTGTCACATTTGTAGCACAAAGCCACAATAACTGGTGCTCAGAATAGTATTCCAGTTGTCTCACCCCCACCCTCTTCATAGTAGCAAGACCCTGACAGTAACAGGAGCGATGACTGTAGAGGGGGCACCACAATTGTCCACATTTGGGCAATGACCTTCAGTGGGTACATTGCCCATGTGGCAACTTGCTACTGTTTGATTTGAGGACTTCTAGAACAGTAGTTGACCTAAAGACAGTGCTATAGTAGTGCATCCAAAAGAAAAATGATTTGTGGTTGATCTTTATGCTGCGTGACTGTGCAAATAATGTATAATTATTGCTGAAGCTAAAGCTGGTATGCAAAGTGCTGCCTTAAGCATGCAAAGCTGAAACCCACGTTTTCATCGGATAGATTGTTTTGCTAAAAACATGCACGGTAGATTGCAGGAAGAAAATGCATTTTCTAGTGCACTTCACACAAAACTCAGTAATAACCAGTACCTGATATCCATTTGGTAATGTAAAACCAGTCTGAAAGCTGCACAGAAACCAATCAAAACTTGGGAACTGTATCTGGTACACTTGTCAACAACAGAAAGGATTGCACAGGGAGCAATCTATCTATAAACTTTCACAGATGTTGTAATTCATGCTGCAAAGTGGCAGCAGTCTATAATACTATACTGCCATATACCCAGTTGAGCAAAAAGACCTCGTTGATATCTGTCATCTTGATATGGATCTTCTTTGACCTTTTTGTGTAGTATCTGGTTGCTGATTGACTTGTAGAGTGCAGGTGGAACCAGTGACAGCCAGAAAAAGCTTAATGTCCCTAATTAATTTATTGCCAGTTAAGCGACAGGTTTGTTATGGGGGCTGTCCACTCGATCTAACCAGATCTCATTTTGTATTCGGATGGACCTTGGATGAAAGTGACGCTTGATCCACTTCAATAATCTGGAACTGTGCAGTCCTGTGGTAATTTATTCCACATATGGTGTATGTAGTTCATTCACTGTGACCTACGTTGTGTTGACAGAGGGCATGCTGCATCTTGGAAACCAGCTGTCTTGATTGTGATGAAGTAATGCACCCATGACCGTTTGTTATGAAATGCTATTCTACACAGCGTGCGTGAGGGCCAAGACATTGCTGTTTAGCACCAAATGGTGGTTTTGTTATACTGACTTTTTTTTTTTTTTTTTTAACAGGATTGATTTTTGTTTTTGTCACGCATGAGTTTAGCTTGAAGCATGGCTGGAAATCGGCTTCCTTGTAATTACCGGTGTCCACTATAATTCATTGACGTGAAAGTCCTTTTAGGTGGTTTTGGTAATGCAGATCCTGGTATCCCCATGTTTTAATGGTAATGTTTGAATTAAAGACTTTCAGACAGTGCTTTAGTAAAGCAACAAAAAAACATTATTTAAACAGTGGTCTATATGTGTTTAACTTGATTTTTCTCTTTTTATTCACTGAACTCCTTGCCAGTAGGGATGTGTATGGGTAGTTTATGTTAATGTCAAGTATAATGGCCAGTGCTTCAAGCCTTATTTGTACTTCCAATGACTTTTTTTTTGTGCGTAATCAGCAAATATTTAACTGCAATTAAATAAAAAAATATATATATATTAGCATTAATCCCTTTTTATTTGAATCATACATTAATTAAATCACCTTGTACATTTCTAATGTAACTTGGCTGCTTTGTGCTTCTGTTATGGAAAGTCTACTTGCCACCGAATAATGGAACTTGAAAGCACTAAGCAACAGACAAGACCCCTGCACGAACTGTAGTGGATGGTGCGGATTCCATTAGGGTATAACCTTTAAAATAAACGGCAGGATACAGCATTTCTTTTTGAGTTCGGTTGGGAATCTGTCTTGTTTCAATGCAAGTTCAGCTTGCCGAAGTAGCTGTAATTTGTAATGTCGATCTGGATGTCTTCCTGAATAGCCATAATGCTTCTGATCAGCAACAGGTCTGATGCTTTTTGCATTCAGTGCTAACGATACGAATACAGTCTCTTTATTTTGTATTGATTTATTTATTGTGTGCATGCCTGTTGGCTTGTGGCTCTACCTGCCATTGATTCATTCTTTGCTGCCCTCTACTTGCTTTTTGTCCTTGAGGGGTTCAATATTATAAAAAAAATTGAATGCTGTAGTTGTGGATGCACACTGTTTTAACCCAAAGAATCTCTTATTTTTCAGCCGATTAGGGGTTCTGGTTCTGTATTTTAGTAAGCGTGCATTAGCCTGAGTGACAGTGCTGCTTATTTGATTGATTTAAACAAGCCCCAAAATGGTATCTATTTCACTAGCCCAGAAAGGCTTCATTTCCTTTCAATAGCTGCAGTGCTGCATCTCTCTTTCGCTCTCCACACTTAGTAATGTAGCTAGGTACTACTAGCTTTTGACCCCTAAAGTTTGCATTTAAAATCAACACACTTTTTTTTTTTTTAAAATATTCTCTCATTTGTGCTTGCAAATGTTTTTTTTGTTTTTTTTTAAACAATAAATAAAGCTTGTTCTATTTGAAGGGTGCTTTGAATAAAATTGAACAACTCTTAAGCTTGTCCAACATATTTGTAAACTTGAAGCATGTTTTATAATAACTGTGCAAGGAACCATTAATCTAGGTGGAATATCATAATTGGCATGGAGCCAGCTGGATGAGTCACCTGTAAGCGAAGGGAATGATATGGGGTGATCTTTTGTATTTCGTTAGTGAAGGTGAAACTAATCTTTTTTTTTTTCTTTCTCTAGGTATTGGCCTGGTTTGAGGAGGGGGAAGAAACAATCACAGCTTTCGTGGAGCCTTTCGTAATCTTACTTATTCTAATAGCCAATGCCATCGTGGGGGTGTGGCAGGTAAGGAGACAGCCTCAATAGACCATTCTCTTGGGCAAAAGGGCACCATGGGCTCTCTGACATCATTTGGGGATGTGTGCTGCTAGCGACTGTCTGTGAATGCAGAGAAACCTATTTATTTATTTAAACCTGCTTGCGTCGCTTGCTCAGGCATGGAATCTTAAAGCAAATTCATTTCATTACATTTTTTGTATGTATATTTAGACTACGCTGTGTGTCTCTTGTTCCCCCTCCAAATTATAGTTTGTAACCCACTATTGCTCATTTATGTGAATAAGATGGGTTTAACTTCAGGAAAAGTTTGGTACTGCAGCGGCAAGTAAATGCTGGCGCACTAACTGCTTGAGTTTTCATATGAGCACGCTTCATTTTAATTGTCTTGGATGATGAAGTGTAGAACTAATTAATAGTAATTGATGGTACTACAGAAAACCAGTAAAACAAGTAGTATGTAACTCCCCAAAATAAATAATTTTTTTAGCATTGAGGGTTCAGTAATATGACATTAACAGTAGTATTCAAATATAGAAGTAAGTTTAGACATCAATGAGGCACAAAATAAAATGTTAGTCTACAAAGGCACATGTTCTTAAAAAAATTTAAAAGACAATTTGACTTAGACATGCCATTGAAAACACCCCGACTTTGAACAACAAATACATGTGTGTGTTCAGCATTGTTATGTTTGTCTCGCAAACAAGTCCATGGTTTTACGTAGTACAAAGTGAGGATTTCCCAAATTCTTCTGGAGGCTTACTGTGCTGTAGCATTAGTTTTATTTAACTTTCTTTTCTCGTTTTGAGCACACTTTTGAAACACCTACTTATGTGCTTGCAGAGTAGCAGAGTTTCCAAGGAAACATAGGCAGGTACTGTACCCTAGATAGTAAGACCTCATTAGAACAGATCGCTAAGGAGTAGAAGGGCATCGCAAAGTCACTTCAGCACAGCTTTTCCAGTTCTCCCGAAATACAGTAATCTGCACATATCTCAATGGGGGATTACAAAAGAGTTCTGAAAATAGAACAGCAAATTGGGTCATTGACTGGGGTTTTTTTTTTTTTTTTTTTTTTTTTTTTTTTTTTTTTTCCCAATGTGTTGCTATGAAACCAATTTCCAGGCTTTTGTTAGAGAGGAGAGATTAATTATTTTCTTTAAGTAGTGTCCACTTGAGGACTCTAGTCAGGTTCTGTAAAGCAGCAGTAGTTAGTGTTTTGTGCTGACAGCTGATTTTTATTAAACACCATGACTTGTAAAGAAAATTGAGATGTTTTTCTAAGCATTTATGTTTTGAATTTGAAGAAACTTTCCTTTATTTACCCCAAGAACTTAAATTGTGCATGTGTGCGAATTCTCCCATGCCCTTGTATTATTTCAAAATAAGTTTATTTATATATATTTTAGCTTAAAGAGCCAGCTGCCCATATACAAAATTAAAAAATAAATCTCTAGATTACTGTAAACCTAATCCTTTAGTCATCTGGGAGAAGAAACCTGGCAGTGCTAAATGAGATTGGGAACTAAGATCACACCTTTTAAACTGAATGACAAACAGCAAATCACAACTTTTATCATGGATGTGGAGACTTTGCCAGTTAATCATAAAGGCAAAAGGGACCTCTATGAATGCTGTGACATTGTTGTAACATATTCAAGTAAACACTTTGAAGTGCTATGTATTAAAATCAAGCTGATGGGGTGGAAAAGCTCCAGTTGTGTTATATACAGTAACTGAGTGTTACACAGTACATTTTAATACTGTCCCAGCAGCATTGCTTTCACTTGGGTAATCGAGCAAACAACTGTGTACTTGTTTTGTGTGACTGACATTTCAGACAAAGATCTCGGAATCCAAGTTGGCATGGCTGCAGGTCATTTGACATCTAGGACTGTCTCTCTTTTTTAATGTGCCTGGTTTTAACTACAGCTTCACAACAGTACACACACCCACACATTCAAAAAGCAACTTCCTAGTTATGAGTAGGGAAGACTTTTTTATTAAGTTTGCTTTTGAGTGTTTAAGTTGTTGGCACAGTCTGGCATTCATCAAGACTAGCATTTGTCTTTTCAGTGAAACACAGACCTGGTTAGCGCTTCTATAGTCACAGGTGATGTTAGTGTAAGAACTGCACAAGTGATGACTCATTGGGCCATTCTTAATAGACTTCACTGCAGACTTTATTTTCCACACTGGAGCTAGTGGGGTTAACTTTGGACAATTCCACCCCTTGATCCGTCACTTCATTTTAGATAGATGGGTCAGTTTTTAAGGGAATGTTCTCAATGGATAATTAAGAAATGGGTATGTTTCAAAGCCTTGTCTAAAAGCATTTTATAGCACACAAAGGGGTTTGACTGCTGCATTGTACTCTGCTTTTATTACCTGGGTTGACCCGGTTGCAACAACAGTGCTAGAAATAGATACCTGTAATGGGCTTAGCTTTCTCACTCTGCACTGATTCCGGATGGTTTTAAAGAAAAGAGAAAAATTGACCTTTTTATTCTATGTGTGGATTGGAGAGGAGCTTTTGCATACTCAAAGCAGTGATATGAAATGTCTCAACCCTCTCTAGACTGGGGTACACAAACGTGTATTTTCCATAAGATCCAAAAGACTGCTGTATACGTATGTTGCGGTACACCTGAAACTTTTTTGATGTTTTCATAAACCTGTAATGCAGTCAGATCTAGAGTATTTTATTATATTCTCTTGTTTCTAGGAATTGGCTATGCTTATTTAAATTGTGCTAGTGTAGTGTAAAAGTCCTGGACAGGTGTGTTAACCTAGTTAAGGGGTTCAAATCAAAAATATTAATTCTTTTGTACAAATTGATTTTGCATCTTTTGCATGAACATGGTATGTTGCCAGATACTGTATGTATAGTATATATAACACTTATGTGGTTTGACCCAGCAAAACTCAGTACATATCCAAGCAGAATGATTTATTTTCCACTGCCGCTGCTTGGAGTTGTGCAGTTCTGTTTTAACTCAGTGTTGGAATCCTGCTGTTTTAGTACCGTGGGGTGCTCCAGTATGCGTGGCATATCCTTCAGGAAATGGAGAATGTCTGGCTGGTCAAGGGGGTGTGAAGTGCTGTGTCAGAACCACACTGCAATATGTGCCTTTTTGAAGTGTTTGCTTGTTGCTGAGAGATAACACACAGGCTTGCCAGCTTTATTTACTGGATAACAAGAGGAGGGCTGTACTTGCAATGCATTTGAAACAGTATAGGGAAGGTATGGCGGTTTACTGCAGTAGGGATATAGTTTTGGATTTCTAGACTCCTTTGTGCAGGTATCCCAGTGTGCATACAATAAGTCCCAAACAGGATCATTGTGCTGGGCTTGTGCTAACAGGAAAGTCCTTTGCCTAGGTCTAAGCAAAGGTTTTATGTCAAGTTGTCTGCCTGTTTCCATGCTACTTGACAGAACCAGACTACAATCTTTGGCATAACTGGAATAGGAACTGGAGAGGGCAAAATCCATGACTGTTTGAAGAGTACACAGTCTGCAGCATGTATAGTATAGCATGTGTAGTGTTTTTAATAGAGCTGCTGTTGGGTTGGAAGGTCTCTTTCAATGCAGACACTAATTCTAAGATTAATTAACCTTTGAAAGCCATAGTTATCCAGCATAGCAGTTTATTAGTTAGCCTGCAGATAAATTATTAGCCGTGTTAAAGGACACTGTTTGCTAAACCAACAAATCCACTTTAAAAAAGCCTGCACATGGGTAGTTTTACTCTGTATCATTTTATTAAAACTGGGACCTGTGTCCTTTTTGACTTTTGATTTATTTATTGATATATATATATATATATATATATATATATATATATATATATATATATATATATATATATATATATATATATATATACATACATACATATTTTAATAATGGAGATGCAAACTACATAAGTTTGGAAATTTATTTAGCTGTGAACGATGTAGTTTTGTAGAGCGGTTTTTGTTCTTTGTTTTAAAATTTGGAAATAGTCCTGTGAACCGGATCCCAGTAACGCAAAACAAAAGTATAGGATCGGTGGGCTTGTTGTGCAACTGGGACAAAGCTTGAGGCAACTGCACTTCCATAAAAAAGAAAAATAGGGGAAAGTTCTGTCAAAACCAACAAGTCGTTTTGATATCATACTTAACATTCCACTGTGAGAAAGCAGAGGGTTGCTTATTATAGAAATTCAACTTAACCCTTAGAGGTCCCCTTTTTTCAGCTTTATTTGGCTCCTATTGGTCTCACTCGGCCATTGAAAGGTTTTTTCTGCTCTTTCCGGAGAAAAGACCAGTGCTCGACGTCTTTTTGATGTCGGACAGGGTCCGTCATAGGACCGCAAAGGGTTAAGGGATTTCAAAGACCCTTGTATTTCATAGCATCAGTAGATGCACATTTCCAGGTGTTTATCTCTTGGGTGCAATTCTTGCAGTTGCTTAATGATGTAATTATTCCTTGTTGCTAGAAATAATAATACAATTACATTTAAAATTAATACATTTTAAATATGTATCTGATTTTTGAAACCGCCATGCTTTTTCAGGAGGCTAGACAGCCCTTCCACTTATGATTACTGACTAGTTTTCCTGGCTTTAACTTTGACCTGGCTTTGTCTGTTCTGCTCCTGGCTACTTTGCCTGTGAACCCTGGCCCTTGTTGGCACCTCGTTGAAATTTCCCCACAATCCCCCAGCTCCTCTGGCTGGGAAAGCAGGACTACAGGAGGTTACAGGCTTCGTTTTGACCTTGCTTGTTTATGAAGGCAGGAGGGCAGGAGACCTTGTTGCTGGGAGAGTGCTTGTGGGTATGCTGGAACAGCCTGGCACTTGGTAGACTCTTTGGGGATGTGAACATTGCCTTTTGGCACAGAAATGGCTATAAATAATGCTTAATCTTCTTGGAGAAAGTATTCATTTTCGGATTGTAAGATTTGATGTGCATTACGACAGCAAGCGTCAGGAGCCATTAGTGAATATAGAAGGTGTCATCAATTCATCATAGCCTAAGGGTTGGTTCATACTTCTGTCACAGATAAATGTAATGCATTCAGGTGCAGACAACTATAAAGGGGGTCTTACTTTCAGGCATTCAGTTGAGTGCTTTTGAGCATCTTAATGTTTGTTTTCTTAATTGTTCAACAGGAAAGAAATGCTGAAAATGCTATTGAAGCCCTCAAAGAATATGAGCCCGAGATGGGAAAGGTTTACCGGCAGGACAGGAAAAGTGTCCAGAGGATCAAGGCCAAAGATCTTGTTCCTGGAGATATTGTGGAAGTAGCCGGTAAGAGACTAACGCTTCATTTTCGTAGGTGTCGAAGAGAATCCTGTAAAGCTTGGGCAAACTCTTATAAAATTTTACAATAATTCTATTTTAAAGACCTCACCCTAGCTATCTTGTTCTAGCCCTGTCAAAGTTCCTGCTCTGGCACATTTCAAGACCAAGAATACTTTTTTTTTTTTTTTTTGGACACAAATGTTCAGAGTGTTTGTTTAAGCTAAATTATTTTCTAGAAGTAGGCATGTTGACTTCTCTTGAAGATCTTTAAATAGAACGCATGTGAAATGTGCACCTAGTTGTGTGTTCAGGAGGGTATTTTAATAAGTGGGTTCTGGAAGTGCAGCGTGTCGGTGGTTTGCTGGTTTGTCTTTTGCTCATGTTTGCTAATTCTGTTGCTCACAAACTTCAAACCTGTTTTGTGCTATGATTATATCTGTCTGGAATCTGTGTTTTTAATCTGTGTTTGACTGTACCACTGACAGTTTTATACTGAATCTAAACAAGTCAAAAGGCTTGTATCTGTATCTTTCTAAATCTCTAAAATGTGTAGCTAGCTGAGCCGATACCCCAGTCGTTTTGCATCGGGAGCTGAGCGAATAGTCTCTGCTTTGTGTGACCCTCCCTCCCCCCAATTCCATTGCTGACGCAGATAGCCACGCACAAGCAGTCTAGAGGACACAGGGACAATCTTACACAAATGTGCTCTGCTGAAGGACTTCATGAACAGAATTTTAAACACTGTGCAGGATGTGGCTTGCATTCATAAATGGTGATCAGTGCTCTGTTTAGTCAGCACCCCCTCCACTAAGAAGATGTACCTGCAGCAACACGCATGCCATTGGATAGACAAACGAAATATATGTTGCATGCCATGAAAATTACTATAAGGGAAAAGATGCATATGTTTGGTAGCAAGTGCATGCATCACTGGTTATTGACGGGGTTACTATACTGGATATGTAAAACTACCTTTTTCTTTTATAACCTTGTCTTTTAAAATATGAGCATTTGTCATGTTTGTAATTATTTAAGCCATGCTAAATTTGGTGACTTTAAATATTTCACTTAATGAAGTAGGAAGTCCAAGAAAGGTGAAATTGTATTGGACAGTTTTATTATTCAGCGGTTTCATAATGAGGCTGAGTAGCTGCACAGTCCATATGAAGGAAATTGTTGAAAGCAGGAATCCGTGCTGAACAGTTCTGTGCAGGGATTCTCTGAGTTTCAGCTAAATGGACTCTGTTTTGGGTCTGTGTATTGCTCATATAGCTCACCCACTCTAGTAGTTTTTTTTTTTTTTTTTAAATACTGCTGCTTTCTGATCGATCCTGACACACAGTTGTGTTGGTGTGCCTGTTTCAGCTACTATTGAGAAAATGTTCTTTTAGTTTTAACCTCCTGTTTTTTTTTTTTTTCTTTTGAATGTAAAACTTGTAGTTCCATGCTGAAGCCACATTAAATGAAGCGCAGTCTGTGTCAGATTTACTTTTGGTGAGATCTCATTAAAGCTCTATATATACGTGTCACCGGGCCGAGTGGCTGGATTTGGCTTGCCAAAAAAGGATGATAAATACACCAGAATTAAATTGCAAAAAAAAGATTTATAGGAAACAAAAGAAAAACTAGAGAAAGACATATTCCATGTGTCTCTGCAAAAAAAATTTATTTATAGGAAACATGCATGCATCCTCCATCTGAGCATTCTCAGGACCTTATATATAACATAAACTTCCCATAAGGCAACTCTCATTTAAAGATACAGCTCTCATTTTTAAAAAAAATATACAAAATTGCTTCATTAACATCATCAAAAAGATATTTTGGCTAGACTCGCATCCATAAGGTTAACCATATACACTACAACAATATAAAGAAAAGTGCACTTCTAAATATTAGCTATGACCTTTAACCTCCAAGATCAGCAACCATTTTGTTTCTGCTGATGTGGCCTATCGGCCATCTTTTTATATGCTGAGGTATCACTGGCGGCCATCTTATACAATGCTGACCAGTTACTATTAGCAACAAGGATTTTTGCACACAAGTATGAATAATACAAGCTTTGGGTTTTTAATTATATTTTCTCTTTGCTTATGTTGCTCTCCAAGAATGGGGATACACTGCAGTGATTTAGGAAAATGGTATGTAAGAATTAATTCCTCATGCGTATCGCAGGCACGCACACATTCATACATGAAGGGAAGTAGGAAAGGTTCTTGGAATCAACAAAAATACCTTGATACTAAAATAAATTAAAAAGCCACCCTGTCACAATACACTTGCACAAAAAACATTTGTATTTTGGGCAATAATACAGCCGTCTGCAGAACCTGACTCAGCAGTTTCTCAGATTGATGCTAAAACAATGTACAGTGGGTATGTGTTCAGCAGGGCTTCCGTAGACCGGTAGGGAGGTTAGATTGGACAAAAGAGGTGGGGCGGCTGTTCAGATAGCTGTTTCTAATCTATGCCAAGCCATGTAGGTGCTGAAGAGCAAGTACAGTGCTGTGTCTCCTCCTGCCCTGTACACATGTCGGCGCTGTGTGGTGGGCTGCTCCCATTGTCAGCGGAGAGATGGCCTTATAGGGAAGTGGCAGAGAGCACCATGCACTGGGGTACAGCCCCTTGTCCAGGGATTTCAGACTATTTGGCACTTATACAGCCTGGAAAGTGTCTTATGTCACTTATGCAAGTATCGGAAATGGACAGGTGGTTGCTTGTCAGTTTTTTATTTTTTTAATAAACACTTTTAGATGCAGCAGTAATATACTGGGGTTAGACCAAAAAAACATTTTAACACTTGCTATATGTAGCACAGTTTGTTCTGTCTCTGGCATGTAACCAGGTTGTTCCAGAGAACAGGAGCATTTTACCCTTGAGGGAGGTCCTGCAAGTAAACATGACTTTGGGAGTTCCACTCTAATTGTGACAGGTAGAGGAAATTGCAGACCAAGTGGGTTTGGCCATAGAATGCTATGAGAAGGAACTGTTAAACTACACTTGACCTGTAAATACTGGACTGACCCTCATTTTACTGACAGTTGGTTAAATCTTAGTGGGGGCTACATGTTTAAAGCTGTATTTCATACTGCAGACAAAAGGACAATGCAACCGGAACAAAAATGCATAACTTAACTAAGAATGGAACCCAATTCCCAGATGCACGTAGTGGTACAACCAAAATATGCAGCAGATTCTACATTTTCTGAACTCCTGTGGCGACACACTAGGCGTGTTTTTGGATAATAGTGATTGGATATGCTTACGTTTGGTAGGGGTGCACCAATAAGATTTTTATTTTTATTTTTCCCCGATGGTGATCTACCCATGTAGGCCAATACTGAGAGGATACAGATTAATAAATACAGTGCAGGTAAACTACTAGAACAAGACATAGGGCCTATATTTAAAAACAAACAGGTATTGTTTACTTGTTGCATTTACTTCAGAAAATGAATACAAAGAGTAACGTGGTATTAACTTTCTGTCAAACATTGCGTATTATAACTTCGACCTATACTGTACAGTAGAAAAAAGAAAATTAGCTACGCAGTGTCAACTACAACACTGCTTCAAAATGCAGCCCAACTTAAATTATTAACTTAATCAAAAAAAATCTGGTTACAACATTGTCAGACTTGAATTTACTAAACAAGATGACACAGTAATAAATTTCACCTTCAAAAATGCCACCTACTACAACTGCAACAATGCAAATTAAGATAAACAGAGCAAGACAAACAAAAGGTAATTCCCACTTCACGTTTAAAGAGCCCACAACTCCTTGGAAGTTAGGGAGATTGTTGTCGTTGCTGCTTTGTTTTAAAGTGCTTTTCATTGAAACTGTTTACGGTCAAGGATTTGATCAAGTGAGCTATGAAGGAGGACTTGGGGGTGATGCCAAGCTGCCAAAGAGAGAGACGGAGCAGAGGCAGCTTTGTAACTAACCGCGCATCTATGCAGCATTTGAACAATAATTTGCCTGGTTAATACTATTTTCTTACGTTAGTCTGATAACTGTATAGGCTACATGTACTCTAAACTATGAATAATAATAACTTAGCATCAGAATAATATTCTGCTCACAGTTCCTCGTTGGATTTAATGTAGCATCAAGTGTGCATTCTGCACAACTGGCTATCCCGTTTTGACCGCATGTTACACAGCATTGAGAAAATGAGGGTCAGTGTTCTTGTGTCATTTTTAGTAAGCGCGTCTGACCAAACATTCAGTTCTGTGCTGGAAGAAGTTCAAGCATGATTATTGGTGTATGTTATCGGCTAAAATAACAGAAACTACCAATAGCTAATTTGTTTTTTTGCCATGCCGATAGGCTACCGATTATCGGTGCACACCTACTAATTGAGTAGAAGTGGAATTTGATGGATAGGAAAGAGGTAGTTTTTCATCCTGAAGCAAAACCAAGGGCACCCTCAGGAAAAACAGTATTCTGCTTTGAAGTGTTAAAGTTGTCTTTCTCTAGAATGTTTCCCTGAGAAACTGCCCTGCGAGTATCTCTCTTTTCTTTTCCATTAGAACTGATGTCCAAGCAGCTGCCAAGAACTAGGCTTGCTCTATGAATCCTGCTGGCAACTTGCCAGTGACCAGGCCTGATCTCGATCTCGGGGGAGAGCGAGCGTGTCCCGTCCCCAAAGTGAACTTGTCCTTTTTGATGTTTCTCTTCCTGTATTCATTTTAGTGTATTAGACCAGTTATACCGTTTAGAACAATGGTATATAATCTTTCTATAAACCATTTGAAGTGTGACGGTATTGGATATTTCAGCAGTTATATAATCTGTGTTCTAATACCTGCAGTGGCTGCTAAAGACAGAGGGAGGGGAAAGTTATTTCAAAGCCTGAGCTTCTGGAAACAGGATGTGATGAAGTGGAGACCAGCAGATTGATCAGATAAATAGTTTGTTCAGCAGATGGCTGAACTTGCTTGCTTTTAATAACCAGGTCTAGATTTTTGTGGCTATTTCTCATGAACTGCAGTAAAACTCTCCACCCAGTTAATCAAATGTGCACTGATGTGTTCTGTTGAAGACTCTTTATTCTTGAAGGCTGTTTCACTTGGCGTGAACACATTGCTTTTGTTTAATCCTATTCAGGTTCTTCTAAAAGCTGAGCGAGAATGTTTATCTGAGGTACTGGGGTCAATTTTTAAATGGTTGGTTTCGCAGACCTTGGTTAACATTAATATTGAACTACCTAATGTAAACTTAGGCAAGGCAGTCCGGGATTAGTGCTAATCTGTGTCTGTGAAACCAGTCTGTTCTAGTTCATATGGCAGTGGTTGGTCGTTCAGACTGTGTTTCTCAGCAATTTAATCTCTATTCTGCCCGAAAGCAAAGTCCAGACGCAAGCTGGGTGTTAAGAGAACAATTCCTTGAAAGAGACACATCTAGTCGGCTTATCTTTCACTGGAGTGAGTGTAACCACTGGATTTTTAAATTATTTTTTTTTTAATATTTTTTTATATCGCTATATATATATATTATATATATATATATATATATATATATTATATATATATATTATTTTTTTTTTTTTTTTTTTTTTTTTTTTTTTTTTTTTTTTTTTTTTTTTTTTTTTTTTTTTCTTTTTTCGCTCATGTTTCTCAGTTTTTTGTCCGAGGGGCTAGCTGTGGTTATAGGTGTCCTACCTCCTCACCCTTGGGCAGGTGTGTGTGATTTTTAGTTTAGAATAAACAAATGGATGTATGTGGGTTTTTTTTGTGTTTTCTTTTATGGCAATTTAAAAACTGCCATAGGTTTTAATTTTTTCCTTATTTATTTAAGGAGCATCACAAGCTGTTCATGTTTATTGTGCACATGATTTCTGTTAAATAAAAATGTTTTTTCTTTGCTTGCAGCTTGTAGCTTAGTCTAGTGTATATTTATATCTCAAAGGGAGAGTTTTGCCAGCAGTAATTTTACAATGTGGCATGCTCAGCTTGGCTGGAGTGCTCGTTTTTGAAGAGCAGGACAGGCCTGCGATAGCACTGAAAGGTCGCATGGTTCCTTTGTGGCTGGTATGCTGTTGTCGGCTATAATAGGCAGCCTGGAGGCAGGATGGAGCAGAGCAGATTCTGGAGCGCTGTGTTCTGGGATTCAGAACATGCCTGCCTGCTGCTTTTTAAATAGAATGAGGGCTTCAGCAGGGATTTGCTTATCACAGCCGGTGTTGATTGTCACCGAGCTTCTGCTTTTTTTTTTTTTTTTTTTTCTTCAAGACCACTCTATTCTAAACCAGGGATAGGAATAAGACAACTCTTGCTTGGCAGTTTCACCAATTCCAGGTTTTGATACAAGCTTGATCAGCCCCAGTGTATAGGGTTATAAGCTCAAGTGTGTCTGATTTAAACAGATAGTAAAATGAGGAATGGATCAAACTGCTATGCAATTCAGGTCTTGCTTCCATCCCAGTAAACTGGTGTGTGTGTGTGCTTGGCACCAAGTGCTTGGTTACTGTAAATCCAAGATACCTGCTTTTTATTAATTTTCCACATTTAAACATCATTTAAACAGATTATTACCTACCCCCAGAAAGAAAGAAATTCCTAATGTGATATGCTGCAAGCACATTTCATTCTTGCATGGTCTTGCTTGATTTTGCTGTGAAAAAGATAATGCTGCATAATAGATACTAGAAGTAGTAGTAGAATTCCAGATTTCCTGAAACATGTGCCTGTTTCACAAACAAAAGAAAGTAACAACGATTGTAACACACCTGGATTAGTTTTAATGTCATTTTTGCTCCTTTTTCAATTTAAGGGGTTTCCTTTAAATTGGCTTGTGTGTTCTGCTCTTACGTATGGATTGAGTGGATTAAAGCCAGCAATAGAAAAATGAACTGGCCAAGTTAATTCCAGTCTAACAACCCATGCATTTAATTTATATTTATATCTCAGGAAGTGTTCGCAAACTTAAGGAAGTGCCTGTTTAGCTTCACGGCTGAAAAAGTACGATAAGGTTTTTTTGGGTTTTTTTTTCTTAATAGGTTGGGCAATGCTTTCATGAAGTTGCTAAATATAAATGCCTACATGAAATAACTATTTTATTTTATGTATTGTAAATATAAAAACAAGAGTATCAAACTAAAATTGCCTTAGCAATTTAAACACTGCTGTGTACTTTACTCAAACTGACTGCTACAGCCAAATGAATGGTTGATATGGTAATGTAAATAGTACCACAGGGGCCTTATAGCTGTGGTGACAGCACAGTAATATATTTTAGTAGATGAGGTAGCTTATGTAACAGGCTCTCGACATTGCAAATGTGATTGCTCAGATTACACAACTACAGGTGAATACTCTCCTGGCAATGACTGGCTTGTTCATACAAGTTAAGTAGTCATCAGTAACAAAAAAAGATGCTGAAATGTAATAATAAATGAGTCTAGTGTTATGGCTGCTCTGCTGTTGACAGGGTGGAAAACACTACATCCTGCTTTCAGGGACTGACAAAAGCCCTGCCGATCGCAGTCTTGTGGTATTAGTTTGCTGTTAGCGTGGAAGTGCAATCGCTCAAAACCAGCTGCTGTCTTGTGTCCACATTTAAACCTGATCACAGCATCGGGAACATATTCAAATAGTTTTCCCATTTTTGGCCTTGCTCATTGTTTGTGTAATGCTATTCTCACTGCTCAAGGGCACAGTGGCTCGGATTAGGGTTCAAGTTCTGCCCTGAAAGGGTATTTGACAGTTAATGTTCTGGTTTTCCTTTTTTGCATGCGCGTGGTTGATTAATTAACGTCGCAGTTCATGTGCAAGGTTATCTTGTCGGGTTAATCCTCTTTTGACTAAGTTGCTGTTGTCAATAACCATTTTCAGCGTGCCCGGATTTATTAAAAATGAAAGGTAAATCACTAAACGTGATGCGAGTTCGGATCTCCTTTTGCTTTGCTCTCCTGATTTTTTTTTTTTTTTTTTTTTTTTTTTTTTTTTTTTTTACCAGATGAAAGGCACTGAGTTTAAAGAAGCAGATCTGTTCCTGCTATGTCTAGTCTCAACACTGACAGACACTTCTTACATCTGCATGTGTTGTTTATGTTGTAAAAATGTAATGGGTACATGTAAGTAGGGTGCTACTTCATTATTTGGAAAAAGTACTTGACGGGTATTTTTAAAGCAAAATAAAATACTCAACTGCTGAACAATTCTGAAGATGGGTGTAATTGTCTGATCAACTGCATTTTAAAGTGCTTTACTTTCCACCATTGTGTGCTTATCTTCCATTTATTTAATTACAAGTATGTGGTGGAGAGGGGGGAGGGCAGCACCCCCTGCAGGTAGTTACATGTATGTGTGTGTGTGTGTTTGCGTGTGTCACGGTGGCTGGATATCAGATGACTGCTAAAATTGTGCTTGCTTATACGTCTGCTAGTTAAAATAAACAAGCTCGACTATGTTAATCTAATCAGAAACATGTTTTTGTTTGCTGTTATCTTTTATAGATGTGTGGGTGTAATTAATTTAGTAGTTTGTGAATGGAGTTTAATGAAACTGCTGACTTCACTGTAATGGGGTTTCACACAAAGATACAATCTGCATCCACCTAAATGTAGTTGTCGTACTGTAAAACCAGGGTGTGTGTGTGTGTAATAGACTTGTGTATGATATACTCTGCTGAGATGTAATACCTCTCCGGGTTTGTTAGGGTTAAGTGGATACAGATGCCATTATAAATATAAAAAATAAATAATTTAAACGTAGGTTTTTTTAAGTCGTTTTTATTTTCAACACAAGCTGAACTATAACATTCCAAAAAAAGATTTTGTTTTCATTAATTAATGACAATGTAAATAAAAGCCGAAATATTTTCATTTATTCTAATTTAATAAAAAGGCACTTGATAATATCTCCCTGAGAACGTTGGAGAAAAAAATGCAGCAGCTAGACCCTACATTCTGCAGCAGTCATTACAGTACTATCTGCTCAGAATAACTTCTAGGCAGTAGTTTTCCCCCCCAAGTGATAACGGTAGCTAGCAAGTGAAGTACCACGAGGGACAGTGCTTTATTACACTTAAAATCACGCTCTTGTATGGTGGCCGAGAGGTGCAAAAAACAGTTTTTTTCATACGTTCCCATGACATTCCCAAGCCTCTTGTCATACAAACATTGTGCTATTTCAGTGTCATTTTATACATATATATTGTTTTGTTTTAAACTGATTTTGTGGTAATGTCCTTGGGTGCCTAATTTTGTTTGTTTTTTTTCCCCTCGATTCCGTCCATGTTCTCCCCAACACAGATTTGATAGGGCCTTACATTTACATACAGAGAAGAGACTTTCCTAACAGGTTGTGTGCGTTCACCCACACAGTCCCACTGTGAGTCAGTGCCTTGGTCTTGATTCTGCCTCTCATGCCATTCCATCTAACATGTAGAGCACACAGCTTCCATGATGAATTGTATTCTTCCTCCGCTAGCGTTCTCTCCCAGGGCTTAAATTAAGAATTGATGAGCTGTCTGGTTTAATGGGAACCATTCCTGGTTCAATGTATTATAACAAACTAAAATTAGAAAGATGTGCTTCTTAAATTAGATGTTGAGCGAAGAGGGCAGGCTGTATTTCATTCTAAGTTATTGCATTCTAATTTCCATTGGATTAGTATTGTAGGTAGCAGATGTGAAGCCTTGAAGAGGCTGTCTGGCTTTATTACAGTCTATACTTCCCTGGAAATCTGGCAAGTTTATTGCTTTCTTTTCAGTTCTATAACCCTGTAACCCATTAGCTGTAAAATAAGTTGTACTGTTCCAACCGAGAACCCAGAGTGTAGCCCTTGCAGTTGGAAGCTTTATTAGTAAACTAGAAATCCCCCAATACGTCCTATTTTATAATATCTAGATGCATGGCATAATAGAACATAACATAAAGAATGCTTTGCTCTCAGAGGAAGTTAGTTTTGAGATCTTGATCAAGTTTAGAAATGGCTTCTCCCACTAGCCAGGCAGGCATCGTCGCCACTGTTCAGGAGATTGGTAACCTTGCTTGGGTTTGCGGGTAAATGGAGGCAATTGGATTGACCGCAGGCATGGCTTTTGAAATTGGGTAGAAAAAAATATGCTAAAATCAATCAATCAAAAAAAATAATAATGTTAGCCGACAGTCTAATCCTATGTTGTACCTTTCTCCAGACTTAATAGAACTCAAGTAAGAGACTTTGTTGCATTGGTAGAGAAGTGTAATCTTGTCACAATCTAGAAAACCTTGTTTAAAAGCTGAAGGTACATATTTGTAGAAGGGGATAGGGTCATATGGATTATTTCTTTGCAAATGTGTGTTGAGCGAGCCTTGAATAGGTTTTGCTTTTCCAAAATGAAATGGAACTGCTTCAGCTGCAATGTGTTTGAAGTGGGGGCTTTTTTTAAATGAGTTGCTTGTCCACACCAAACTGCAGTCCAGCAAGCGGAGACGTTCCTATGACTCCCCATCGTTGGTTTATCACAGCATCACGTTGTTAATCGCGTTGCCCTCTTTACTGCGAGTGCCGACGAGCGCTGTATGTGTGTAACTCTACAGGACAGTAGAGGCCATAAAAGAAAGACCGTGTTGTCCCCAGAAATTCTTGTAAGTTTAACTCAAAAGCTCATTATGAAGTACTCCTCTTTATGCTGCTACAATACACATCCACATTTTCCTTGTAGAGGGGAAACAGCAGGCTTGGGACATGCAGTCCCTGTTACTTCGAGTATAGCGCACAGTTCGTCCTCACATCCCCAGTGTGGGTCGTGTATGTGGGTTATAGTATCTAGTAGTATTATACTTTCATTATATTGGTCAAAAAAGTTAAGGAATTCAAGTGATTTTCATAAAAGAAAAGAATGGATAACATCTCATCATAAATTGTAATCCTTCTAAGCTGTTTTGAAATGAAAAGGAACACTGTACGTACTTCGATATGGGAGGACTTGTTGACTGGTGTAATGTTGCTTTTCTTCTAAAACCATGCATCTCCACTTTTATTCCACCCCCCCAGTGGGAGACAAGGTTCCTGCTGATATTAGACTGTCTTCAATCAAATCCACAACCCTGAGGGTGGACCAATCTATCTTGACAGGTAAGTGCATATTTCAGGAGGGTTGTTTTGTTTATTTGTTATAAACATTTTTTATTATTTTCCTTTAGCTACTTGTAAGCTTTTGACAATTTGAAATTGCACAATCTGTTCAACATCGTGGCACAAACATAAACTGGCAGCGATTCATTGCTCTCTTGGCCGACATCAATTAATATTCTCCTGGTACACACCTGTCTTTTTTTCAGGTAATGTATAAGTTTTTAATAGCCCCACGGTTGGTAGGCACAGTGTTGGATAATGCTTTCAGGGCAGTGTACAGTATGCAGCCACTTTAAATCATAATTCTCCTCTTGGTTCTTCCATGTATGACTATGGAAGCAAACATCTGCATTGAGGAATATTTAACAGATCATTTTTCTTATTGACTATGATCTATTAAAGTATAAATGGACTCACTCTTGAAGGCTGTGATTCATTCTGATTCATCTTGAAGGCTGCATGTATTTAATCTTTGTAACAGCCTACTGTTCCACATTTTTGCAAATGGATTAGTCATCTGCTGCCTTAATTGGTAACATTTTTTTTTTTTGTTGCATCTTGTCATTATGCTTGGAAAAAGAAAACTTTTCGCCTCACTTGCTAAAGAGGCGAATTGCTTGCCTTCTGATTTTAAAAAATGCCTTGGGGCTAGGGCTGACAGATTTAAAGCTAAATTGGACCAGCCTGTTTCCAAGTGCTTTCCTTGAGCCCTGGCACTCCTTTTTGCAATTCCCTTAGGTGAGTCTGTATCTGTCATCAAGCACACTGACCCAGTGCCTGACCCCCGCGCTGTGAACCAAGACAAAAAGAACATGCTTTTCTGTGTAAGTAAACTTTGAAAAACTGTACGCTCCTATTTAATGTGTGCCAGAGTAGTTTATAATAAAGGAGAACAAAGATGATGTGATGTAAAGGAGAACATCACTGGTTTTGAATTTAATTAAGCTTGTGGGATATATGTAACCCTGTAAAGCATAATCCTTGTTCATGACAGCAATAAGTTAAATGTAGTTCACATGACTCTCTTACATTTGTTCATACATCTGTAATTTAACCTTGCTTGAACCCCTCCACTGAAGTATTTCTCGTACCTCCTTTATAGGGTACCAACATTGCCGCTGGCAAAGCAGTGGGTGTGGTGATTGCCACCGGTATTAACACAGAGATTGGTAAGATCCGTGATGAGATGGCAGCAACAGAGCAGGAGAGGACTCCCCTGCAGCAGAAGCTGGACGAGTTCGGAGAGCAGCTGTCCAAAGTGATCACTCTGATCTGCATTGCTGTCTGGATCATCAACATCGGGCACTTCAACGACCCCGTGCACGGGGGCTCCTGGATCCGCGGCGCCGTCTACTACTTCAAGATTGCCGTGGCCCTGGCTGTGGCTGCCATCCCCGAGGGGCTGCCCGCCGTCATTACCACCTGCCTGGCCCTGGGCACCCGCAGGATGGCCAAGAAGAACGCCATCGTCCGGAGCCTGCCCTCCGTCGAGACCCTGGGCTGCACCTCCGTCATCTGCTCTGACAAGACCGGCACGCTCACCACCAACCAGATGTCTGTGTGCAAGGTAAGACGTACTAAATCTCATGTAAGGACAGACACCAGCTTGGATGTGTGTGTGTGTGTGTGTGTGTGTGTGTGGATAGTATCGACAGATGACCTAGGTGTGAATGCCTGTTGGGCCACTGTTACCATTCTATGAGCGTTCTGCTGTTTCATGGATAGGCATAACCACTAAATAGTCAAAACAAATAATCCAGCCCTACCACCACCCATCCCTATCTCCAGGCTGACAATTGCTGATAAATGTAAGCACCACCTGGTGTGTGGGAAGGCAGCCTTTTTCCATACCTATAATCTTATGTTCCAGTCTTTTTTTCTTTTCTTTATATATACAATTCAGCTGAGGTGATTTTCCTGATAAACCCGTAGTGAAGCAAAATGGCCTTTAAAACAAGGGTGTGTTTTGGCCTTCATTCCAGAGCAAAGCACATGAGGTCGTCGTTACATTGCATGTCTTTTTACAAGACGGAGGCTGTATACCTGTGGTTATAAATCGGTGCTGAAAGCAAATGGAATGCCTCCAGCACCCCAGAATTACATTCCGTCTAAGCACTGTGAATGCTCCTCCACTCTCTTCCCCTTCGAGCTACCGAGACATCAAAGAAAATGACATGCTGAAACTAACACGGCAACAGTGCCTGTGATTTATAGGAGGCTGTGTGGTCCAGTGGTGAACTATGCAGCTGCTGCATAGTTCACACATCCTAATCTTTGTATCTTGTAAAGCACTTTGTGATGGTGGTCCACTATGAAAGGCCTTGCTATTTAAAAATAAAGATTTATTAAGGATATTATTTGCCAGGGTTTTACAATTCATCTCAGTGTACACTTCAGGAGGCAGTGCTGTTACTAATCTGTATTCACCTGTGTAACTGACCAACTGCAAAGTGGGAAAGTACGAAGAAAGACTCCTCAATAACCTGTTTTCATATAATTGGCTTTTTGCTGATGTACAGTGAAAACTAATGGAAAATTTGAGATTGAGAGTCTGCCACATCTTGACCTGTATTTTAACTGAATCCCATTTGCTTTTTAAAATGCAGTCCGTTGTACAGGTTTTTGTATGCATGTGTTAAGAGCAGAGACAGATATAGATATATGCAGTACTAAGAAATGTATTTATGGGTTCAGAGATGCTAATTGAATATACTTGCTTGTACATAAACAGTAAATACTCTGTACTGCGAAAAAAATGTATGCTGAATCTCTTTGTCTCCTGTTTTTAAGTTGAAAAGCTATAATTTGGTCAAGAGAGGTCTTACTGGGGCACAGACAAAAGTATGATTTTAATAAAACATGTTTATTTTTATGACAGTTAAATTACCTCTGAATTACATTTGTCTAAGCATTATTCTTGAATATTGATTAATTTTCTCCTTAAGTGCGTGAAGGGGGTTATGGTTAGGGTTTGCTAGGGTTTTCTTGATGCTTCGCTGACCGAGTGCTAGGATTTCCATTTTCAAATGTTGGCATCTGTAAGAGGGATGAAATCTGGTACCTCGTTAGGTAATTGTATTTCATCAGGGGGATACGTATGATGATACAGTTACACTGAAGAATATTGTCATTGAAACTGCTGTTTATTCCCTGCTTAAATCTCTAAGATAGCAGTCTCCTATTGAATGCATAATCTATTCCATGTACAAACAGTTCTGTACAATTTTATAAGATGACGTTTTTCAAATGAACCGTGCAGCAATCTTCAGTAGGAACAGCAAGGGAGAAGGTTGAGCCGTTTGTCCTTGGTGCATCTCCTCTCGCTGCACCAAGTCTGACGCCCAGAAGATTTATATGCAGTGCTGCACGTCACAGAATTGGGTTGTTTGCTTCATGGATTAGAGGAGCCTTCCTATGGGAATAGGCTCCCTCCGCCACATAGCAAAGCCTGCAATGTTTGCTTTTGTACCAGTCACTGCCTGATGAGGTGGAATGCTGCCATCTAGTTGACTGAGACTGCTTTTGCAGCCAGTGTTGGAGTTTAGCAGAATCATTTTTGCAATGAACGACACTATCCCATTTCACCACAGTGGTTAGAGTTTACAAAAAAATGTGTGTGTAATATGCTTTGCTTGAGTATATTTGGCCTGGTTTTGCAGATCTGTAAGTGGTCTGTACAGGTGCTTTTTGTTTTTTTGTGTATATGGCAATATACATTCCTTTTATGTTTCATATTCAGATGTTCATTGTTGACAAAGCCGAGGGAGACAGCTGCAAACTGAACGAATTCAATATCACTGGCTCTACATATGCACCTGAGGGAGAAGTGTGAGTACAGGCATCCTCTTTGCTCTTACACAGATGTGAGCATGTGAGGCCAGTGATTGTGGTTGGCACATCAGAGTGTATCGATTCATTGTTGTCATTCACTGATGATGTCTCCAGTTACGATACAAATGATGTATTGTATCGTAATGGGGCTGTGATGCTGGACCAAAAGCACATTTATACTTGTCTGCCAAATTGTTCATGGTATTAATACATTATCTCCCTGTCCTTATTAATCATGCACAAAGCCCTTCAGAAACATGCTTTGCAATGTTGTTTCTTTTAGTGTAATCTTAAGAGCCCTTCTGGCACACTCGTTGTTTTCAGAAGTGATTGCTTCACGTATACTGTAGCTCTGCCATATCCCAATTCACAATTGCTTTAAAATGTGCACCCAAAGCAGAGTTTTAATAGCATTTCCTTTTTATAACAAATGAAAATGAAAATAAATTACGTTTAAGAAATGGCATCTTGACAGAGACCCTTCACACATTTTATTTATTAATTACTTTTAACTTTTTTTTTCAATTTGTATTTGTTTATTTGTTGTTACCAGGTTTAAAGATGGAAAATATGTCAAAAGCTCCCAGTACGATGGCCTTGTGGAACTGGCAACCATCTGTGCACTGTGCAATGATTCCTCTCTGGATTACAACGAGGTATGAAGGCATGACTGGTACTGCTCTTATTTCATATTTTATGTGCTGGGTAGTCTTCTCATTATTCTACATGCTGGCACCAGTAATATGGGTTTATCCTTGGCAGGGGATATGTAAGCACATATCTCCTTTGGTATATATTATGAAGCAGGTAAAATTGAAGGCATCGTTTCTTAATTAAACAATGGTTACACATTCATTCTAGTACAAATGCCCAAGGAGAGAGTAGTTTACAAAAAGTGATTTCATTTAATTATGGGTGCTATATTTAAATGAAATTAAGGTGTCGGCTTTATTAGAACATTCCTCTGTCAAGACTGCATAATTGCCTGTATAATACAAGAGCGCTTGCACACAGAACTTGTTAATTTACCTTGTTTGATCTGCTTGTATGTTGCAGGCGAAGGGAGTGTTTGAAAAGGTTGGAGAAGCCACTGAGACTGCCCTGACCTGTTTGGTGGAGAAGATGAATGTGTTCGATACAGAACTGAAGGGACTGTCCAAGGTTGAACGTGCCAACGCCTGCAACTCTGTAAGTAACATGTTTCTGTCGCTTATGTTAAAACAACTTGAGTAAATTTTCACAAGGCAAACATACGTGGGTGTCAGATGGAACCAAGGTCCAGGATCCTGATTGAAAAGTAGTTGGTATTTCAGTTTTTGGAGTGGCCATTTTTAATGATGGCTGTTATTTTGGTGGCTTAGTACCTTTTATCCCAGTCACTGCTATTCTATTCAGTAATGGATGTTTTCCCCACCATTTGAGTACCCCGGTTCATGCTCCCTTGGGGCTAGTGGTGTGCTTGCAAGGTTCATGTCCTTAAGGCAAAATGCTGAGCCAACTAACATCCTCCATAGTGTGTTGTGCTTTGTTTTGTTTTTTTAGTTTTTTTTTTTTTTTTTTAAATAAATACATGATTTCATTTTGAAATATCCATCTTCCTAATTTTTGTTTCTGCTGTCAGGTTATTAAACAGCTGATGAAGAAGGAGTTCACCTTGGAGTTTTCCCGTGACAGGAAGTCCATGTCTGTCTTCTGCACCCCGAACAAGGCCCGCACCACCACCTTGCAGAAGATGTTTGTCAAGGTATCAAGAACGTTTTTGCATGTTTTCTAAATTAATCGGTGTGTAGTTCTTGTCCGTCCTTTTTAAGGATCTGACTTTTTCTGGACTGTTGTGAAGTTTATTTGTCTGCGCTGTTGTCCTGCATCCCATTGCTGTTTTTGTTTGAGATTCAGTGGTGTGGTGTATTGATCTGGATGTGCTCTTTGCAGGGAGCCCCAGAGGGGGTGATTGAAAGATGCACACACATCAGAGTTGGAGGCAGTAAGGTTCCCCTGACACCTGGCATTAAAGAGAAGATCATGACTGTGATCAAGGAGTGGGGTACCGGCAGAGATACTCTGCGTTGCCTGGCTCTCGCCACCCGAGACAATCCACCAAGGAAAGAGGACCTTGTGCTGGAGGACTGTACACTCTTCGCTGGGTACGAGGTCTGTACGCAGTGGGACACTTTAATAACTTGCTGTGTGTTCTAAGATTACCTGCCATCTAGGAGCAAATGAAGGAATTGGAGTTAAAGGTTGGGGCTTTTGTGAAGCTTCAAAGTTTCAAGGCTTAACCCCTCCAGGTACACAAGGAAGCAGTTGTTCAAACAATTTCTTCTTAAAATACATTTCAAAGTGACTCAAGTATCACAAGGAAACTGACACATTTGGATGACGACGTCCAACCTGCAAAAATGTCAGCAGCATTTTATTTTTGGTGCACATGTATCCCTTGTACATTTTAAAGGGTTAATTTTAGAAATGTTTCACACACCTTGTTTAGTTGTGTTGTCAACACCAAAACTCATTGTTAATACAAGACAAATATACTGTAATGATAAAGCAACATTCCCCTACTGATGGATGTCAATATAAAATTTGATCTAACAGTATCATGAAAAAGACATAAATGGACAGACAGGTTCCTCCCTATATTACGAAGTTGTCGAATAAATCTGCCAGCATGTTTTTTGTGTTTTATGATGTCGTGTGATGGGTACAATGCAGTGTGGGGGTTGAACTGACCTAGTTTCTCCTGTCTCCTCCTGTAGAGTGACCTGACCTTTGTGGGTTGTGTGGGTATGCTGGATCCCCCGAGAACAGAGGTTGCTGCCTCCATTAGGCTGTGCAGACTGGCTGGCATCCGTGTCATCATGATCACTGGAGACAACAAGGGTACGGCTGTGGCAATCTGCAGGCGCATCGGCATCTTCGGAGAGGATGAAGACGTGTGTGACAAGGCGTTCACAGGCAGAGAGTTTGACGATCTCTCCCCGAGTGCGCAGGGAGAAGCAGTCAAGAATGCACGCTGCTTCGCCCGAGTCGAGCCCTCACACAAGTCCAAGATCGTAGAGTTCCTGCAGTCTTTTGATGAGATCACTGCCATGGTACGTCAAGCACTTTGTTTCATTGGGCTGGCTACATTTCATTATAAATTTTACTCTCAGGCTTTGTTATTTTAAATGTTTTCTTTTCTTTTACCCCCCCCCCCCCACCCCACCCCAGACTGGTGATGGTGTGAATGATGCTCCTGCCCTGAAGAAGGCTGAGATCGGTATTGCAATGGGCTCGGGCACAGCTGTGGCAAAGTCCGCCTCGGAGATGGTTCTGGCAGACGACAACTTTTCTACAATTGTAGCTGCAGTGGAGGAGGGCCGTGCCATCTATAACAACATGAAGCAATTCATCCGCTACCTCATCTCGTCCAACGTGGGAGAGGTCGTCTGGTAAGGAACAAATGAACACCTGGTGCTGTGGGTAATGACCTTTTCTACCCTGACCATGAAAATAACGGTGTTCCCTTATCAGTGGTCCCAAATGCAAAATACAAGTAATGATGGAGAGTGTTTTTTTTGTTTCAGTATTTTCCTCACTGCTGCTCTGGGTTTCCCTGAGGCCCTGATCCCTGTTCAGCTGCTCTGGGTGAACCTGGTCACTGATGGACTGCCGGCCACAGCCCTGGGCTTCAACCCCCCTGACTTGGACATCATGGACAAGCCTCCCCGCAACGCCCGTGAGCCCCTCATCAGCGGCTGGCTCTTCTTTAGATACATGGCCATTGGATGTGAGTGTGTGGTGTTTTTTGGTTTTTTTTTGTTTTAGTGGTTGCTTTGATTTATAGGATCCACTCTGGTAAAAGCCTACAGCAATGTTAATCTTGTGAGAAGTCGTTGTGGTACCCTCCAGTTTGTCACTGGTACGTTAAGGGTACTGACTCATTTGGAAATGGAATGATAGATGTGTATTTCTCAGATTTCATACCTCATTTTTGTTCTCCTGCCATTCCTGAACTGAATCACTGAATCAAGCCTCTCTGTTCTCTCTGCAGGTTATGTGGGAGCTGCTACAGTTGGTGCTGCAGCCTGGTGGTTTATTGCTGCTGAAGATGGACCCAGAGTCACCTTCTACCAGCTGGTAAGTATTTATTTTATTTATGTTCAGTTTCACAGGCAAACCCTGGGTTTTATCCTTCCTCAGATCTTTTATTATATTGAACAAGCCTGGGAATTCAAATCCAGTACAGCTTAAACAAATGCAGGGATTGTCATTTCTAAAAGCGGTAGTCTTCTTAGGTGTATTCTCCAAGCCCCTCTCCCCATTCAATAGGTGACTGTTTAAGAAAACAGGCCCATGTATATTGATAGTTCTGTTTTATTGCCTTCCTCGTGAGCCAGGTAAACGTAGCACACGTGTGGTATTCGCATTGTTGCACTGAATACAAAAACTGTTCAACTAAAGCAAACTGGTGGAATATTCTGCATTCAGATCGAAGCTGTGTTCTCTGTGTGTCAGGTTTCTTATTGTTTTATTTCTTCCCCAGAGCCACTTCTTGCAGTGCAGTCCTGACAATCCAGATTTCCAAGATGTAGAGTGTGCAATCTTTGAGTCTCCCTACCCAATGACCATGGCTCTGTCTGTGCTGGTGACCATTGAGATGTGCAATGCACTGAACAGGTTGGTAACCCAAAGTGAGCTGCCTTTTATCAGTCCCCATTAGCCCGTGCAGCTGTCCTCTTGACATGTTGTTTTTACTAGCTTTTTTTATTTTTTTTTTTTTTTTTTTTATTTATTTTTTTTGTCCCTGTCCTCCCATTTGGGTTTGTGCTGGATTGTAAATCCTGTGTCCTTTTTGCAGCTTGTCTGAGAACCAGTCCCTGATCAGGATGCCTCCTTGGGAGAATGTTTGGCTTCTGGGATCCATCTGCCTGTCAATGTCCCTGCATTTCCTTATCCTTCATGTCGAACCACTGCCGGTAAGTTTTTATGGCAGACTGATTTAGATCTATGGCTGCCTGGAGATTCTAATATACTAGCATTGTGGGAAAATAGGAACACACACATAGAGAACTTGTGTGTGTTTGCATCATGTATGGTTTCTGTCCTTTTCTTTGGAGGCTGTTAAATTAAATTGCCTTTTTCTTTTTCTCTCTTCCAGATCATTTTCCAGATCACCCCATTAAACGTCCTTCAGTGGTTGATGGTGCTAAAGATCTCCCTCCCAGTAATCCTCCTGGACGAACTGCTCAAATTCACTGCCCGCAGCTACCTGGAGCCTGGTAAAGAGTTTGTCAAGCCTGTGGGCGGCAAGTGTGGTTTCTCCGCATGCACAGAGGGGATCTCTTGGCCGTTTGTGCTGGTCTCTGCACCCTTGATAGTCTGGCTCTACAGTACAGACACTAACATTGCCATGTTCTGGTCTTGACTGACAGATTGGTTTGGGTAAATAAAACATTACTAAAAAGAAAAATAACGACCATTAACTTGCAAGTATACCCAAAGTTGTACCGTTTTAAACAGCTGTCTGAATCTGCTGGTTTTTTTTTTTTTTTTTTTTTTAAGCATCAGTTGTCAAGGTTTTTTTTTTTATACATGGTGTGTGTTTTTTTTCTCCCATTAACTCCCAATTTAAAAAGAAAGGAAGATTTTTTTTTTTTTTTTGCCCAAACGAGAATAAAGAAATGTCCATTGACATGTACAGAGATTTAACACTATTTTATGGAAATACTGTTTTTGTAGATTTGAAAGAAGAAAAAAGCATGTACAGCATTCTGTTTTATCATATTTTGTGTTGTACAAATTCGGGAGCCAATGGAGATTTGTGCTGGTTAGAGATTAATTTGCAAGAACGTTTTAAAAAGTGAATATTGACTTCTGGTGACTAAAACAAAACTGCATGTACTGTGTTCCTGCATGATCTGGTGGGGTTTCCTCTTCATTTTGATGCCCTTTTCCATGCTTGTTTTATTTGATCTGTATTGTCTTGTATTTCAAAGCCAGTTTTTCTGCATCAGGCAGAGCACAGCTACCTCAATCAATATTTCTTTAGTCTGTACCCTACCGTTTTTAATCTCATGTTTACATCCCCAGTGATGTTTTGAGGTAAGCCCATACTTGCTTGTGCAGAAAAAATGTCCTCCCCATTGATTCAAGTTGTTTTTGTTTTTTCCATACAATTTTTAAAAATATTTATTTGTATTTTATCTGAATAGTCATACATGGATTTTGTTTTTTGTTAAACTTTGAGGGGCAGTGTTACCCTTTTCCTATAACATGTGGGGTTAATACAGACTAGTTTTAATAAAAAAAAAAAATAAAATGAAATAAATCGTTTTTAAATTAACCTGAAGTTAAAACTAATACAATCTCCTATTTTTAAATTATTTTTGTCTTTGCTATTGTTTTATTTAAAACTACATATGAACCTATCGTTTAGGTTTTTGTCTTAATTTATAAGCACTGAGACATTATTGTGATCATTTCTATACAAAGCATTTATATGTACAGATCCTTGACTATTGTGGATGATTGTTAATAGCTTGCCACCTGAGCACAAGAAAGCCAATGGTTGGGTCCTTGTTCATTTTAAGTCTTTGAGTTTCCCCACAGTCTCTGGAAATTCCTTAGCCTACACAGGTTCTGCATACAAGGAAGGGGCTGAAGGAGTCTGTAAATTTGTATATACCACATTATCAAAAACATAACTATGTATAGTAGAAGGACCAGTTTTAATGTATTATCAAACTAATTGTAGATGACGCAGGAATATTATCGACAATAGCGTAGTAACCCTCTGGAGCATGTTTTCCACATTGCCAGACCAGTATTGCTGTGTTTTATATTCACATGTGTTAACAAGCCTAACTGATGTTTTCCTCCAATGCCTTCCAACGTCCAACTAAAGTGAGTATGCCTACCTGCATGTACTGTATACCTTCCACACAGCCGTTTATACATCTGCATTAATAGAATGCATTTCATATCCCTGTTTCCGTGTGCTTCCCCTTGAAGCTGAGCCTATTGCCACAGTGCTGCTCTGACTCAAATGGACATGATCCCGTGACTTGCAGCAGTAGGTGGATAAGAACGAGGAACTTAAGTTCTGCAATAACTCTGGAAGCAATGGGTTGACCTCCACATGCTGTCTGTTAAACTGAACACTTTAAAGGAATGTCGCTTATGCTTCACATGGGCTTTAAAAGTTAACCTGCTTCAGGGGAGCTCATCTAACAATGTAATTATTATAGGCAAGGTAATTGGAGGCTTTGTAACTACTTGCCTTTTCAGAATTTAAGAATGGTTAAGAGCAATAGGCTTGCTCAGACACGAGGTCCCTGGTGTGTTGATCAGTGACTTGAACGAGTACTTCCAAAACATTTTTTGGAATCTGCAATTATTTTTATGTTTTTTTTTGAGATGAAGACTGACACACGCCCTCCAAAACATGTGCTGGCAGCTTCTTTTCACTCTGCAGGCCTGCCATGCAGCTGCCTCGGAGCTACAGCGTCGGAGGACAACGCAGCTCTGGGCAGCTTGCAGGCAAGCCCACAGGTGTCCTGCCAGACCACAGGGGTCACTGGTGCGAGGTGAACCCAGGACATCTTTGCCGACCTAAGCCCTCCCCCACCTGGGCAGCGTTCGGCCAATTGCGCACCGCCACCTGGGAACTCCCGTCCAGAGTCTGCAGTGGAATAGCCTGGACTCGAGCCGATGACCTCCAGGCTATGGGGCGCATCCTGCAGCCCGTGCAGAGTGCCTTTATCAGATGTGCCACACAGGAGCCCCCATTTTGTAAAATATCACATTTGAATGAAAATAGTAGCCCTGCTGCATCAGACTTTGTTTCTTTTACTGAAATGTGATTTCTGTTCACCAGAAGGTAATCTGCTGAAACAATAGCAATGTATTTCTTCAGTCTGATTGATTCTGTTTAAGAAATGGCACTCGCGTATGGGGTTTATTGTTTAAAACAGTTGAGACATTTTGCAGCGTTCAAAAAGATCATTCACACACAATCATTCCTCATTCTGAATGTTGGTGATAGTGAAATCACCTGTTTGGCAATGGCACCAACCCTACTTATTTAATGTATTAACCCTCGTACCTTTTTAACAAACTTCTGTATATCTGTTTTTATCCCTTCCAATTTCATTTAAAATATAACTTCTTTTGGTATGACCAGACATCTTAGATGTTTTAGTAAATGTAATTTTCAACGTTTCATGTGTCTTCTAGGTAATGCAGTCGTTTAAGTCTCCTGTGTCTTGCGATGTGCATGACATTTAAAGTAGAGAGTTTAAGGGGGACAGGTTTTTTGGGATTCATAAGTTTTTATGTAAAACCCACAAGAATGTATAGTTTTCTTTCTTACTTTACTCTTAACACTGACATTTAATTTAATAACCACTTTCTTCTAATCTGTTATGCCCCCACTCCTCATAATATATTAACGCTTTACTATTGTTTTTTTAAATACAGAAGCAGGGGTAGATAAGGAAAAGTTTTATATGATTAATCTGTTCTAAGTTACATAGAGTTATCTTTTGTGATGGAAACATTGGTAGCAAAATATTCAGGTAGCAGGGGAAGGCAGGAGTTTCACCCTTCCTGCTGTTTACCAATCTGCCGTGACCGCCTTTGGAGAAGGATGCACCATATCTTTAATTTAGACCACTTGAATGCTCTTTTTTACTTGCATACGTCATTCTACTGGTTGCAGGCCACAAATCCAACACATCCAACAGTTCACATCCAAACACTTTTCAGTGCATGCTTAGAGATCAAAGGAATGCATTATTGAATTTGGGAGTCTGCAGCTATAGCCAAATGTTTTGCATCACCAAGACTTCCAGTATAAGAGACATTTAGAACTTACATTTAACAAATCTTTTATTTAACATTTAGGTCTTTCATGTAATCAAAGAAACTACAAAATGATATTGCAAGTCTACCGAAAGCCATAATAGTAGTACAGTATTTCATGTTAGATTTTGAAATGTCACATTTTTGTTGGTTTTTTGTGAAGTACAGTATGTTAAACTACAAAGATGCATAATTCCATGTTAATGTAAATTATTCAGCAGGTTTCGTTGTATTTTATGAAGCAAAATGAGTTAATTATCTAGGGTGAGGCAAAACCTTTGGCCATAGCTGCAGTAGTGTATTTTTTTGAAAGAGGAGTTCCTGCCCCATTCACACCTGTCAAAAGCCCTTCTTCAAAGTCTTGTGTTCTGATTCAGTTCTTTTTCTTTCTCTTTTTACAGCAAGAGATGGGTAATCCCCTCTTTCATAAACATTTGCTTCAGTGTGCATGTGTGTTTTAAGCAGCACATCTACAAAGACAGCTGCATGTATAATGTGCAAACAACAAAAAAGATTAAAAAAAAAAAAAAAAAAAAAAAAAAAAAAGTGTTCTAATAGACAGGACTTAAGAAGCAGCAGCAGAAACTGCAATACATCCAGAAGAACTAGGGCAACTCACAAGAGAAACCTACAGTACTATTGCTGCATGAAGACCAGCCTTCCTTAGCCTTGATTCTTAACAGAGGCAAGGAGTTGTCACACCAACTTCTCTACCCTTCACAATGTGCAAAATGTCATAGTTTATATAAATGTACAATATAATTTACAGTAATGCATGTCTCCAGTTGTAAGTAGCCAAAACTATTTTATCAACTACAAATGTATTTATAAAGCTATGTACAATATTGCTATCTATATGAAAAAAAAAGTGTGTTAAAAACTAAACCTTCAGTCCATGATTTCACAACCAGATATTTTTCCTAAGGAAAGCTTTTCTTTCAGTGTTTATTTTTGGTGTGCAAAATAATGGAATAAAAATTACATTTTTGCACTGTAATAATGTAACTTAAAGAGTATAACTCAGTAGTTTGGCAGACATTGGTGCAATATAGAACTGTGATGCATACATTGTGAACCAACCTGTGGGTAAGGTTAGCAGCATGTTTTGACTATGTAGACTACTGTAAATAAGATCAAGCGTTTATTTCAGCTCTGATGACTAACATGCATCACATGAAATTCATGGTTTCAGGTAAATAAAACTATTACACAAGATTATCTATTTATTGTTTTGTTCTGTGGACTTCACTGGACTAAGAAGCTTGTCCTTTGCAATTCATAGAAATGGTTCTAATGTTAAAGGATTTGCTGGTTCAAAATAAAACTACTTGTATTCAGAACTACTGGTTATCCATAAGATCAGAGATGTTCATCTACATCACAACCTGAAAGACATCCATTTCAAATATTACAAGTGATGGGGGAGGGAGAACTGAAAACCAGAATGGCAAAAGAAAACCCTTTTCACATAGCATTCATGTTTAACACTGAAGAGCAAATAAATATGTGAGCCAAAAATACTAGAAAGATGCATGTGCCAATTGGAAGAGTCAACCCTGTCCCACCACCAGGGGCCACTGTTTAGGAATCAGATTTGAGCATTTCATTTTTAAATAAATCAATCAATGCTGATTAAATAAGGGTTCTCTGCTACAATAAACGGCAAGAGGTGCATTGACGCCAAAGCATTAGATCGGCACACTTTTATTGGGACAGTGATGTATGAGCCAAGAATACCTGAATGCAATTGTAATAAATTCACGGGTGACCATACAGAGCATGAATCCTCGCCCTGCTGAATAGGTCTAATTAATCTCGAAACACCATTCAACACATTTGTTGAGTCAGATATTTCCCAATGGATTTATTAATTTTTTCCAACAAGCACATTTTTTTTTTTTTTTTTTTAAAGTACACAAAAGAGGTTATTTTACTTATGTACACAAAAGCCATTAACTCATACAAACCCTTTTGCATTGTATACGTTAAACTTTTTTTTTCTTAGAAAACTTAACAAAAAGTAATTTTTTTCAGTTATATTGTTAAGAATATACCAGCCTGAAACACTGTGTATCATAATTGTACATCCACATTCTTTCAGTTAGCTAGTGGCTAAGAGGGTATTTGACACCAGTATCTCCTGGACGCCATCCCCAATCCGTAAACACTGGGACCCAAGTCCACTAATATTTGGGTCTTACGGGCTGTATTCACAAAGCATTAGTATGCCAGGGAGTGCTAATCCTTCGTGAACACTGCTTTAAAACCACTGCAAGAGCTGTTAAGAGACCAAGGCAACAAAAAGATCAACAAAGCACCACAATTTAAAGTCATAATAACTGAATAAGAAGCTCTGTAATCTCGGTACACACGTGCTAATTTAGTACACAGAATACAAACGACAATATTCGACATAAATAGACCACAAGAAGCTAGAAGGCTGAAAGTTAAGATTTTGTTATTTCATATTCTGGGTTTTTCAAGTAGTACTTGATTAAACGGGTTAGAAAAGTCTTAACCAGAAAGCTTTCCACAAAAGGGAAATGATGCATTTAGTGCACCGAGGCTGCAGCAGGCATGTGACTCTCTCCACACGCAGACCATGCCGTAGTGTGCAACAAGATAAAATCCTTGCCGTTCCTGTTCACTGTTCCTTTCATCCTGCAGCTCTTTGGTACACAACTATTACAAGCCAATGATTTTCAGTTCAGGTTATGAAAAAAAAAAGATATTCCATTAAAATAATACAAAAATACATTATATTCAAAAATCTTTGTCAAAAGAAAAAAAAAGGAACATTCACAAGTCTTTTCAGGTAGGTAGGAGGCTCTGCCAGGTTCATTCTCACATTGCACCCATTTGAGTAGTTAGTCAAAAAAGTAATGGGAGAGATGGCTTTTGTCCAATTATATTATCTTAAACTTTAAGTTGGGAATCATAAGCACTAAGCTTACCAAACCTTTCTTTGACTAACAGTGTGATCCTTGATTCTCACAAGCAGTAGGTGAAGTCTACCACCAGGTGGCACTATGTGCTAGGGGTCAGTGCCTGGCTCACTGTGTCAATGAAAAGATGGCTCTCCCCTGGCGGTACCTTGTCCGGCCCAGCCCGGTCTCACTGGGTCACTGCATGCCGAACCACTGCTCCTGGTCAGCCCACTGCGCGGCCTCGCTGTCACTGCCCTCCAGGTCCCCTTCCTCCCCGCTGCCCTCCATATCATCCACATCCTCATCTGCAGTCGCCTCCGTCGGGCTCTCCTCCTTCTCCATCTTCTGCATGCCCTCCAGAGACTTCTGGTCATTCGGGTCCAGGCTGAGAAAACACAGCAGGGCTCAGGTTTCTAACAGCACAGGGAAAAACTGGGCATAGGCAACCCGTTCAGGATCAAAGTGATCTTGTAATAGCACCTAGACCATGATAAGATTTAATCTTGAACTGACAAATGTTACTTTAGGTATGGCCGGACGGTCAGCAGTACAGCTTTAATAGTTATGACAATTTTATCATCACAATACAACACTTAAATTGCATCTTCCATTTTATAACAAGCACTCACAGATACTGAACAAATTAGCTATGCATTTGTATTTTTAATAAGAACTTTGCGTTACCAGTAACATGCCACTACAATGTTAAGGAATTTGTAGAACTTCAAAAAAGTTGTTACTGTGTTTACTGTGCACGCCAGATCAATGTGTATTTTTATAAAACCCAGAAACCTGTTTCTCAAATGTTTGAGATGGTAAAAGGAGAGTACCGACATCCAGTTGAAACCAATGTCCTGTTCTGGTTAGACTTTTTACGCAACCAATTCAGAGAAGCCGAGCCAAGAAGTACAGCATTAAATTCATGTTTTTGTCCAGCCTGCTTCTGGATACGTGAAAAAATGACCTTCCGATTAGTCGTTTGGAGTTTTGACTAACTGTGACCGGTTTTGCCGTTCTGCATCCGCACCCTGGATCCAGGGTTAAAGCAGGCGGTGGTTCTTCAGTTTGTTACCTCAGTGCGATGCTGTACTGGTCCATGGCCTCCTGATAGTCATTGACAGCCACCAGGAAATCTCCCAGCATCCTGTGCAGCACACAGTCGCTCTGGTTGCCGAGGGCGTTCCGCAGCAGAGCGATTCCCTCCTCGTATTTCTGTTCTCGGCCTGAAAAGAACAAAAAAAAAAACATGTGTGTTCACTTGAAAAGAAAGTTTACTTGCAATAATCTACATTATTGCAAAATAAAGTCCTATCTGCATTAGAGACCCACTGTACAGAAAGACCGCCTGACTATAGTGACCACTGCATTAGAGACCCACTCTATAGAAAAACCGCCTGACTATAGTAACCATTTCAATCCTGACTGCATATCATTGCAAACTGAATCTAAAGCTCCTGTCTGAAAAGATCTCTTTGCAGCCATACTCACCGAGCAGCTCGCCCTTCTTGACCACAGCTTTGATGTAGTCTGGTCTCTGTGCCAGCGCCTTGTCCAGCAGAGTCTTGGCCTTCTCCTGTGTCATGGGGTCCTCCAGACACACGGTGGCTAGGATGGTGAGCGTCTGAGCGTTCGCTCCCAGGGTCTTGTACACATTGTTTGCCATCCCCATGGCTTCACGAATACTGTTCGACGCCAGGTAACAGTCAATGAGACCTGGAGAGGCATCAGGGGACAAGCTGAACTAACAGAGCCTGTGTTATGTATACAACAGCCCGGCTAAAAATACTACAGGATTATAAATACAATGCTACCCATAAGTGTGGACACCAATTTCAATTTTATTCCCCTGGGTAACATGCAATACATCTGTTATATCAACTAATCTTGAGAGGAGTGGCAAAAGATACCCTTATGCAAGAAGCTTGTACATGCAAAGCTGCGATGAATTCAAAGAAGGTTGCACCACATTTTAATAAAGACAGACAGATGTCAGCACCTTTAACTAAACATTCTGTATTATTCATTTATATTTGAGGACTCATGGTAAAAAAATATGTATTGTAATACAAGTTAATTATGAAAGTATTTTATCTGGTTACACAGACCCCCCCCACCACCACCACCAGCAGCACCAATATTGGCCAACCTGATGTTGTAGTAGGCAAGGTAGTCCAATATTAGCCATTTACGTATATATGAACTGGTACGAATGCATTCAGCAGCTAAATGATTGACTGAAACCAATACATAGTGTGTACTACTGTACAACAACAACACTTGCCTTCATAGCAGTCCAGGCGACAGGGGGCGAGGCGCATGGCCTCTCTGAAGTGGATGATGGCCTCCTGGACGCGCACCATATTCCTCAGAGCAGCTCCCTTCAGCAGCAGGGCCTGTACACTGCTACTGTTCAGCTGGATGGCCTTGGCTCCCAGGTAGAGTGCCCGAGAGTACCGCTTACTGTAGAAGCTGTGGCACCTGCACACACACACAGAAATATATTGAAAAGCAATATTATTAAGTCTTCTCCACTGGCACATCCAACCCGTGAGGGCTTGGTTCTCCACTGGCTATTTGTCGAGCCGAGCAAAAACCAAACCGTTAAACTCCAGCCTCACAAGACATCTGAATCCTGCTGCGAGTCGAGCCGAGCCGAGCCGAGCCAGGGTTAAGGATTTTCATCAATACGTTGCATCAGTCAGTACACTCCAGAAAGAAAAACAACAAACATGGCGGGCAGCGAGTGTGATGAGAGAAAAGTACAGCCTTGGGACACTGAGGAAGTGCAGGCTCTCGTTTCTATGTGGGCAGATACTAGTGTTCAGTAAGATCTGGAGTCAAGCTTCAGAAATGAGAAAGATTATACCTGAATTTCTGACAGCAAATGGACATAAACAGCGGGTACGGTACACTTAACTCACAAAAACACCCAATTCTACCAAATTTCTCATCCTCGACCTTTACCTTATTAATATAAAGAAAGACAAAAAGCCAAAATAAAACAATTCTAAACTTACAAAAATAGGCAAGCACAATACTGTACAGCTGTACCATGCATACAACTATGGCTCTCGTAGCACTCGTTTGTGTATCTTTTGACAAACCGAGTTAATTAATAACAATAATTAATAACAACTGTCTTTCACTGTGTGTGATGTCAGTACCGCAGTTCGGCTCTGCAGTGGAAAAACAACCCAGGCTCTCCTTAAGTGCACCGTGAGGGCTCAGTATGGACCCGGCACGGCTCGTTGTACAGTGGAAAAGAGGCATTACATCTAAACCGTTTCTTTTTACTGTTTCCTAAAATGTAAGTTTCGCACACCCTGCACCGGGACACTTACCCTGAGATCACCCAGGGTTCAGCATGCTGGTCGGAGATGTTGAACAGACGTCCTCCTAGGACCTCAACATCCTCTAGATGGCCCTCTCGAGCCAGAAGGTACCCATACACGTCCATTCCTGACAAGAGGCGGAGAGGCAGACATTGTTTATCACCAGGGTCTGGGTCAGTTACTGGCTTTCAAATGCATTTACTTTTTAAAATCAATTCCCAGTTCCAAAGCCCTTTTGATCCCAGTTCAATTCGTATTAGTGCAGTATTCTGTTAAAATGGGCGTCTCATCGCAAAGGCAACAAATTACTTCAATTGAAGGCACTTAGTCGATTAAACTGGCTTCAAATGAAAGCAGTTGAACAATCCCAACAATTATGTCTCTAACATATCAATTCCAATTCCTCTGATCTTACAACGGAATTAGAAATGGAACTGAAAAACAGAAACTGTTTACTAGTGTAGCTTTGTTGCCAGAGAGAGAGAGAGAGAGAGAGAGAGAGAGACTGTCTGTCTGTGTTTAAAGTGCTCTGGTGGAATACATTCGCACAGCCTCTTTGAAAGGCTCACCTTTGATCACATAGGGGTCCAGCATCTGGGCCTGCTCAAACTTGAGGATGGAGTTCTTCGTGTCCCCAGCTCTGAAATACAGATCTGCAAGGCTAATCAGCAAATCCACGTTATCACGAAGCAGGGACTTCTTCTCCAGGGAGCTTGGAGAGAGAGTGAGGGAGGGGGTAAGGCTAAGAGGCACCTAAAACAGCACTTCATTTCAGAGAGGAATGCAAAGAAGAATGTCTGATGTATATTGCTAAGCACACTGATTCCCTCATTTCAATGCTCTGTGAAAAGCACTGGGATTTTCCGATTCTTAATGTTTTCTTTTCTATTCTTAATGTTTCTCTACTGTTTCCCTGCTAAGCTTTATAAGCACTCTCTCTAATTCCATAGCCTGCTACTTTACATACCAACAAGTTAAACTAACCAATTATATCCCTACTGGTAAAACTACCTCAGTCTACCTACCCCATGTAGGACTCCAGTTTTCTATTTTCGTGGGACAGGCTATAAGAATATGTGTGTTAGGGTTGGCTGAATTAATTTGATCTATGTATTACTATATCATATATGATATTATTACTGAGAATCTCAGGCATAACTTACTTACACCTCCAGTTAACAGTAAACAATAAAAGCCTGACATCAAGTCCCCAATTCCTAACCCTGCTTACCAGATGGTGTTGATGGCTCTCATGTTATCACCAGAATGTATGAAAGCATACGCCTTTATCCACACTGACAGCCAGTCCAGATTGGGGATGCTCTGAATCACATCCATAGCCATTGAAGCCACTTCTGCACCTTTCACAGACAGCGACAGCAGACCTACAACACGCGCTTATTGGTTAAAAGGCAATGCTTACATGCTTCCCCACAGTAACACTCAAACTATTTCTATAATGATCTAAGCAGGAATGAAGAAAGCACCTATGATGGCATCAAGAGCGAGGGGACACTGTCTGATGACTTCCTTGTAGCTGGTCACAGCCGAGCGCTCCTGTCCAGCCTTCTTGTACAGATTAGCCAGCATCATGTTAATCTGAAGAAGAAAAAAATAAATCACAAGGCTATAACAACACAGAAAGGCTAACACCACTCACAACAGAACACCAGTACACTAATCTTCTCTATGCCTTTTATATATATATATATATGCTCTGTACAATCACTTTCAGATATAGCCGAGTACCAGTGTAAAACACACTTGGATGCATTCCACTCATTCTCTTCATTATCCTCAATAATACGTAAACAAGTGCATGTTATACTCTGAACACGACAGTATACAGTGAAATTGCTTCAACTATTTAATGAGTTACCTTTCTGCAAAGTTAGTGCTTAGTGCCTCTGAAACAGGCAAATTATTTTTACTTGAAAATTCAACTGTCCAGTTTTTTTATATGCTACCGTATCCTGGAAAACCACTTTAAAATTAGTGCCAGGTAAATTGGTCCTTGTATTAATGTAGCTGGCGTGATCATACATATCAGAATATGAAGCACTTTGGAGCGTACGTGAGTTTGGAAAATGGCAGGGAGGGAAGGGGAAGGCAGTGTAAATGTGATTTACACAGAAAAAAAAAAAAGGAACAAGGGTATTGAATAAACTCTGAGAACCACGAAATACTTCCGTGCAAGTAAACAGGTGCAGCTAACCTTGGGAGTCCTCTGTCTGGTCGGAATCCCTTCCAGCACTGCGATGGCATCTTTATCCAGCTTCAGAATGGTGTAGCACTCAGCTATTTTATACCTCAATTCAATCTCAGACGGCAGGCTCTGGAAGAAACAAGGCAATAGCATTTTGCTTAAGGAGGTGTACAGTACAAAAAATAAGTAACCAAGGTGTATTTTAATAGCCTATTAAAAGAACTCTAAGAACATAAATCGAGACTATATAATAACTGATTTTGAAGCAAGTGCAAAGTTACTATTTCAAGTTGTTTCTTGTTAGGATACAATTGTTTAATTGCTTTAAGTAAAACAAATTGGGGGGGGGGTACTTTGCACTTGTTTTAATCAGGAGGACCCTTAATTATGAACTTTGTTTATAATTTGTTATACTGTCCTTTTGAAACCACTTCAAAAGGACTGAGAACAAATGGGGATAATAGGTTGATGTTATCAGTTCATCAATAAACTTGCAAAATAAGCATTGAAACACAGAGTGTTGAAACAACAAGTATATTTTGCTGTGAAATATACTACAAGGTATTGCATTGATAATCATAGTGTACATTAATGGAATGTCTTAAATATACAGTCTACTGTATTAACATTTTGTAACAATTAAAAACAGTAGAAATCTGTAATACACATTGCAGTGTTGTGTGTGCTATATTGTGCTATGGAACTTTATGTTAGGAAACCTTATCTCAGGCTTTTCAAACCCAGTGATACCAACTGGGGCAGAAATCAGGTGTGTGACTAACATGACATTAACGAGAATGTGACAATAACCAAAATGATCTCATCAGGAGCTATCCTCATTGACACCCATTATATTCTGACTAGAACATTTCAATCGGATGATAACATGGATGGAAAGAAGACATTTATTGCATAGCAATTTTACCCGTTCCAGGTTTTACTACAAACTTGATTAGCCCCAGTGTATAGGTAACAAGCTCAGGCGTGTCTTATTTAACATAGCAAAGGATCAACCTGCTATGCATTGGGAGTCTTATTTCTATCCCTGTGATAAGCTGATGGTGACTGTGAAATGACACACAACTGCTCCTTTGTGCACAGGTTTCTAATTAAACTGAGGTCATGCCACACTACAAGGGCTCTATGAGCACACCATCACACTTGAGCACTGTAACACTGGGCAGTGGAAACACAGCTTGTCAGGGTTGAGAACCACAGCTCTCAAGCATTCACTTGGCTGATCTGTCTACCTGGGCCTGTGGGGAAGATGTAGTGCTCCCAGGGAATGGCCTCACTTTAGAGATCTTGCTTAGGGTCTTCTTCTGCTGCAACGCCATAGTGTACTTGCATGCCGCGTTCCGGTACTCCTTATCATGAAAGAGAGCATCAGCATGGTACACCAGCAGCTGATACTTCTGGGAAGGCGAAAATAACTCCCTGGAAACAAACAAATTGCACACACAATTAAATACATACTTCATTCTCAAGAGGTACAAACTAGGTTGTAAAACCTGATATAGCGCGTTGCTAAATCACTTCAAAAGCGCTAACCAAAAATGTCCATGAAGTCTTCCTAGTCAGTGCTAGCGTTGTTTGCAAGACAAAGCGAACATTCACCCCAAGAGAACCAATAGAGAGAACCACTGCCTCTAGCAATCGGGGAAAACTAAATGTTTGGATACAAAACGAAATACGTACGTGCTGTTGGTGCTCATGGTCAGGAGCAGGCTGCTCAATAATCTGACGTTGGAGTGGAGGCCAGACACTGCCATTTCCCGCAGGTGGTCTACCACGTTCATTATATGTGGCTGCTGTTATTAACGGACAACAACAAAAAAGCTAAAACCTTGGCTGTGAGGTGAACAGTGGACAGGACTCTCTCACTCACTCGATCAAAACAAACACAACACACACCGGCTGCAGCTTTGTATCAAAAAATGGCGCCTCGGGGACCTTATGAGGCCTTACGTGTGTCGCTTTTCTGCCTGTCTTAACTATTTTGCACAACAAATCTGAACTCGGATACAGAACTAGTTTTAAGGGAAAAAAAAACTAGTTTTTTCATTATAAAAAAATAGTTATTTTTGCTAACTATAAATGACCATATCATGATTCACGTATATATATATATATATATATATATATATATATATATATATATATATATATATATATATATACACATATACTGGTAGAGGTTAATGCCATGCACTTGTACTGTACTGGGTATACACAGAAATTACACGTGCAGTACTTTAATTTATGATAAACGTTAAGGGTTTTATAACGTTATCTTGACCGGTGTTTTTTAACCAGGACTAGGTCGGGCGACCCCGAGTCTCCAGCTCCTACGCGCATGCGGTGTAGGGCTGTTAAATCAGCCCAGGCGCTCTGATTGTGTCAGCCAGCCAGCAGCAGCGAGATACTTGAAGGTGCTCGGCAGACTTCATTTCATTTACTTTATTGATCTATATTGTTTTTTTTATAGTTTTCATAACCATCTATAAGCCCATAAACTATGACTGAACAGTCAGTGCTACTCTTGAGGAAACAGCTGGCAGGTAAACATTTGCTTTAAAAAAAAAAAAAGGTCAAAACTAGTCCTGGTTGGTTTGTTTACAAAGCATTATTTAGGTTCTTAAAAAAATACTTCCATGTATAACGTTTTCTGAAGAAAGTTTCCTTCGCTGTGTATTTGTTATTGGGGAATGTTTAATTACATTTTTTTTTTTTTTTTTAACAAAACAGTGAGTGTGACATAGCATGTTTAATTTCACGTGTAATTTGATTTAAATTGCGGCGCGACGTTATTTGTATGTAATACCCTTTAAATACAAGTTTTAAAACGAACAACAGCAAGTCTTTACTTGCACGATAACTTGTTCTTTTAATATTATCACGCAGTCAGAAACGAAGTCTTTAAAAGTGGTTCAAACCAAAGACTGTGTTTCTTCTGGTCGTCTCAATTATGAGACCATCAAGGGGCATTCGATTGAACAATCATTAATACTTTTTATATTTAATTTCGCATTACTGACCTGTTCGTGTTATACTTGATCATTTCTGAAATAATAATAATATTAAAGCATGCATATTTATTTTATAAATAACGCAGATTTTTTTTTTTTTTTCTGAGACTAGCCATTAAATAGCCACCCAAATGTGACAGCATTTGAAAAAAAGGAATAATGAGTTGCTTTTGCAAAATATATTGTTAGTTCTGAGTCGATGGCTGATGACTTTGTTTTAATACCACGAAATGTGGTGCATTAAAAAAAAAAAAAAAAACACCCGATCTTCTTGCTCTGAACTTTGCCCTTACCCGGCATGCACCGTTTATTGTTCTCTTGTATCTGGGGGAAACTGAAGATAACGTACCTGTATTCCATCACCTGCTGTTTTTCATCCTAATGTAATGGAAATAGTGGTCAAGTGTGTGTATTTCATATAACCTCGCATTTTATATGAAATGGCTCCTGTTTTAATGCTTTCTGATTCATAGCCTATTTTAACGACAGGCAGTGTGTTTATCGGCTGGCCTGCCCAACTTCGTGCTTCACTTGATGGTAGTATAATAGTAGGTACTGGGTACTGTACATCTCTCTATTTGAAAAATGGTTTTGCTAACTATTTGCTAGTGTTTCCTCCATTTGTGCTTGATTATGCATAACATCACAAGTGATGGAGAAAGGGTACCAGTATAGGGAAGGTGTCTGTCCTGCTCATGCAAAAGAGCTGTAGCGTATGCCTCGTGAGGAGATGGTGTCTGAAAGTGATTAAATTTGCCATTTTGATGGCCTTGAATCACTTATTTTTGTTCATATTGTGATAACCTAGACAAATGTTTGATTTATTTAAAATTGCTTTAAATAAATCCCCTCCCCCGTCCACTTGAGCTGTATTTACCCGATTTCAGTGTAAACTAGTCATGTATTCTCGTATCTACAGCCATTGCCTTATGCTGTGCCTCTGGCACATGGCAGAGGGCATGACCTATTTCCAAGGAAATTAATAGAAACCAAGTTTGTATCTAACTTAGAATGCAATGTATTTATAATGGTGCATCGTTCTCATTTCTCATCAAGCTGCACAAGAGATGAACTAGTCCTTCTGCAGATTTAATGGACTGGCAGCGATTTATGTATTTCAGTGACTGCTGGCTTTGTCACATAGTAGCAATCCTACCTTCTGTCATTGCAGAACTCAACAAGAACCCAGTGGAAGGGTTTTCTGCTGGGCTGATAGATGACGATGACATCTATAAATGGGAGGTCGTCATTATTGGACCACAAGACACGCTGTTGTAAGTGCACAGGTTTTAAGATACAGCTGTGTGTTCGTTTGTATTGCCAACCATGTTAAAGCTTTGTTGGCTGCTTATTAAGATGTGTCTAGTTTAGATGCTTAAGTGGCATCATTGTGATCTCTGTTTTTTTCTATTGCTGGGATTGCATATTGGCAAAAAGTTATAACCAGTTGCTTGCTTGGCAGCATTGTGAAACTCGCAAACATGTTAAAACCAGCTTCGCGCTGGTGAAGTGGGGATTTTTATTTAGAAAATATGGCAGGAAAGGGTTTATAGGAAAAGAGAAGAATTAAACAAGAAATCTTGCCAAAAAGGTAGTATTTGACAGTGACAACTTTACCGGGTGAAATTGACTATATTGATATAGACACTAAAAGCGACATTTTTTTTAAGCAACTTCTAAGTATGATTCAACTTCCCTTGTTTTGTTTGTATTTTATTTTAGTGAAGGCGGATTTTTCAAGGCTTACCTGACCTTTCCCTATGACTACCCTTTACGGCCGCCTAAGATGAAGTTCATCACTGAACTCTGGCATCCGAACGGTAAGAATCTGCATCTGCAGCGCTGAACCTCCTGGAAGACATTCAACAGAATAGTTACATCTTTGGATAATAGTAACATTCAACACTTGAGAGAACTAATCTACAAGAATATCTACTTCTTTTTCACATTGACACGCATAACTATTCTTTACTTCTCAGTCTTGTAGCAGAGTAAGGCAATTATATGTGAAACGCATACGAAGAAACCATAATGGAATTGGCAGAGATTGTGAATCTGGCCAAGGTTTGCAGATCAGTTCACAGATGTGTTCAAAAACGTACCTCTGTCTAGTGGCCTGCTTGTAATTTCCCTTGTGTGTTCCCCAGTTGCTAAAAATGGTGATGTCTGCATCTCAATCTTACATGAGCCCGGCGAGGACAAGTTTGGGTATGAGAAGCCAGAAGAGCGCTGGCTGCCCATCCACACCGTGGAGACCATCATGATCAGTGTGATCTCCATGCTGGCCGACCCCAACAGTGACTCGCCCGCCAACGTCGACGCAGGCGTGAGTGAAGCAGCGTTGAGTTTAACAATTAACTAACATGCGCACATGCACACTCGCACACACACAGTGCTCTATCAACGGATGAGTGTTATTGCATTTCTACAGCTAGTGAACATAAATAACGAACATAATTTAGATCTTTTATTTAATCTCATGTAATCAAAGAAACTACAATATGTCATATTGCAAAGTCTACCGGAAGCTATATGGTAGTCCAATATTTCATGTTAGATTTAAAAAAAACTTTCGTTAAGTATATGGAAAACTTCAAAGCAGTGTGTTCAATATGTTAAAGTAACATTATTCAGCAGGTTTCCCATTCGACATTATGAAACAAAATGAGTTAATTCTATAGGGTGATGCAAAACTTTTGGCCAGAGTGTAGGTATTTCTGTATTCAAGGAGAAAGCAACTGAACGACCTGTGCATCCAATCTCTGAAACTCTGTTCTTTGTCATGTCAAGCTGCTAAGAAGTAAATAATCATCATCTAAGTCTCGGTCACACTGAAAATCTATTCCTTTGATCTTGCCTTCGCCTAGCTGTAATCTCTGTTAGTCTTTTGTTATGGCTTTATTTGATGTTTTGTTTAACTTGTCATATTTTCATCTGTTTTATAATTGGGTTGTTTTGCCAGGAAAGGCTCTGTAGAAAAATAATCATCTTTTGTCCTTGACAGTGTTCTGCTGTGACATTATATTTAAAACAAAGCTTGAAGGTTTGTCAGCTTTTAAAAAGAGCACATAACAGTGGATTTGTTCTTCTTTACTTCATTAAATATTCCTGCTTCTTTCTGAACGTCCGCAACATCTGAAGTAAACACTTTGCGTATTTCTGTAGAGAACAATTCTCTGCGTTTTGTGTTTTTTATTGTAAAGGTGCTGTCACTTCAGAGCGACGCATCCCATATTGAAATTCGCTTTGCTGTTGCAGAAAGAGTGGCGGGAGGACCCGAATGGCGAATTCAAGAGGAAGGTGGCGAGGTGCGTACGGAAAAGTCAGGAAATGGCCTTTGACTAGTCTTCAGCTCTCGCCTCTAGAATCTAGGGGGTAAGTGAATGTCAAAATAAACACGAGTGAAAGATTTATTTATAACAACAGTTAACTGGAGACAGTCGGTTTGCAATATTACCGAATTGCTTCCTTTTTTTAAAAGGACTAATCCAAGTGTGTAAACAATGAATTAACCCTGTATTTTAAGACCCAGAAGATATGGAATTGTAGTAGTCTTAATAGTCTAAAACATTCATTTAAATTAAGTTGCAACAAATGGGGTAATTTCATTAAGTGCTCTTGCAGGACTGCTTTTGATTAATAAATTAAAATCTGATTTAATTGATCTTAATGACAAGGAGAATCTGGGGCCAATGGGATACCTTTAAATCATTAGAAACATTATTAGTTTTTCTCCTGTTACAGGTTTGTAAGAAGGACTGAATGAAGTACTTTGCTCTTCCACTGAGGCTGGGTTATGTATTTTACACCCTGTTTTTGCTGATCATCAGGAATGTGCTGCAGCCACTTGAAAGGCTTGTGCTCCTGAAGATACCTAATACAAAAAAATACAAATTTGAAAAAGTTAAATAACTTTAGTTTACTACCTGGAATTGTACATTTATTTATTTTGAATATTCTAACCAATGTAAGATATGTCACTACTGTAAATGACTTGCTTTTATAAATGCTGCAGATTGTTTCTACTTCACGCCAGGTTTCTTATGCAATTTGAGGTTTCTTTTTTAGTTTTCTTTCCAGCGAGACAGATTAAGGGACACCTGTATTTTTCCACCCTAGTACATGATCCAGTCAAGTCCTGATCCAGTTCTAGTTATCGTTCTGCTGCCAGTTTAAAACACATGCAATTGCTTGTGCCTTTCACCCCTGTTGACAGTGATATGGCAGGTGTTTCTGTATTTTAAAATGTGGAAGTGTTGCTTTTGAAGAATGTATTCGGTCCAATCCCTGATAATGTCGTAGAAAGGTATTGTTAATATCATTGATAACAGCATGTGTATTGTATACCACTCTGTTAGTATAGTTAGGGCTTTCAGTGTTTTACACTGACTTTGCTACTCCTTTTTAAAAATGCAATTGATCCCTATTAAGCCATTCATGTATTTCCATCACAACTAAGAAACATGTTAATAGTAAAAATGATTTCATTTACAGGTTGTTTTCTATGAAGTCTTTTTCATGTCAAAGCAGAAGTGACTCATCTGTATTAATGTAAATGCAGTTAGTTACACCCAGTATCAAATACTACTTTGCATTATAGCAATAATGAAGATTAGTCGCTTATTAACATGTTGTGTTTATATGTTCTGCTTTGCTGAGATGATTTTTAAAAGCCCATTTCGTTTCACAGAAAAATGTAAATTAAATCAATTTTTCTATGCACATGTTTTTCAGTTGTGATTGAGCTGCACCAGTGGCTTAACAGGTATCAATTTAATTCTTCAAAGTATAAAAAGGTCAGTGTAAAACACAGTCAGGAGCCCTAATTATAGTGTAATATATCACATAGTCCTCTGTTGACTTTGGCTGACAGAAAAGTTTTTTTTTGTCATGGACAAGGGGTGACTGTGACTAAGTGGTTTCAGTGTCTTTCTTTCATAGAATATTCACATATCAAATGTTATCAAGCAATAGTCCCATAACCCCTACACACCCTTTATTTTGTCAGTTTGTTCTAGATGTTTTTTTTTTTATGCAAATAATTTAATGTTAGGTCAATTTTATTGTGTTAAATTGTTACCCCAGTTCCTTTACCTTGTTAAGTTTTTGTTTGGTTTGTTTCTCTCTGTAAATTATTTAATCTGAGCCCAATAAAAATGTAAAACATTTAATAATGCTGTCTGGACTGAATTCAGTTCAATTCATTTGTTTTATTCATGTATATGGGCACAGAGTTAAACCTGTGTTAAATGTATCGCCTTTCCTAAATCACAAATCCACTGTGCTTCTCCACACTTGCTGTTTGATTGTGATGTACAGCCTGTTTAAACACACTGACTGACTCAGTGGTGTCCCAGATACTTCCTCCCTGTTGAGAGTGATATTCATTTGACATCAGTTTTGTATTCATGCATGGCCCTGAATCCTTCCATGCGGTGTGGGTGTATTACAGATTTCACTTAAGCACCCCACCATTTATTTTTATGAACTGTGTTTGCAAACAATTGCATTTAGAGGTGCCATTTCCCCTCTTGCACTTCAACTTTTCTAATTCATTTATTCACAAACATGCCTGACTATTTCCTTGTTTTAGAAGGACTGGAACTGTGTAAATGAAATGTATTATTGAAATTACATTTTAGTACAACATGCAAATAAATAATGTTATACATGACTTTAAAAGCAGGATTGTAGTTTAACAAATTTGAAGGAACCATTCAGAAGCAGCGAAACATGGCTTTGTAATGTAGCAGGAAATAGTAATGAGCGCATTTAAAATGGAATCTAAATAATCACACTGGAATCCAAGGATACTAATGAAAAGATGATTTGCCTTTACTGCTGTAAAACATCTAAATACATAAGATTACAAACTGTTCTTTATTAAGCACCAGCTTAACATTGTACTGCATACAAGTATCAAAAATGCCTGTCATTGTCTGACCTCATTTTTTACCCCCAGAATAAAAGGCATGGCAGTTTCATTATATCCATACACTTTAAAAACCACCATGGCAAAACAAATGCACAAAAACAGTTACATCCAGCTGCAAAGCAGTTTGTTCTCTCTTTAGTTTCTCATTGTGTTTTATTGGCCAGGCGCAGACAGGCTCTTGTTCATGAACTGCCTCTTCACAAAGCAGATCCACCACTGCAAAGAAAAGACAAATGATAAGGATGGGAAGGCGTGCTGTTCAGATCTAGGCTTGGATACTTGCAAACTTCAATCTTCTCTGCTATGCTTCTAGTTGCCAGTTCTGTTGTGTTTTAATAATAAACTAATATCACATTGAGTATCTGTCCTATAACACATTAAAGTACTTCTATTGGTCTTTAATTCATTAGGAGATTATTGTACGATACAACTGAAAAGTCAACTCCACCTCATAGGTTGTTATCTAACTGAAAAACTATTTGGAAAAGGAAAAAAAAAAAGTATATAGTTGCAGTAAATTAATTTAGTAGCAATTTGTACATACACCAATTGCTTATTACATACATCACATTATATAATAAAGATGCATGCTATTATTAAATGCAGTGTCTCACCTTGCTGGGTTTATCAGTCTGAGGATCAAACACTTTCTCACACAGCCTCAAGCCCGTCTCCTGTCTTATCTGCTGCAAATAGGTCCTCATGGTTTCTGCAGGTACATTTAAAGACAATATTGCTTTGTGATTATATATATAAATAAAATCTGTGCAACTTAGTTCCCTATTTTACAGGTAAACATGATCTGTACATCTGTGTCAAATTAATCATTAGATAAGAGATTTATGGCTAAAGAATCTGGATTTTAACCCTTTTTACTTCATCACTTTTTGTATGATTGTGTGTTTGTTATTTCTAGATAGCGTACAACATGGGTTAAGGGTTCTGTTATCAGAAAGAAATAAATACACTGTACAAATAACAATGTCTCAATAAAACTGTACATGATCTGCTGGGGAAAGGGGAACTGCTGTTTGGTTTGTATCATTTCATCCTGCCTTCACAACCACACCTTGCACAGTGTACAACCTGGAGACTGAATAGAGGGACCACAAGGCTGTCTTTTCAATTCATCTGAAACAGCTGTAGATCCAAGTATCATTAACATCATTACATGATGACCCTCCATGAGTTTACCAATTGTTCTGGGTGAAATACACTAGAGACAGAGCTAAGTATTTGATTTCCATAAGCTTGGTAATCAAGAGGCCCTACTTCAATGACCTAAATGGTCGTGTTACTAAGTCCCGTCACAGACCAGATCAATTGAACAGATCAATTGACGTCCACAAGTGGAACTGGAAAAGGGGAGCCACAATCACAGCACACTGTAAAAAAGTTCCATTACGAGGGAGTGTTTAGATTAGCTGTGGAGCATGTACACCAGAGGAAAGACCTGGACCCCTCTCACCTTCCTCCTGCTTGTTGGTGGGCTTGGCGTACATGCCGTTCAGAGGGAACCCTGGCTCCCCAGGCATTGGGAAGTTGGTAATCCCCAGAGTGTACATCTCCTTCTCTCCCTGGCTTCGGGAGTTGCACTGAAAACAATGGGAAGTCCACACACTTCATACCACAGATTTGTATAGCTATTGAACTTTTCAACTTGCTGCAGCTACTCACTGCTATTATCTACTAGGCTGTGGGGGATTATTGATCTTTGAGACAGAATCATAGATGTTGTTAAAATAAAGTTCAACGTCAGCGACTAACTTGTGTTCAGTTGTTAACCTCCTATTGTCTATTAAATATTATAAAGTGGCATTTGCTACAGTATACTTAGTGATTGATAATCCTGTACTTTTATGATACTCACTACTTCCTTATTTGCATAACTTTTTATGGCCACTGGTCACTAATCATCAATTCACAACCTCCCTGCAAACTGAAAATCTGCATTCAGAAAGTCATATTGCAATATGAGGGCCTTTCCACAGCATTTCTTACCTTCTGAAGTTTCTTTAGACATTCAGAAATGTACAGAGTTACATAAATCAAAGTCCTGTCTGCTTCATTCTGTAATGAGAACAACCATTTTAGTCAGAACAGGGTAAAGAGTGGTAAAGGCGAGGCTTGTCAGCAATTTAATTCTGCAAGTCTTATTTGTTGGTAGGGAAATAGAATAACTGAAGATCATCTTAAATGTGTGGTTTTTGTGACTTATAAAGATATATTGAGATGAAGCTTCAGCAGCACAATAAAACTGTGAGGCTGTAGAAAGGACAGACCACAATAGGCTCAGGCATGCTTCTCCTACACACAGTAGGAGCCCTGGAGCCAAACACCAGGGCTTGGTGTAGCGGTTTGCTGAGCTGCACAGCACACAACATGCATTTTTACTACCGAAACCTACTGTTTTATTTTTAAAATATTTATGAATATACAGTTTGATGTCCATGAAGCTATTCAGTCTAGGACACTTTTGTGCATGTGAAACTATTACTTTTAATATTAGATTGTCTATGCCCATTGAATAACACTAATGAGGCGTTACTACATGGTCACGATATTGATAAAGGGTGAAAACAGCTCACAGGTTTAGAGAACAGGGCCCATCACTTTGTATTTTCTTACCTTGATTTCATAATTTTTGAAGAAGACATTGGCTTTAAAATAGTAGATGGCTTCATCGAGGATGTCTGTATCTTTGGCTAAAGAAGAAGGAGGGAATGCAAACACAATGAGGTCAGAAACAAGCAAGAGTCTAAAAGTAAGCCAGTAGCTTTGTTTTACATTTGCGCGAGTCATTTTCACCCTGAAAATAACTGCAAGCAAAAGCAATAGCCTAGATGGGGCAAAGGCTAGTTTAATACATTCAGTACTTGGACCTTTTCATCTCTGGAGGCCTGGGTTCAGTTTAATTCAGAGATGGAAATAAGACTCATATTTCAGAGCAGTTTCACCCATTCCTGGTTTTACTACAAGCTTGATTCCCTGCAGAGTACTGGAACAAGCTCAAGACTATTCTATTAAACTCATAGTAAAAACAGGTATGGATCAAACTGCTATGAATTGGGTGTCTTGAAATTCTTAATGTATCCTAGCCTACAAAATGTACAGCTTACACAGATTGCTATCTAAATTTTGCTTTGTTTAGGATTAGTAAAAACAGTACAAAGTCTGGGGAAGCTAAACTTACTTTCTCTGGGAGCTGGCCCTTTGAATTGTGTTCGGAGGGGCAGCAGAGCCATGTTACCAATGAATTTGGTATTAGGGTCCATGAGAGAGGAGTGGTAAGCCTGCCAAAAAGGGAACAGTTACATGACCAAAGAGGACCTGAAACGGTCTACGTTTAACAAGAAGTGCTTTTAAAACAAACGTAGAAATAAGGCGTTAGACAGTGCTTTATATTATTACACATTTGTATTTAAACTTATAACATCAAAGCTTAAAAAAACAGCATGTCACGAAATATAAAATACTACTGCACTATGCATAGTGCAACTTTTAAACGTCTAATATTAAATAACAAGCACGCACAAGAAAATTAAAAAGGTACTTCTTTCTCTGTCTGTACGCAAAGTCCAGCTAGTGTGTTGTACACGGTACGGAGCATATTGTTATGGGTGTTGTATACCGTTTAGGCTTGCAGGACTCTTACCCAGGACACTATAATCGTATTAATTAAATGAGGAAAAAACAAAGTGTATTTAATTTGATCAGGCCGTGGAATTTACTTCCTGTTGTATTCATGCCTGCTCCGCCATTTACATAATTAAATTATGAATTTCAATAAAAACGAAATCTGTACACCCAAGAGCAACAGACAAAACGAGCGCTTATATTAAACAAAACTCACCGGCATGTTGAGTCTATTTTATTCAAGTGAAATCTAAAAAGAAAGAAATTGTGTCAGACTGTCCCTGTGCAAGCACAATACTTCCGCTGTCCCACCCTGAACGGCGCTTCAGGAAATGAGAAAACACTTCCACCTTAATACCTGTGATGAAGCTACTATGCCGCAAGGTGGCGCCAACATTTAGGTTAAAATCGCGTAGCTATAACTAATCAAGCGCCCAATCGAACAAGACCAATCTAAAGTTACAGTAACAAAATCAGTACTTCTTCAACGAGTGACATGACAGGACGAAATCAGCACCGTCAATGGCTACTGTGTATTTTATTCAGCTTTCTACCGGAATGGTCTTCATCTTTTAGCAGATTACATAGGTTGGCTGCTATTGCAGCTAGCGTTTTTCATTTTTCTTAAATACTTTTAATGCATACTGAAATGCATTATATTTGTCAGTGACTTTCATAAAGCCTTACAAATACGTTGAAAATAACATGACTTTTTTTTTTTTTTTTTTTTTTTTTTGTAACTGTATTTTAATAGTAAGTAGAATGGTGTGCAAAGTTTGTACTTGCTTCTAAAACCAGGCCCTCACACAAAACACTCACTCAAACTAACACCACCCCCCCCCCCCCCCCACACACACACACACACACACACACACACACACACACACACACACACACACACACACACACACACACACAGTTCCTCTCTCACCAACATGCATTTGCAAGCATCTAAGGCACTGTATTTCAAAACAAGGCTTGCAAACAATACCCACATTGATGTTCAAATAAAATAAGAAAAAAAACAACACATCAGAGAAAACAAGGTTTCTTTATACAACACATTCACATACATTGACAAACATACAAAAATAAACCAGCTTGATAGGTTGAGCAATATTTGAGTTTTAAACCGCAGTGATGTAAATTATTCCAGCTTTGGAAGCAGTAATAAATAACCCTTCGATGAATGAAGTAAATGAGCACGCTGTTTTCAGATAATATCGAATCAAAAGTCAGGCGGATTATATTTAGTACAATAACTTTTCAGCTGGTACTCAGCTCAGCTCTGCAATCTATCTTTCCTGTTGCTTTCTCGTGGGTGAACAATGGCTGGTAATGCTTTCCCTGAATAAATTGTACAGCCCTCATTGACCAAGGTTACTAACTGAAAAGATTTAGGGAGCATTTATTTTTAGGCTGCACTCCTTAACATTTGCAGACAAATTTCTGTTGACCTTTTTTTTTTTTACTTTTGCAACATCCATATTGTTCAAGATCCAGAAGAAGATGACGTCACATCGCTCATAACCAATTATTCTAATAGAAGAAACAAGCATTTCAAAAGAAGTGATCAGGACGGTGGAGAGGATCTTTTTGAATATTTTGATGCTTCTTTTATAAAGAATATACTGTCAAGACCTAGGAGGAGGTCACTGATTTTCATTCAGTATTTCTTCTGCTTCATTCGCACACTTTGTCTTGGAAAAATGCATCATAGTTTGCATCATTGGGCTCCTCTTCCACCACCTGCAATATAAGGAAAGCGATTCAGTTACAGGCCAGCAGACAGTCACCCATGTGATTAACAAGCACCAGAAGCACTTTGTGCCAACCTTGCTTTTAGCTTTTAGGTCAGTTTGACCGGACAGATTCCACTTAGCAGAAATGTTACAGCTCTTTTTCACCATGGTATTTTTTTGACTTCTTAACTTGAGCTCATGAACGCAAATACAGAAAGTCATTACTATTTCCATGATGCTGTTTCGGTTCATTATGACGTGCATTTTCAAAATCATGGAAATATTTAAAGCATAGAAGCTAATACACTATTTCAGTCTATCTTTCTTTCAAAGCTGCACTATGCTGTGGCACAGAACAGCAAGGGCACTCAAAAGCGGAACACCGCGCCTCAGATCAAGCCGTGGACTTTGAAGAATCTCCTCCCAAGCTCTCACCTTGGGCTCTTTGAACTCCAGATCCTCACCGTACTGGATGGCAAAGTCAATGTGCTGCAGGACGATGTTAATACCCTCTTCATCTGTGCGGTCAAACATCAAGAAACGAACCATGCTGTAGTCATCAATCTAGACAGACACAGAGAGAAGACAGGACTAAGCTACAAATACATAACACACACACATACACAAACATATATTACACATATAGTTCTGTATCCTGATTGTTTTCTAGACTTACCAAACCACAGATAGCTTTGGTTAGTCTCTTAAACTTTTTGCTTCTCAGTGTAGTGCTATTATCTTCAAGTAAAGAGTACATATCCGGGTCTAAATATCTAAAGACAAAAAAAATAAAAACATCTTAAAATGGTTTTAAGTTTTTTTTTTTGTTAGAATTTTGCAAATACAATGATCCTTGCATCACAAAACCTTTTCAACCTACTTTTCAATCTCCCTCTTGGCTTTCTTGCTGAGCAAGTCCATCTTGGTCATGATGTTGACCTGAGGGATTTCCAGGGACACCATTGCACTCAGTGCTGCCATGATACCTGAGATGAACTGGAGAGCAGACCCAGGACTAATTACAATTACAGTTACACCAGCTTCCCCCCACCCCCCAAACTGGGGTCCACTGAAAGTGGTTGAAAATATTGATCAAATGACAAATGTGTAATCAAACTGTACTCAATCAATGATATAATATAATCACAATTACTCAAGTGTACCAAGGTTCAGCTAGTTACATTGTATTTACAATTAATTATGAATCACGCAATTACAATTGTAAATCGACCCCAGGTCTGCTGGAGAGACAGGAGGACGAGGAGCGCTTCAGATAACAAACAGAGAGCACCAGCCTACAGGGGGCACTTTTATAATGAACACTTCCATGTTGCATCTCCCTTCAGTCTTGTGAATTTAAACAAAAGCAGCAGGCACCTTAAAGGACTCCACCATGAACTGAGAATCAACGAGAAACACTCCACAGACTCTGAACTCCCACTGCTGGAGCTGCTCCACAATCTGCTTCATCACTGGCAAGTGAGTGTAGAGCTCGATCTGACCTGCAACACAACAGGGAAACACTCTGATCAGAACACACCCCCAAGAGAATATTCATAAACCACTCTGATCAGAACACACACCCCCAGAGAATATTCATAAACCACTCTGATCAGACACACACATAAACCCCTGATCAGAACACACCCCAGAGAATATTCATAAACCACTCTGATCAGAACACACCCCCAAGAGAATATTCATAAACCACTCTGATCAGAACACACCCCCAGAGAATATTCATAAACCACTCTGATCAGAACACACCCCCAGAGAATATTCATAAACCACTCTGATCAGAACACACCCCCAAGAGAATATTCATAAACCACTCTGATCAGAACACACCCCCAGAGAATATTCATAAACCACTCTGATCAGAACACACCCCCAGAGAATATTCATAAACCACTCTGATCAGAACACACCCCCAAGAGAATATTCATAAACCACTCTGATCAGAACACACCCCCAGAGAATATTCATAAACCACTATGATCAGAACACACCCCAGAGAATATTCATAAACCACTCTGATCAGAACACACCCCCAGAGAATATTCATAAACCACTCTGATCAGAACACACCCCCAAGAGAATATTCATAAACCACTCTGATCAGAACACACCCCCAGAGAATATTCATAAACCACTCTGATCAGAACACACCCCCAGAGAATATTCATAAACCACTCTGATCAGAATATTCATAAACCACTCTGATCAGAACACACCCCAGAGAATATTCATAAACCACTATGATCAGAACACACCCCAGAGAATATTCATAAACCACTATGATCAGAACACCCCCCAGAGAATATTCATAAACCACTCTGATCAGAACACACCCCCCAGAGAATATTCATAAACCACTCTGATCAGAACACACCCCCAGAGAATATTCATAAACCACTCTGATCAGAACACACCCCCAGAGAATATTCATAAACCACTCTGATCAGAACACATCCCCAGAGAATATTCATAAACCACTCTGATCAGAACACACACCCCCAGAGAATATTCATAAACCACTCTGATCAGAACACACCCCCAGAGAATATTCATAAACCACTCTGATCAGAACACACCCCCAGAGAATATTCATAAACCACTCTGATCAGAACCAACAGAGAATATTCATAAACCACTATGATCAGAACACACCCCAGAGAATATTCATAAACCACTCTGATCAGAACACACATTCATAAACCACCTGATCAGAACACAGAGAATATTCATAAACCACTCTGATCAGAACACACACCCCCAGAGAATATTCATAAACCACTACTCTGATCAGAACACACCCCCAGAGAATATTCATAAACCACTCTGATCAGAACACACACTCCAACTTATCCTGGATAGAAAATGTAACAAACATTACCTGGACAGTCAAACAGTATGTAGTCATCCTCAACATGTCCCAGGCATTCCTCCAGCCAGCTGAAGTTGTTAGCTAAATACTCCATACAGAAAACAAGCCCTCCGTTTGGGCCGAACCTTAGAGTGTCATCCTCCATCACATCATCCACCTGAATCAGCTCTCTGATATCTGGGGAAGACATGGCACAGACTTAACTACAGGATAGTTAATCAATCAACTTGCATTTGTGATTGTCTGTCAATAGAAAGTAAGATACACCAGGGATGGAAATAAGACTCATAATGCATAGCAGTTACACCCATTCCAGGTTTAATACACGCTTGATTGGCCAGTGTCTAGGTATCAAGCGCAGGTGTGTCATTAAACCAGGAATGGATCGCACTGCTATGCAGTGGGAGTCTTGCTTCCATCACAGGTACAACTTATACTGTACTACACATATTTTACCATTAAAAATATTCATAATAAATACTGACACTCAGTGTTTTGCCTCATTTGGTTTTATTAGTTTCTAAACACCTTGGCATGTTTAAAGCTTTTTCCACTAGTCTGGGAGATCTGTCTTGCCACCCACCTCTGCAGGTGTGTTTCAATTGCTTGATACTGTAACATGGGCATGGCTCCGAAGCCACAGCACACTGTTCCCTACCTGCCATGACGGGATAGGCGAAATACTCGGCTGCTGGATCCAGGTTCACCACCTGTACTGACCGGTTGATCGCCTCACAGTGCTGGACAATGGTGGCACAGTATGTGCTCTAGTAAGAGTTGGATCAAAAACAAACATAAACAAGCTGTCAAATAACGCATCTGTGTTGGAATCAGATGTAAAAAAATGTGTTCTGTCATTAACCGAAATACAAGCTACAGAATGTGAAATTTCAACATTCGAAAGCAGGAATTTGTCTGTGTAGCTCACAGAGTAGCATGGGCTATGAAGGGAGGAAGCTGGGCTGCCAACAGATGAAGAAACCAATTGTGAAGATACAGTAGTACAGTAGAGTGCACAGATAGGAAACACAGCATGTAAGAATGCAATACAGTCAGGGGTGACATTCTGCCAGTACTGGCTACCAGGACTTATTTCATCTGCTTTTCAACTCCTCTCTTCAACCTTATCTCAATCGACTTTGCTATCACAGTCCATGCTGTTTGCATTCGGATTCCTCTTAGTGCTTCTGTTGGCTGCTATTGGACAGCAATACTGCCAGTATAATAACTTCATGTAACTCCATTCCTGCCCATTAATTTGAAGACAAAAATCCACGTCAGTTTCCGCCATAAACGACATAGCTGAGAAATATTTGAAATAATTATCATAGTGCGTTTTGCCTTGCACCAGTTTACAGCCTTGTTAGAATTTGCGCTGCAGTTTCTAAAAGCAGTTTTTTTTTTTTTTTTTTTTTTTTTTTTTGCGACTCTGTTTATCGTGCAAAAACTACAATGGCAGGAATTTAAAAAAAAAAAAAATGATGTCTGCTTTTAGACTGTATAAAAGGTATGCCTTGAGAGCTTATTAGTCCTGGATATTACAGTTTTGCATATCATTTCACGATAGAACAGCATTGTAAATCGTTATACTTTTGTTAAATTTAGCTGGGAATTGGTCAGAAAGTGATTGGAACAGGAAAGTGAAAGTAGTTTTTGTTTTATTTAATTTTAATAATGTACTTTAGCTCAGATATTTGATTAATTTCTATGAATTGATATGATTAATTCACCAATTAAGTTTGACCTGTTACAGCAATGATAATCTAGCAAACCAGTCTAAAAACAGAGCAAATATATATATATATATATATATGATATATATAGATATAATATATATATAATAATATATATATATGTGTGTGTGTGTGTGTATTTTTAAAGTATTTATCCATCGTCACTCAAATTATCTCAATTGTTTTAATGTTTACGTGTAGGGAAAAAAAACACTGAGCCATGTCTGATCCACCCGGCTGCGAATAGGAGTACTTGCACTTTTTGCTGAGAATTTCACCCCTTAATTAATTCCTGAATAATAGTTATAAAAAAAAAAACGGAACACTGTTTATAGACTATAATATTAATAAATTAATATATAACATTCATGCAGTGAGATGTCCCATATAGATTCCGCCGATGGTCAATCTGTACGCGTTATCTTTGTACCTGACTGCGTACACATGGGTGTGTTCACTGGTCTGATACTCCGTGGGGGGAAATAAACATCGAGTTTGGACTAGTTTAAACTGATCTCAGTGACAAATATACAACTTCAAGCTGAACGAAACACCACATACATGCCTTTATATATACTTATTTTTGAGTGTTTTTATTATTATTATTATTCTGTATTCCCTACTAATGATTCCATGGCAACCACATATCAAAACAGGTCAATATTTTACCTTCCCACTGCCAGCAGGACCCATCACGAGCTGTGCAAATCTTGGCATGTCTCTGTTTAATTTGCGCCGTACGAGAGAGATTTTAATAAATATGTTGTCCTGCTCAGTTCAATCCACATAATAACGTTACTCTCGTCCACTTTCTGACACTTCGCCCACCATGCTTGTCCCAGACAACTTCCGCCACAGTTTGGCACTACGGGTCACCGTTTGAGTCAAACTTTTACTGCGTTTTCCAAGTACCTTCTGTAGCTATATTTTCCAAGTACCTTCTGTAGCTATATATACTATACACCAGTCAGATCGCTCTGTTGACGTGGGTATCACGAACCATTCCAGGTTTTGATTTCAGTGGTGTATTCAATTGAACAAGTTTAAATTGAGAAAAACAAAATTCCACCACTAGGCAGTCATGGAGACTACCACAGAAAGAGCAGAGAAAGCAAACATTTATTCATGTATCCAAGAAAAAAAAAGCAAACAGAACACGTTTTAAGGTATTTTTATAATGTAAAGTAGTGGTGCATAATTGAGATTAAATATAATTTGAAATTTTTACAGTAATTCCTCATACTCTAAACTTAAAAACAAATGATCGCTTAAATATGCACTATATATTGTTGTTTTGTCCATTTTGAATACCGTGTTTATTGGAAACCAATTATAAACATATGTGAGACTTATATTTAAAGACTATATTGCAGAATATGTTATACTTAATAACTATTTCACAGGGCCAAATACATTAATATTTTATGTATAATAATTGTATTTTAATATAATGTGTATTTCAATGTATTACTCAATTCAAAGCAGTATTCTCAGTATTCACAGCCGTCTGTCAGTGCTGTGCTGGATAGATAATTTCTTGCCTTCAATTTCAGTGGCGAGCTAAAAGAAAAAAATCCCAAAGGATTCCCCTGCCTTAGATGCACCGCACAGCATGGTTGCTTAGGAAACATGCTATGACCTACAACATGTATTTAGATACAGATATATTACTGCACCCTTATATTCAAGCTGCCGCGCATTGGCACAGCAATGTGAGCCACATGCATATTTAGACATGCATTGAAGACGGACTAACCCTCAGCCATATCGGGTGAGTTTGCTGTTGTCTCTGTTACTTGTAGTTGACATCTTTTTAAATTCAGTATTTGAATGCCCATTTCAGTCAGGCCAATATAGTTTGCGATAGTATTACAATGCAGGAAATATAGTTTGCGATAGTATTACAATGCAGGATTATTTACTATATGTACGTTCGTTTTGTATGCAGTGTTATGGACATAATAATAATTTAGATTTCTAACAAACCCGTGTAGTGTTGTTAAATGAACTGCATTGCATATGTATTAAATGTATTTTGTAGTAAAGTTTCTGAAAAGTCTCGGATGATGCTATTCTGTAATACTGTACAAAGTACTGATTTTTGGTATTAAATACGCGTTACAATGTGAATCCTGCATTGATGTGTGCTTCATCCTGCTACACGCACATTCTCACAATAACTTGTCCATGAATGCAATATTAATATAACCTTAATCAACCCTTAGCTATGTCATCACCACGGAGCTATTGATATTGTCCTCTTTGTTTTTCAACATTAAATATTAATTGAGGATGTTTAAAAAAAGAAAAAATTGGCCAGCAGATACACTGTAAAAACTAACATATTGATCAGGCGCAGGCGCACTACCTTCAAATTTCGTTATATAACTAACTGGGACGTTGGCCGTTTTTTTGGGGTGGGGGGTGGGGTCCTGTTTATAATATTGAAACATGTACGGTAGAGAAATAAGGATTTCACTTTGCTCCAGCAATGAACATCTGCCAGAAGTAACGAGGAAACGGGTAACGTTCGCCGAACAGGGCTGCAAAGGGCAGGATTTCATTCGAGCCAAGCAGATCTCAGCAACAAGGTAGGGCATAGTATTCGCACGATTCTGATTACACTGTATTGAGACTGCAAGCACGCAGCAGGCAGACACTTGTGCCTATGGCTGACATACATGTTGCAAGTACAAAACAATACAAGTCTTGTACTTGCAGTTTTTTAAAATGAGGACTGTAGTGTTTTTGTTTGTTTGTTTGTTTTGTGAAGTGTTTTTGCTAATACATATTTTGTTATTATATTATAAAGTACATGTCGAGAAAGCCTTTGCATAAATATTTTTTAAGTTTATTTTTTTGTAAAGTTTTTTTTTAAGTAGTAACACTATAGGCTACAAACCATTAGGGGAGGTTATAAACAAACTGCCCAGTTCCAGGACTCTTTGTGATAATATAAACATATATGTTATAACAGACACCAAATGAATTATATTTGAATGTAAAATTGAATGGCCAGTCAATTGTAGTATTGCATTGTTCAGAATTCCCTCCCTGGTCATTTCCAAAAAGATTGGGCAGCTCTCCTCTAATATCATAATCACATTAGATTTTTAGCCCTTCTCCAATGTCTCGAGGCTACTGTGTGTGTGTGTATGTGTGTGTGTGTGTGTGTGTGTGTGTGTGTGTGTGTGTGTGCGTGTGTGCGTGTGTGCGTGTGTGTGTGTGTATGTGTGTGTGTGTAAGCAACACATTTTACACCCTTATTTTCCATTGACAGGGATTCACTGTCTGCAAGGTCCGAGTAACAAAAAGGGAGTTTTTTTTTTTCAGCGTCCAGGTTACTGTGGTGGTGCTGGAAAGCAAACAGAGGAGCCCTGTTGTAAGATGTTGGACTTTCAGTCTTGTGAACCTCTGTTTTCAAAGGTGCTGGTTGCTCACATGTCAGTTTCAAGGAACTTAACGTTTTATAAGACTGCAATTGACATTCTTGTAGATTACCTTTACCTGTTTGGAAGCTGCATTAATAGAAAAGACAATCACATTTTAAACTGAAAACATATCATGAATAACAATACTAATATTAATTCACGTCTTTAAAGGTCATCAGGACATTGCTACCCACAGAGTAACAGATACACTGGTAAGCACCATTTAAAGTAACTATTCTATAGCATAGCAGAATCAAAGGAGGGTTGTGACTTTCTGTACCATATTTAGTTTTTCTCCTTGCTGTTATAGACCACACAACCATAATCAAGAGCCAAGAGACATTGCATTCTAAAGCCATGCAGCTGTCTGGCACACCCCAACTGAAAACTATACACATTCCCAAGTCAATGAAGACTGCCCCCTTTCTGCAGGTACAGTATAGGGTGACTCATAAGCAACTCTTCCTGGGACGGGGGGAGGGAACGATTGGAGAACACGTCTTTTGTTGGTGGGTTGCTTTTCAATCGTGCTGTTTTTACTTTCCAATCTGGATAATGTATTCCGTCGTTCTATAAAAGAACACAGAACATTTCATTTTATTTTATATATAGTTCAGCTTCATGATAAACAGCTTAATTAATGAACTATGTTAATAAGTCCATACCTGACTAATAAACACAAATTAGGGAATGGAATTCCTTAAAATACAAATAGTAATAATTGGCTGCCTTTTACAGCATCCGTGCGATATTGGTTGTCAATTACTCACATGAGTATATAATGTATACTGTATATTTTCTGTGGTTTGATTATTTCAGCACCCAGACTTGACTACAGGACAGAAGAGGTATCTGTGCAGCATTGCCAACGTCTACAGCACAGAACACATGCGCACACAGATAAGGAGGCAGTATCTGAACATGCTGCAGCACTGCATGCAAACAGGTATGTAATGAGTGTAGCCACTGCATGCAAACAGGTATGTGCTTGGTGTAGCCACTGCATGCAAGCAGGTATGTGCTTAGTGCAGGTAGAAGAGGGGTTTGGCACATACACTAAACTAGAGCAATGCACTGTTGACTCATGTGAAGCTAGAGTGTTATATAAGTCATTGGATAATTTGTGAACCTATTGTATTGTAAAACGAACCACATGAAAAACACTGAGCTTGAATTCATGCTGCTAGCCCTTTTAAACGTGTATCATAGTAAAAGCATAGTAATGTGTTATAAAGCATAGTGAAAATGCATAGGCGACCATTATAAAGCTTACAGATATGGCAAAACCATAATAAAAAAAACGTAGCAAACCATAGTAAATGCAAAAAGTAACCATGGGAAAAACATGCAAAATTACCGTTCAGATTTACCCTGGTAAGTTTTTGTAAGGTCAGGTGTGACGTTGCACATTCTTTCCTAATTTGGTTCTGTAATTCCCAGGTTTGTTAGTGTACCTGCGGAGTGTTGTTTATCAGGAATCACAATGTTTGCTTAATCCACAACATGTAGCATTATAGGAAACTATCTTTTTTCATGTAAACAGAACCTGCCCCTTAATTTCAGCCCATGTGTTTGGTCTTTTTTCCTAGATATCATTTGTGAAGAAAGGTATTCTATATCCAGATCAAGCTCAGTAACTAAAATTATTGTTGTTGTGTGCAGGCTCCATCATGTCATGTGAAAATTCGAACTCCAGTGCCAAAGTGCTGCTCCACCAGCAGACCCTGTCCCAAGTGGGCAAGAGGACTGAACCTCTCCGAAATAACAAGCCCATACCAGGAGGGCACAGACAAACCCACACTGGGAACATTGTTCTCCCTAGTATAATAGATGGAGGACACAGGTCTGTAGTCTGTTCATTCCAGAGTGTAATCACCTTTCCTTATTGAAAACAATAAAATACGTTTATTTTGTATAAAACCTTTAGAGATTTGTGTTAGAAGTCATGAAGGATGACACTAAAAGAGTCCAATCTTATATTTCCAGTAGGGTTGTGTGTGTGTATATTTAACGTAAAGTGTGTTCATGACATTAGGGTGCAGTCCAGCATGCCAGCCTCCAACCAGAGAAGAACCAGCAAAGCAAAGACAAAGACAGGGACACAAAAGGAAGAAAGGTATGGCACAACTCAGGAAAATCCAGTTGCCAGGAGTCTGTCTTATGTCTGAATGATGTTACTGTCTGGTTTTGGGTACTGTTATACTCGAGCCAGGCCAAAAAAAGTGAATGTGATTTAATTGCATGAAACAATCTCAGACGTATTTTCGAATACAATGCAATAGTGATTTTGTTTTACCTGACTCTTTTCCAGATACCAAGATTAAACTTGACCGTGTAAGAAAGGAGCAAAAGCCTGGAGAGGAGTCGTTGTTGCAAACCATAAGCTCTTTATCTATTGAAGTGGAGCAGGGAAAATCCGACAGCCTGTCAGCGGAATTCTACAATTACAAATCAACATAGCCACACTGATAAAGCTCATTGACAGAAAGCGGTCGTTTTATTGTGAGTGCACGGCAGTACTGATGTCTTTTATTCATATTTTTTTTTGTATTCATCCGCTTGGTGAAAGTAGTTCCTTAAAAGTTCCTTCATTTCCTTTGTTCTCCTAAATAGCGAGTAGGGATATTACTTCATGTCAATGATAGTTAGATTTCAAGACCCCTATCAGATTGTTAAATAGATTAGAATACAGTAATATAGCTCTTCAGAATGCACTGGATCCACTTCCAATGAACTGTTTTACTTAGTGGTTCTGTGCATTGTCCTCAAGTGCAATTGGGGCATTAAGTGGTTTCTTCCACTGTGATCCCACTTATCAAGCTGCAGCCCCAAGGGATCTCAAGAGGTAGCCATCACATGTAAATCATCCAGTATTTCATTACTTAAATGAGTTTGCTTTCGCGTGATTAGTGGATGACAGAATGATCACAGACTAGGTTTGCTGTAAAAATGCTAGGTGTGCTCCAGAGTTGAAGAGTGGAGACATTCATAGTGTGTGTTTATTATATGCATACGGGCAACAAGGACTACAAAAAGTATATGTAAAATGAACAAACAAGCCGGTTGTAATTAGCTTAAAATACACTGTGTGTCTGAATTGTCAATACAGGAGCCTGTTGAATTTAATCAAATCCACAGCAAAAATAAATCTTGTATGTGGATTTTTTTTTTTTTTTTTTTAGCACTACCTGCCCATGCAACAATCTTCCACATTTCCCAGTGTGCTGTGCAGGTGGGACTGGGAGATAACAAGGCAGTGCTGTACTTGGAATTGACAATACTTCTTAAACACAGTTAAACCATAGCTTTTAAAATGAAAAACAACAAAACAAACATGAATGAGGTTTTATTACAACATCGGTACATTGGGCAAATGAAGTCCTCTAATGTTCCATGCGGCATTTCTAAACTACCATATATCTTTTCAGTAATGGGATTTAAAAGAGAATATTTACAGGACTACGCTTAAAAAAAAAAAAAAAAAAAAAAGTAAGTCTTAGACATGCTTTTTTTTTTTTTTTTTTTTTTTTAAAAACAGCGATGTAAATCCATGTTGCATTATTGTATATTCTTCAAAACAAACTAACAGCAGCACACTGCTGCTAAATAAAAATGACTGAATATTTATATATATATAATTTTTTAATGTTAGCAAAACATGTATAATACAGTTGTAGCGTTGAAATTCGGTGGTTGAGCTGCAAGATGAAAGGAATGAGACAGTACAAAGGGACCCATCACCGTGCCACCTTTAGAGCTTCTTGTACTCGATTCTTTCCACTTTGACATCATCCCCAATGAGCTGGTAGACATAAGTTACAACAGTCGACGCCTGGATATCCATCAGTACAAACGATGGGATGATGTTACTGGAAAAGAGAGGCATATTTTGAGCACAAGGAACAGTTTCGAAAGAGTCTCTTTAGCGTATTTCTGTCTGTACTGTAGACCTTTAGATCTGACAGCAAAGGTGAAAATGACATCCTTTAACATTTTAAAATTGGCTAATGATAACGATGCTGATACATTTAAAAAAACTAACAATGGTAGTCTTCTTCCGTTAAACTGAATTCTTACTATGCATGAATTGGAAATCTGAATTAATGAAATAGAACCATCCAAACATTGCTTTTTTCCCAGGAAAACCTTTCGGCTGGGGTTCTGGATAGAGACAGGAGGCGAGGAGTCAGTCAGAGGTTCACATACTGTGCTCTACCAACCTTTCCAGCGCATTGTAAGCCCCTGTTGCAGATCCTGGGTTGATGTAGAATTTGTTCTCGTTTTCAAAGGCCTCAAATTTGTGGGTGTGTCCGGAAATGAGAATGTCCACATCCAGCTGCCTCTGTAATAGAGCCAGGCTGGCCAGGTCTCCCCAGGGAATGACCTGGTGCCCGTGAATCAGGCCCATCTTAAACTGGCCCACCGTCACCACCTTCTGCTCTGGGTAGTTCAAGTTCTGCAAGTGAAACATGCCAGCCGTAGAATGAGACCTTCACAATTGCAATTCTTCAGCTTACTAAACCCACCAGGCACACACAGTGAAGAGAGGCAGCACTCTTTGCAACATTTTAATGAATGGAAAATAATTCGCAAAATAATTCGCCAGGTCTATAAATACAAAATAATAGCTTTTACCCTTAATTGAACTGAATGTGCTTAATTAGACATTTCAAGTTACTTATCAAATGTTATGGCTAACTTGAAATATGCAACTGTTCAAGAGAAAACAAGTAAAAAGGTCTAATTAAGCAAATTATCAGTTCAATTAAAGGTCTACTTAAATAATTGAGAGCTCGGTTGGAATGAAAACCAGCAGCCACAGGGGGTCCCCAGGACTGAGTTTGAGAAGCCCTGCTAGATCTCCATTGACCGCGGTTGCCAACAGATGTCCACAAACATGTACGTTCCCAACGTAAGTTACGTCCTCCCGGTCCAAGAAGATATATAAGGGTCTATATTGATATATATTCTGATATATATATATATATATATTATATATAATATAGATATATTATATTATATATATATATAATTTGCAATAATATTTGCATTAATGGAAAGTTTCCCCATAATTGGATCTCTACATTACTACATTTATTAAGCGTGTCCAATAAAAAAAAAAAAAAACACAACTAAACTTGGAAGTGTCACTGCATTTATAAAAAAGGGGTACTAGGAATCTGTGCATAGAGGGACAAACCTCGTCAAAGTCTCCTCTGACAATGTGGACGTCCCCGGCCAGCGTCTTGAGATAGTCATAGCTCTCCTTGGTGCAGAGGTTACCGGTGCAGAGGATGTGCTGGATCTTCCCTGGGACCAGCAGCTTCTTGAACTTGGCTGGCAGAGTGTTGCATCGATGGGGAATGTGAAGATCTCCAAGCACCAGTACCAGCTTACAGGAAACACACAGGGGAGTTAGCAAGCACAGTGAAGGAAGCGCATTCGGCAGCTGGAAGCACAAGCCACTGTTCCGACAAGGAAACAAAACAAGCTCAAATATTCTTTATTTAAGATCACAGAGACTATTCAAAATAATCAAAAAGCCACAAGATCTAAATACCCTCTCTGGCATTTAACAGATTTATACAGACAGAAATACTAAAAGAGACATGCACGTTCTGTTAGATTTTCATAACCCTGGCACTCAAGATCGAATTGTTCCAGCAGTGCTTAGACTCAGACTCATATCGGTTCAGATCAAATTCAAAGTTACTTATCTTCATTTGCATATACGTTTTTTCTAATAAATAAGACGTTAGCAGTTAAATAATGTTCTTTTAATGATACAAGAACATTTTCATTACCGTTTATAGATTAGAAATTACATCTGTTAGAATTCACCCCAAACAGAAAAGCAAGCATCACCAAAGTGAACAAGTAAATAGAGAACTGTTTTAAAAGGTAATGCATAGAGAGAGAAGGTAAAAAACAAACTGTTAAAATCTAAAGCTAGGCAACCTGAATGCAGGAAGATAGTGAAGCTTACCCAAAACTAATGTAACCGTGAAAAAGTGCTGAGCAGTTGATCTTGAATGCCTGTAAATATTATCTTTAATACCCTCCCTGTTCTACTTCACAGTGGGTAACACAGTTTAATTTGCCAGGTGCAGGTGTGCTTTAACTAGAGCTTTAATGAGACACACCTGAGCTTGTTACCTATACATTGTGGCTAGTTAAGCTTTTAGCAAAACCCAGAAAGAGTGAATCTGTTATGCAATAGGAGCCTTATTTCCATCCCTGCAGATCTAAAGAATGCTGGAGGTCGGTGCTCGGTTGGCAAGTGAATAAATGCACATTATTATGAATTCCTGACGATCAAAAGTGATGACTTATGAATAAGAGACCTTCCTGAAACCCTTTCACTCTGTGCCGTATTGAACCCAGACACAAAGATCTGGGTTTGAAAACGATAGAATGATAACTCCTGGTACATTGTTCAGACTACGAGTGCAAAATAGAGGTTTTGTAGGAAAGCAATAAGGCAAGAAACTTGATAAAACTGAAGAATGATGAAGGGCCAAAAATAACGTGGAAGACATTTACAGTGATGCTGAACAGTTAGGATGCAGGGTGTAAATAATCGAATTTACTGAAAATGGATCATAACTGGGTGGTCTTCTTGCATAGTGAACTGTTTTTAAAAAAATAAACTATTTTACATTGGCAAACCTCAGTTTTTTTTTTTTTACAGGACTCCTGGTTTTTGTAGTTGGTTTAGTCTAGCCTAGACAATTAAATTCTTACCATTTACTAAAAACAGTGTTACTGTGCTTTGTATATACCACAGATGACCGTATTACTGTAATCTAAGTATCATTTAAACAATTGTACTACCCCTCCTCCCCCCTCCCCTCTCCCAATTAGGAGCGTTAGTTGCTTGTAACCTACAATCAGCCCCAAGTGTGTTAATTTCAGTCACAGCACCACTGCAAGCCCAGTCTCCATTAACATGGGCAGTATGAGGTTCAAAGACAGGGAACTTACTCTGTGGCCAGCCTGAATGCAATGAAGAGGTTGATTGTAGACAGTGGGACAAGGTGAAACATAATCAGAGGGTTAACAAAGAGAGAGATGAAACAGAAAATAAATGAAGAAATTAAAATTAATAGCAACATTTAAAAAGCAAACCAAAAGTGTTAGATGACAACAAATTAAATAATAATAATAGTGTAAGGTTATTATTTTGTTATGTATTTGGTTGATTTGATTGTAGGTAAGAGGAGCATGGCTGAGAATGTTAATGCACATGCTTCATTGGGTAACTACAGGCCCTTTTTAAAATATGCAGTGTATTCAATAGCCATCCAAATAAATATGTTATGCAATTTTGGAATTTATTCAATGGACAGCCACTAATTCAAGACAAGAAACAACACTCGTCTATACATTTAAAGATAAAACCAGAGTAACCAAGTTTATGGCGTGTACATCTTGGTCTTCCTGTTACCAGTTATTATTAATGAAATGCCATTTTTACAAAAATACACTTTTCAGAAAGGTGTCAGGTTCAAAGTACTCAAACTTCTCCACAAAACTGATTATTACATACATTACGTGTAACCATGATAGTTCTGAGGAACTGCGTGTTGTTTTAGCCTAGAAAGCGACAAGTTCAGATCACAGTGTGCTTATGTAAACGAGTTCTACATTGCGTTACACTATTCGTTACATTACCATTAGTGTACATGCATATACCGCATAAATAAGGCTTGTTACTTGACACAGAAAGGCATTAGCAAACCATTTCAGCAAATCCAGCAATCGATCAGACTGAATTACATTAAAATCAAACTGATTAGTGTGTGTTAGTGCTAACGGATATTAGTAAACTAACAACAGATGTTAAGTTAAATCGTGTTTCATGCTGTAGGCTTAATTCTGTTCCAGCCTAGCCTTACCATATTCTTTTCAGAACAAAAAGGGCTTAAGACGTATTTTCATCAAGGGATTTTGAACTCAAACCAATATGCACGTCACTATGTTTTCATTGCATGGATCGCAGCTTAGATAATAATAATGCATATTAATAATAATAATAATAATAATAATGCATAATAATAATAACTACATGCAATTCGCTGGACACATGTTGAAGAGTTTTAAATGAAGTTAAAACAAATCGTTCAAAACCTTACATCAGTAATAACAATGTAAAAAAAAAAAAAAAAAAAAAAAAAAAAAAAAACTAAAAACGGTTAAGCAAAATGGTGAGGGGAAAAACTAAACAAAACCAGTAAAACCACAGTTAAAGGTTCGGTTTAGGGAATATACTGTTGATGCATTTTATTTTCCCTTTCCTTTTTTTCGCCCGTCATGTGACAATTCAACACCCACAGACCATAAAACAACAGAGCAGGCCAGGAAACCTAACATTTTCAACCAACCACCTCGAAGCTTTAGAGTTGCAAAAATATATATATACATCGCATGCATGCAAAGTGTGGTTTGCATTTATCAAAAACCCTTATACTGCGGATGTAAAGGCTGTCTCCAGCTTTACACGTTTTATCCTTACCATCTTTGATCCCGTCTCTGTAATTCAGGAAGAAGCTTTTTTTGCACAGCAGAGTGAAATCCCTGCACTCCACCCAATGACATCAGCAACCAATCACCTTGCAGAACCCAGACACTTACTACGGCAAGCAAGTATGTCCATTTCACTTAACACTTTTGTCTCATATGAATGCGATACGCCAGGCGCAGACAGCTGTAAAAGCTGCGTGTGTGCAGCTTCACTATCTGCTGTATTTGTCGCATCGTGTCGCAGCTCTTTTGACTGCGTAGCTGTTGTTCATTAAATACTGACTGCATTTGCGTAATTGGAAAAATGTGATGTTTTAGTAGATGTGCGATTCTGGTATATTTGGAGCTGCTGTTTTTTGCGTGTATGTGATGTGAATAAATGCGTATTCCGTGAGAGAACAATAAAAAACGTACGGTAATCTCTGAAAAACACTTCCCACTGCAATGACAGGCCGAAAATAATTTACTAAACAGTGAAATGCCCCCCTTTGTCACCACAATCCTTTCGCTGACAGTTACCTTTCAATCCTATAATCGTGCGGTAAGCACTGATTCTTATTCAACACTATTCACCCTGCCTACTAAATGAAAAGAAAAACATGTAAGAATGGCCTTTAGTAGGCTGATAGACAAGCCTTCCACATATCTTATCAGCTGCAGACAGTAATGTTCGTCTGCACCATTCTTCTGGGCAGTTTTTTCCCAGCTCTGTTCATTCACTTGCTATTTTTATTTTTAATTTGTTTTTTTGTTCTGTTTATATATATATATATATATATATATATATATCTATAATATATATATATATATATATAATATATATATAAAACTAATAGCAAAACAACACAAAATCAAATTGTTTACTGTGAGCACACTTCGCACAGTCAAGGGCGCGTAATATTATATTTGAGAATTATAGAGGATAAAACTACATTTCCCAGCCAACCATTCGACTGCAGTGCTTCCCGCTCTTGAAGAAGCAACAACTTGTCAACTCTCAGTGTGACTATTTAAAAAAAAAACTGAAAGTCTACATAAATAAAGACCCCACAAAAAAAATAAACAAACAAAAAAAAAAAAGCAGTTTTTATGTGAGGAGAAAAATTATTTAAATACAATTGGAGCATGAAATGTGTACTAGCTGGAAGCAATGTAAAAGGTAATTATTGAATTATTAAGTTAGAGGTGAGAGTGTTCCTTAGTTACACAGCTTAGTGCCAAAGGGAACTGCAATTGAATGAAATATGACGAGTTTGGTTAAAATGTTGTGTTGAACTGCGTATCGTTAGCCTCAATAATGTTACTAAATTTAAATTTAATTTAAGTATTATTTAAGTATAAAATTAAGTATTTAAATACGGCGTCAGATTTTAGTAAACTTCAAAATAATACCAAGTAGGGCGTTAACGCGTCCTGGTGAGGAAAAATTCAACAGCAATCTCTCTCTCTCTCTCTGGTCGAATAAAATAAACCATTGGAGAGCACGGACTGGGAAAAAATTTGAGATAGCAATTGTGTTAATGTGATTGGGACTGACAGAGTTAATACTTGGTAACCTGCTGTATTCTATGATTTCCTCAAAGAAGTTCCATTTCAGGTGTAGTCCTGTAAAAATACAAAACAAAATCATTTCCACATTTTTCGCCCATGTCAGTGACAGATCTTTTTCAAATTAATTTTATTTCACCGCTGCAAACTATTGCCCCTCACATTACACACTTTGTTCACCTTAAACCAGAACTCTGAGTCGTTTCTTGCTCTTTTATGCCCCGTTGACAGCATTTGGGAAGGCTGTTCATGCTCTGTCTCGGGTTGGAGAGGATCTATGGCTTGACCCATTAGAAAAAGGAGTGAGTAAAATCCCTGTGAATGGCTATGCCTTTCTGATAAAAACTGTTGCAAGATGTATGACTGTATTAACCCTTTGAGTACAGTCTGCTAAGGTGATATAATATACAGTACATAATAAACAGATTTGATAGATTGTTAGAAACATAATTGCAATACAGTTTGCCTCTGCCCACTCTCACACTCTCTCTCTCAGCTTGCAGTGAGGTCAGTGAATTCCTCCAGGTCTGCATATGCCTGCTTCCTGTTCTCTCCGCTGTTCTTTCAGCACTACAGCAAGGAGACGACCCAGCAGCCCCTGGAGCAGGGAGATGTAGAGCCAGTGCTCAAGTGCAAGTTGACAATGAAGGTACTTCGGGTCCATGTGAAACTGGCATATATGCAACCTATGCAATTCCCATTCAAATCCCAAGTCCTTCCTTTGATTTTAAAAAGGAACTGGAAATGGAATTGCAATTGAATAAAATAATTGATAAAACTTGAACTCATGCTTTTTATTGACCTTTTCTGACTGTACCAAAAGAGGCTGTTAACATTTTTCACAAAAACTTTGAGGAATGTTCAGCAAAGAAGCGAGCAAGTGTAGTGTTGTTCAAAGCATGACATTCGTGCCGTGTTTTCAATGAGTTTACAACAGTAATTAATAATAACTCCTAGTTATTTGTGATGTGAACACAGTAGGAATAGGATAATAATAAGTTACCATTATTAGGAATTTAAATAGGATAGCCGTGTGTGTGGTCTTTAAATCACTGGTGCTCTTTCCCCTTTTTTTCCAGTCAGTTCTGCCTATCTTCAGGTGCCTGGCAACTATTGAAAGAAACGTAGAAAGATGCAAAATATATATTAACGTCAGGGATAGCCATGTCGTTTTCCAGTTCTCCTGCAGACATGGTAGGCAGAATAAAACTCTTGGTATAGATAGATAGAGCCAGACATCCAAAAAAATACTGTGTACCCTACAAGAAGTATTGGGGCTGAATTAGGTAGTGTAAATGATTTCAATGTGTCATAGGTCTCCTTTTTTCATATAAAAAAAAAAATCAACACTGCTTGTGTTTCTCTGTAAGTTGTTATCAGTCTAACACGACTGTCACGTGGAAATAAAGGTAATCTGAGCTGTAACAGAACTTCAAGATGTTGTTTATAACCTGTTGCTGCAAGTGGTAGCAGTACGGGTGCATGCCTGTTTGCTGCACAGAGTGGCATTCAGGAGATGTTTTAAGGAAGAGGAAGATTTTGTGTCTGCCACAAAAAATAACTTTCGGGGAGTAGAAACAATGTGAACAAACAATATCTGATTCTCTATGAAGCAGTGTGTGCACAGAATGCTACTCATTGTGTACCAAGGAATTGTGTTTTAGTGTAAAAATGAACATCAGTGTGGGGCATGCTGCTTTAAACGAAAGGGAGAGCTGATCTGCTGATATCATGATGCAGACAGTAGAGGGCGTTATAGACACAGTGGTGGAACAAACTATGTTATATGTTAGTATTATATTAACTACTGCCTTATATTTCAGGAATTACCAAAACCCATAACCTAGGGTTTCAGGAATGCGAGTCCCTTCAAGCGGTGTTTCCTAGAAACATGTGCCCCAATGTGTTGAAGGCACAGGCAAGGTGAGAAGGAGAGCTTTGACTCTGATGGCTTGTACAAGGCAATGGGAAACCTTACTGAGTGCCGACTCAAAGAAGTTATGAAATCACTTCAATTCAAGCTGAACTCCTTTGAAAATAACTTGCCAGTTGTAATTTACTGCTCTTTTGTGAAACACACTTCTTCACTTCTTGTTTGCTCTGGGGCAGCTGACTGCACAGTTTTAGAAAATAGTAGTTAAAGGTAAACAAGGGAGGGTCCCCTTTTTCACATTTCTACAAGAATATACAACTTTTTTAAATATAAGTATATTTAAGGGAGTTCATCTTTAGGTCAAATTAAAAAGTATAGTTGTTTGACAATATGCATAAAGGGTACACTACCCTAGTCTATAATCTCCTTCTGCCCTCAGACTTCTAGGGGACGTAGTGATACACTTTCCAGTGTTTCAGGAGGAAATCACCCTTGCAGTGACTCCAGTAAAAGTCAGCTTCAGGAATTACTTTGAGGAGGAAACAGGTTATAATTGATCTCATTAATTTCCATTGCCTTATAATGTGGGTTTATGTAAGCAGTCTTCCTTATTAACCCTGGGAAAGCATTGTTTAGCAGATGACTTGTTAATGGGTGGTATAGTAATATGGGTTATTCCCAATCTGTGCCACTTGGGATCTCGGCGAATAAGCATGTTTGGGCCTGATCAATAGAAAGTGCCCTACATGATACTGGGGGTACAGTGCTGTACTGCTGGTGGTGTCATCTTCAAGACTATATTTATATCTATTACGTCACCATTTTTATGATGTCCTGTCACTCCCATAATGAGTTTTAGTAATTATTTTTCTTTCATATAGCAGTCTTTAAAAATATTTCAGTTAAATTCAGTGCTGATTTCTAATGGTAGTTGATGCAGTCAGAAAGTCACTCGCTATGACCTTGACCTTAAAACTTAGTTGACTCCACCTATTCTATAGTACTGTATTGTAAATCACAAGGTTACATCTCTTATACAAGAGACACCCTGCAAATGACTCATTAGCTTATAGTACAGTGTAGTGTACTATAAAACACAATGCAATGGAATGATATCATGTAGAATAGAAAAGAGCTGGTGTAGCCAATATAATGTAGTTTAGTTTTACAAAATAAAAAGTTTAGTTAAATGCATGCATGGCATCTTCTTGGCGTTTTGTACCGCGTCATACTGTTTTTTAAGCCCTACCTGTTTGAATGTAAATCTCATGCAGACTTAACCAAGGTGATGCACACAGAAATTAGTCTGAACCCAGACGAATTTGACTACTACCAAGTCGGAGTGGATTCAGAAATAATCTTCTGCCTGAAGGAGCTGAGGGTGAGAGAGAGATTTTTGGAACAAAGCCACTGCTGTCATGATATATGATTTGTTCGTTGGTGTTGGTTTTTATTGAGGTATATTTGTGGCTGGGTCTTTCAGAAGAACACGTACAATATCATGTTCAGGCACCCAGGTCAAGACCAGCCCAATAACAAGGTGGACAGCTGGGTCACGGACTGTATGTTCCTCCTCATTTAGACTTAGAACATGGGAGTGCTGACCAGGGATAAAAACACGCTGACATGGAATTGCTCTGGTGATTTATCTTTTTGGTTCTGTAAAAGTTGAGATGTAAAAGGTGAAATGTGAGCACTACCTACAATAAAATACCTTTTGAGGATTAAAAAGTAAAGCCCTTTTGTAGGACGAGTCATGCAAGCTTGGTTTGAATCCTCTTTGTGCTGAGTTGCTTATCTTGGCTGGAGGGCCCACAGGGAGCGCTGCATTGACCTTTGCTCCTGTGGATTAGAAAGGAAAATTTCCCTTATCCACCTCATCTTGCTTCAGCCAGCCAGGACAGGGCAGCCTGGCCAGGCTTGGCTTTAGGGTTCCAGCTATCGAATTGAACTAGAGAAAAAAAAAAACAATATGTAGACCACACTTTGTGTAAATAGATTGTACCTTACTTAACTACCCCGCATCTTGCTGTCGTCAGTCAGTTTTAAACACAATGAGCAACTCTGCCACTCTGATGCAGGGATGATAATAGGGAGTCCATTGGCAGGTGCTGTGTGGTATCAAAGGCTGTGCACAAGTTACTGCTGTTTCACAATCAACAGCCTCCAAAAGTGATAACTGTGGGCCATTCTGGAGAACAAGCTGATCCAATTTAGAGTGGCATATTGTGTTTGCAGACTCGCCATGTTGAATCAGGCCTGTCATTGCTGCCCTGGTAAACCGGTCACACTATTGACAGTGTATGTTTGTGATTTGTTGTCCACACCCTGTAACACCTCCTGATAATTGCACAGATACTGATAGACAAGTTCATAAATTGATCCAGGGTGTACAGTATGTGTTCACTAAAACTGCCTCCCTGATCAGCCAGGCAGACTCAGTGATATACCTGTCCCAGTGAGTTATAGTGCTTGCTGCCAGACTTGCCAACCGATGTACCCTTTCACACTAAAAAGTAAAACACAAATGCACTGTACAATGTGTACACTTATCACAGTCTTATCCACGGAAACATGATTTTTATTTCTTTTAAGAAGTACTGGTTGTAGTTTCTTAATAAGGCATAAGTGCTGCATCACTTTATCTTAACTTTCACAATGTTTGTTTTCTCCATGGTGGGCAGAAAGAGAAATGCAAAATGCTTAAACATACTGTGGACTTTAAAGTAAAATAGCAAGTTGCAGTCTCATCCAGCAGTGTCAAGCGTAAAGCATGGCATTCAACGTGCTGTTTGTGTTTGCAGGGTTTGCTGTCCTTCGCAGAGTCCACTGGCCTGGCTGTGTCCATCCACTTTGGATCATCAGGAAAGTAGGAATCTTAACATTTTGTTTTGTAGCTGCAGTGCAATAACATATACCACTGAATCCGTGGGCTCTATTTAGCAACAAGTGCAAGGACAGAGGAACGTTTTCTGAAAACAATACAAATGTTTGATTGGTTAAATATTGGGTGCACTTAGAGGGGTGTACGTTATTATTCTGAGCAAGTGTCCTGTATGTTATGTTCCAATAGGACCATTTTAGCGAAAAAGATAATAACATTTAAATTAATATCATATTTTTAAACATGAAAAGCAACCGAGACCCAATCTTAACTTGTGTTTTGTATGCATATTTGTAACATCGCCAGCTGCTTTTGGTTAAAAACCTGCGTTCTCTTTTGCGCCGTTTAGTCATGTTGTTTATCCCCACATCACTCTCTTTAAAGGGAGAGGATGAACCCCGTGACCCCGTGAGCTCTAGCCTGAGACCTGGCAGCTCTCCACAGTGGGATCAAGTGCTGAAGCCCGGTGCTGAGACTCATACTAGAGAGCAGAGTGTCTAAGTGCCAAGGCAGCCTGGCAACTGCAGCAACTCTTCAGTATTAGAATCTTATTAAAGCAATACAGAACACTCAGTGCCGTTCCATTCCATTAAAGAATCCAAATATATTCACTTGTAACTATATGGGGCACCTTATTAAAAGGTTGTGGTATCTAGTGAACTATCTCAGCACCGGAGGTTCTTACTGTATTTAATTAAAACTGGAGTGATTAAAATTGAGTGACTGGCCACCAGGGTGCTTAGGTTAGTGCAGCTCTGAACTAATCTATTATATCCTATTGAATTAATATGAAGCTAGTTTATTGCCGCCTTAACCAGTGTACAAAAGAGTAATTAGACCCTTTAAATGGGAAGGTAGTTGTGGTAATATCCCATTGCCTTGTCTCACCCGAAGGGGTCAGCATTATCCATAACACAAGTTGCATCACCCGATACAACGCTACCGGTTACATAATTAGAAGCTCCAGATACAGGATTTTAGTAATAATTCCTTCCGTTACAGCGCTTTTTTTTTTTTTTTTTTTTTAATGTGAAAAACTGCAGCGTTCAATGAATTCCTCTTTTTAAATAGAGGTTATATAGAGTTCTGGCGGATGTTAAAAACCTCCTCATTTTTGTCATTGAATCAGATTACAGTAATTTTGAAAGGAAGCATTTTTGTTTCTTGCGTGACTGTAATAAGCTGTAAACAACACAGTAATATAACACAGCAACATACGTGCCTTGTTAAATAGTAATGCAGCATTTCTTATTTGGTTACAACGCACGTTTTGTGTTTTTTTTTTTTTTCAAACAAATTATGGCACAGTATCAGGTTGCTGACAGTCTAGGTGAGGTTCAGAACAGAACCCAGAGACATGTAGAATCATTGTTACTGCATTCCTGTAGTGAGAAACGTGTTGTACTGGATCTGTTCCCAACCAGGTAGTGGCTTGTTCTCACCTCTCACCTCAGTGGAAAAACACTTTTTAACCCTGTAATGGCCAATGGTACAGTTGTTACACATCTTTGCTACCACAGTAGCATATTATGTTTGCACCAACAGTATATTGCATGTTGCAGGCCACAGTCTTTAATTGTTTAGGTAGAAGGAATGGGGGTCTTGTTAATTAAATACAATATATTACATCTTCTCCTTTCTAAAATTGCATTTCAGGGTTAAACTTTAGTTGAGTGGAAACTGCACTTTTCTGCAAAAAAAGGGTGGACAAAGGCTTTTAAAAGTCTATAAGAAAAAGTAAAATAAGAGGCAACTTACTAGATTCATCTGGAATCACCCTTGAATTAAGTTTTGCTTGCTTTCACTATCTTTTCCATGATGATCTGGTCAGATCTGCACAGAACATATATATATTTATACAGTGCACACAATACAGGTACTTCAGAGGGAACAGATAGATACATGGCAACCAGGGTGTTGTTTTTAAAAGCCACAGAGCTTGTTTAGTCAAAGCAGTTTGCATGTATGGAGATGAGTGTATTCGATTGCCTCATTTTAAAGGTCCACAGTGGGGTTTACGCTCCCAAACCAGTAGCTTTGTTGCATTATAAAAACAGTAACACTACAATGTGTGTGGAAAGATACAACAGAACTGGAACAAGTGTGCGGCAAACTATAGGTCAGAACATTTCTCAACAACACTGAATTATTACAAAAATCTGAATTAAAGTGAAGAAATGCTTTGGTTAATTTGATCAGCTTGTCCAGACAGGGACAAAATAAAGCTGGATTTTCATCACAGGACTTTGAGGAATCCCCCTGGATTCCATCAACCATCCCAATGCTGTAATATGTTCCAGTTTTGGCTTATCCGTGTGCATACAACCCATGATTCCGGTAAATGTTTAGACAAGATGGACCCTATTCACAGAAATGTAAGAACTGTTTTAAGGATTGTTTTTTGTTTTTTTTAATTTACTTCAGACCTGTCGCTTTCATTATTGATGACATGGTTCTGGAGGCTAACTTTGTCCTGGCCACACTGACTGATACAGAGAGCCGAGCAGCGTCTCAGAGAACCGTGTCTGTATCCCAGACAGGAGCACCCACACAGAGGTACCGTCCCTGCAGTCTTATCACTTGTATTGTCACTAGCAGCAGTAAAACATACCAGAAGTGGAGTTTTACCTCTAACAGTCCTGGTCACCTGGGTTAGCTGCGCAGAGCGAGATCCAAAAAGGGTTAGAGATTTATTTATTTTTTGACAAAATGCTAATAACAGGTGACAAGCCTGGTCTTGAAATGGTTAAAAGACCCAATAAGTTCTCCCCTTTTAAATTTCAGCTGCAGTGACGCTTCATGGTAAGTAAAAGCAGTGCGCAGACATGCAGTGTCCTCATATGTGGTACTAGAGAGAAACAAGCCAATAGTATCGCCAGTATGTTCTCCAATAACCTATCAACTGAAAAGCCCCCCTTTTACACCCTATTAAATAATGCCTAAGAGGGAATAATCTGCTGACTGTTTGCCATTTGAGACATGACAAAATTGTGTGTTTGAGCTAATTAAAGGTTCCTGAAAAAGCAGTATTGAAGCTGTGTGCCAAGGTCCCTCTTGCCAGGCGGCGTGCATGGCACTAACTAACTGTCTAGTATAGTGGCCTGATATGATACTCAGCAAGCTTCATTACCCACTGCAGCCTTCCAGCAATGATGTCACTTATTCTTCCTAAGCCAATTCGGTTTATTTTACTCTGTGAAAGACAGGTTAGTACTGGCGATTCTTGATTTTATTTTTATTTTTTATGATAGCTGACACATTGGGCCAAGGATTACACAACAAAGATAACACATTATACAACTTGCATTGATATTCGTAAAACTGTTAATTTTATAAAGCAGTGCACAAACACTTAAAAAACTGAAGTTATATAACATCAATAGTTTGGATTTTCCTGTCACAAACGCTGCAGACTTTATTTTGGCATGAAGACCTTGATAAAAGTGGCCCGTAGTTTGTTGTCCATACAATATAGCCCTGGTAATCAATAGGTGTCCCTCAGAGCGCTTTACAAAAGCAAGCAAACTTTAAGCACTGCAGTGGAAAATGCCAAGTTAAGCAAATATTCTTTTAACCTAGAAATAAACATTTGCATGTATTCTGCGCTCGTGATCGCTACTGTAATTCACACACTTGGAGCACAGCAGCTAAAAGCTGTTATGCCTTTAGAAAGGATGTAAAGGATGAGCACAAGGTGTGACTTGCGGTATCTTTAACTTGATTGGAGGGACTTCAGCATGGGGGGGGGGGGGGATTTGGTACCAGTTAGGGTTCTTACAACAAAGGATACAAAAGACTTGTTTCCATGCATCGGTTGTTCAAGGGTATGATGTAGAAACCGGAGGTATTAATTGTGATTGATTAAGCAACATGCATGTATTATTATCTCCCACAGTGATAATACGTTTTGACACCACTTGTATTCTGCTGCTTGTGTCCTCGGTGCGGGATAGTACTGTACAGAATGCTGCTTACATACCTTTTTATAAGTATCATCACAGATATGGTTGAAAACATTGATTTTGCCCTCCCCTTTCAAGCCTCTATGTTGTAGCAAAGTACTGTAAAAAAACAAAACAAAAAAACACCAGACAAGTAGTCTAGTACATATTTTAGAACAGTACACTAGATGTAATTAGCAAGCCATCGGTGTGGCATCAATGACAGACTAGGATATCACTAACAGAAATGTTGATACAATATACACTTCTGGATCTACTGGTGCAGGTGGCTCAGGTTTCAACAGGAATTGCATACATTTAGTGGACAGCCCTCTTGCTCCAAGTCAATAATAATATCAGTGAAAAAGGCTAATTTGTAAGAAGGTTTGATAGTGGATAAGACAGATTTGTAACTATTTTGAAGGGATTCGAAAAAGGTTGCTTGGGCAGGATATTTAACCATTTTCTCCAGTCAGAATTTTTTTTCCCCCAATTAATTGTAATGCTTTTCTCCTTCTTTACCTAGTTTTTAGCCGTGCTTCTGTGTGCTTATTCTATCATTTCAAGAAATTCCTATTGGACAGCACCTCTTCTGTCACTAGTTCAGTATCCACAGCGCATTTCATTTTGCAGTTGTTCAAAGGTCTTGTTTATATTTAGTTTTGAAGTCTAAGACTGGCAGTGGTTTTGCGTGCCAGTGATTTATAACTCACAGCTTTGATTTAAGTGCTGCACACACAGGAAGAATGTATGAGCTCTCTACAGTAGCTGCTCTGTTTGTCTTGCAGGTCTCTCGCTGTCACGACTCAGCCCCCTGTGCCCCTCGCTGGTGAAATGGAGCTGGCTGAACTGGCACGCACAGGGCACGAGGGCAGCATTGCCATGAAGACCAGCATCCCTGAGTTGCCGCTGGCCCTGGATAGAGAAGCAGAGCTGGTAATCTCAAGCCAGGGCAGTGCTATTTTCAATGGGAAAGCCACAAGGGAAAACGTAATCGTCTGTCACTGGTCTGAGTATGGTGTTGGAGTGCACATGGATCAGATACAGGAGGAGGCTGTGGGGGTGGTACCGGCTACAGTAGGTCATAACAAGGTGAGGACTGGGTGGTTTTATAATCATGGGAGTTCTCCTGGAGTTAGTGGGTTGGTACCATCAAAAACAGGACCATATCTGTGAAATAGAATCACATAACAATTAAAAATGTATAGACCACTGATCAAAATTGGACTTTGATAGTTCAGCCCGTCAGTGTCAGTACATTGAAAAGGTGGGGTACCATAATTTGGATACACTCAAGGACTGCTTTTACTCTATGTTAATCAGCATTTACAGGGGTGTTTATTAGTTGTGCTGCTATGCTGTTGCCCTTTAGTATAGAAGCATGGCATTGCCATTGAATATCGGTTTACCAGTCCAAATACTTGCCATTTCCACAGTGTGGTCGGTTCTTACTGCTGACGTTTATCAAATAGCATCTCCTGGCTGGAAGGTCATGGGGTATCTATAGGAAAACACATGACAGTCCCACCTCTCAGATTCTCGTAGTACCATCTCTAAAACTAATTCATCTTTCCACCTGTAGTTTGACTGAAAAAGTTTGAAGACATAAATCTAGTCATTGCCTCTTTATCTGGGTGCCTACAGGTTTAGCAAAATAAATAGGGTTCTGTCACAGCAGGGTGAGCTATTGAGTGCTATACGGACCGAGGATGAAATTGGATTTGGTTTGGTGGTGTTTTCAAGTTCAATATTAATATAGAGCAATGAACTTGTTATTGGTAGGTACGCTGGCTGTTGTTCATTACTAATACATGCAAGATAATTACCTTATAAATAAAATTGTCTGATCATCATGCAGTTCTGATCGAGGGACAAATAGCAGTTGTTTTAATTTATCCATAGTACTCGGGAGCAGTTGCCTCTCTGCTGCTTTGCTAAGACAGAGATTGAGCCTCAGGCAAGAGTCAGAAAATAAAAATTCTTGAGTGTGACCAGTAAGCTCAGTTCAGCCTGACACACTTCATGGCAGAAGCACAGAGAATAACGCAAATTGAAACTTTTAATGCAAACAGGGGCACTGAAACAAGCTTCAAACCTGAATCTACTGTGCAATAGTTGTTTGCTATTAATAAGGAACCCATTCACAAAACCTTCCTATCTAATTTAAACCAAAACTGAGCCATCCTTCTCTGTAATATATACATTTGGACAAACAAAAGCCAGACAATTCTATTAAACCGCAGGTGCTCAATTAATGAAAACTGTCCTATCCTTCACTTTCACATGAAATTGTGGGTAGAGTCAACACCAGCCATGCCATTTTCCATCTCAAGGTACAGGCAATCAAATTGCTCAGCGAGGTTGCGGCAGGCGATTTGGGGAGCGATCAAGCCCTCTTGATGCAGGGAAGTAATCCCCAAGCTGCAGAAGAGGATGTGGAACAGCACTGGGCAGGACAGATGGACTTGCCTGAACTCTGGGAATACTCCGCATAGTTGTTTTCAGCAACATCTGGAGATATTAGAGGAGTCACACAGCTAGAAATGAAATCACTGGGCTGCAGCAGCCAAAGGCAGAGCTCTGCTCTGTGGTTGTGATGCCCACCAGACCACATGGTTACATTACAATGCAATATTTACCCAAGTAGTGTGTGAACAAATCAGTTTGTTATGTAGTTATGGAAATGTTTGTGCATTGTGTTTTTTATCCAAAATTATGGTGTCCCACTTTAAAAGCTCAATGTTGTAATTTAAAGTCACGGAACGATTAAAAGAAAAAGACAACCCGAGCTACCCAGAATAATGCGAAAGGACATTCTGTACTGTGAAATTACATTAGTCTGGCAGAGAGGGAGCTTTATGCTGACTGTACACTGGGGTGGACAAAAAACAGCATAACAAAAAGAGTAGATTGCCATAGAAGGGAACCATTCTACATTTATAAGTGAAGTTGAAAAACAGACAAAGCAGTCATTTTTGTTATTGTGACTAGCAAGGGCAAAGCATTGCACACAGCATTAATGATCTCTCAGTCCATTCCAAACCAGGACCCTGATCTACCCAGGTCCTTGCTTCGTTAAAACAGTCAAGTTCAGCTATTAAAAGATGTGGCTGGACCAAGGTCCTGTGCTAGAATGGAGTGAGACCCACGTGAGCTGGCTCTGCTTGAAGGGTTTCTCTGCTGTTCCCTGCAGTTCCACTCGCTGCTGTTCGGCGCGGTCTCCTCTCAGCAGAGTGGAGAGAATGCCCTGGTGCTGCCCAGCCTGGTGTGTGCCAGTGACAATGAGGAGGAGCTGGAGGAAGGAGAGAAGATCACCGGCAAGCACTCCCTGACTTTCTGACCATTTTTAGGTTTTTTCAGTTTTAGGTGTAAGGACACACCACACTTATTTTTTTATGGTTTGCATTTTATTAATGGTATTTATTTAGAAAATAATATGTATTGTGCACGTCGCAATGTTACACAGGGTGCACAAAGACAGCGTCTCACATTAGTATTTGCATTCTTATAGTGATGTATAATATTCAGTCACTTCTGTTTTCTCGTTGTATCCTTAACAGTTCTTTTTGCACACTGTGTTAAATAAAATACATACATTAAAATGTCAGCAGCATCCTTAAAGAACATAATGTGAATAGTGGTTGTGTGCAATACAGCTACACCATCGAGGTCTTGAATAATGCATTTCAAGCACAACAGGAATAATAAGATAACCCTTTTAATTATATTAACTTTAATTGCCATGGAGTACCAGGTTAAAGTTGTGGGTCTCTATATATAAAAATAAAGAAGAACCTGTGAAAGGTATTGTACTTGAGGATATTAGATGCAAATAAACATCAAAACAAGATCCATCAAGACAGACTAGTATAAATACTATATTCTTTATTTAAATATTGTACAGCTCTTAAAACATATGTACAGAAACTATTCCTGCATTATTGTATTGTACACAGCAAATGCCTCCACAGCAAGCGAGCGATAGAGAACAAGTAAGAAAGTTCAAATCTGGACCTGAAAGCAGAAGCACCTTCAAGAGTAGAATTTGATAACATTCTGGTTTTCGAGATTGGGCAAGCTAGCTTTGCAAGGCCTTAAACAGATGGAACAGCAGACGAACATGGGGTGTGTTTGAAATGCCAACTCTTTCCTACACCTCCACTTCATACCTGATTCAATTAGCTTGCCTTCACACATACACCACAGACACATGACATACTTTTTATTATTATTTGTTTAACATTGAGAACAGTTTATTCAATTGTGGTGCACATACTTTTCTACTGTCTCTGGTTTACCACTGAAAGGTTAATTGAACTGAAAACAAAATAGGAAAGCATTTGCTCTCCAGCCAGGATTAAATAACTTCAAAATATTTGTTGTGTTACCTTACCAAAGACAAGATCACAAGAATGTTAAATCAAGGAGTTCCACAGTCTACAACAGCAAGTTCCAAACTTGCTAAAAATACAGCTCGTTTTACATAGGGACTCAGTTTGACTAATGAATAAAAGCAGTTACCTTGAAAATAAACCACCAAGTTTGACATTGGGAGTGCTTCTGAAGCTTATTAAAACAGCACTAGAGACCAAACCAAGTCAACGCAAACTCAGGATCAGAACAGGGTGCGTCCACTATGTCACGTCTAGGCATTTGGACTGATCCCCTTTTGGCAGGTCTCGTATCCTGTCTGGCTTCCAAATTGATACTATATCCTATAATTGAGATCTGTATTGAGACACTACACTTAAAATGCACAGAGCACAATATTTATGACAAAGCAAAATACTGAAAATCTAAACCAAATTCACATTTTGCATGTGTAATTTTATACATAAGGTTTACAAATTCAGAACTTTCAGTGGACAACTTCGATATCACAGTTCTCATCGCGATGAAGCAACAATCACAACACTACCTTTGTTTACAGTAAATCCATTAACTACAGTATCCTTATGAACATGGTCAGGAGGCCCCTGGGCCTTTCTTTAAATATCTGTGCACATACAGCCTTACAGGAGGAAACACACAACTGCTAGATATGTTCGGAGCGCAGGCAACCTGAAAAATACACATGTACAGACATCAGGTGAGGGAGAAAAAGCACAGCAAAAACAGACAGTTTGTTATATTACAGTATTGCTTTCTAAACACACACAACACACACCACTGACAAAACACATGGGAAAAACTGGTCTTTGGTGCACCTGCTAGGAAAATAAATGAAGAGAGAAAGTCTCTGCCTATCACCCAGCATCCGAGGAGTTTCACTTTACGACACTGCTTGTCTTAATGCCAGTCACTTAGTCAAGATGCTTATAAACAGAAGGGAGACAATATTTAGATCTGTCACTGTATTAAATCAGAATAGACCCAAATAGTCCCAAACCACACGTTTCAATTTCAGAGCAGCACATTAATATATTTGCATATTTAAAAAGTGTGTACTCGTGATGAACTAGCAATGTCAATATCTGAATTGTCTTAGGCTGTTTAAATTAAATGGAAATTAATTGTGAAGTGTGGTTTCAGACAAGATGTCTCAAGTGCAATTGCAAGCCATTGCAGAAAAAAGAAATTTCAGGAGTTGTGTTTTTTTTTTTTTTTTTTTAAATCCAAGCTGTTTGTAAATAGTTTACAAAACTACAAATTAAAGCAGCCAACATTATCAAATACATGATTTGTTAATCATTTCTTAAGTATCAACTGTTTGACTGGCAAATATATAGTCATTCTACACCTAGTACCAACATACACTTAAGGTTTTACCAGCAAATGTCTTTAAAATCCAATAATGAATTAACAAGAGTACCAGTTCAGCTGGGCAGTAGACAGAAAGCTTCACTGCACAGAGGAGGAGCAGACCATGTAAATACAGGAATAGTCAAATGAATCAATTCCTTAGTTTAACTAGTGAAAAGCTTAAAAATGAAATGCCTGTTAGAAGCATGATGTGTATTTAAATAAAGTAAAATCGACATGTACACGGTACATGTAAAAGTTGAATTTTAAAGTTACAAAATAAAAAAGCTGCACAGAAATAGTTATGCAAATATACAGTACAACAAAAAAAAAAAACGAAAATCCTGACGTTCAACATGTGAATGTAACACTAACACACTAATGTTTAGAAGACCTTTCACAAACAAGTTACCTGATTGAGACAGAGAGAGAGAGGTCTATTTGTAAAAGATGGCTTTAGGAACTCCATAGTGGGATACATTAAATTATCTGGCTGTGGTAAAATTCTGTGTACAAGAACCATATTTTTTTATATATATATACTATAGAACTTAAAGGAAAAAAATAAAGTTATAAAAATAAACCTTTATTATTCATTACTCATTTCTGACCTAACATACCTGTTCACAAAAGCACTCAGATACAAACTTATTATTCTTGTGCATTAATGGTATTTTTCATAAAGGTTATAAAAAAAAAAAAAAAAAAAAAAAAAAGAAAAAGAACCCAGAACCCAGACACGCTTCCAGGAGTTACAGTCCCAACTGAGAAAGGTAACGTTATACAAACTCAAACACTCTGCTGTGCTAAATTAGCTGGACCTGGTTATAACGTTACACAAACACACACACTCAGCAGTGACAAGTTAGCTAGACTTGGTTATCCAGTGACATAACAGGGCGTGTGTTTAATTCAGAGCTCGCTCAGAACACCCTGACATGTGACACATGTGACCAGCGAGGTATCTGAGAAATCGTTTGGTTTCAGATGTGACTGGTCTGCATTTTCTGCTCTTGAAACCAACCCAAGTCCCCGGTCCTGCTTCAATGCAGTCCATGCACTGAACAGCAGCCATTAAACATTCTGCACCCACAGCTGTAGAAGGACTTGTTTGCAATCTTGCTCTTTATAAAAACACAAAGGACTGTACATGGCTTTGGGGAAAGAACCAGAATTTGTCCACCTTTGCTCTTTCAGAAATCCATCAACATTTCCAGGAATAAAAAAAAAAAAAAAAAGCTTCACTTAAGTTTTGGTTTTCACTCCCAATCCAGACACATAATGATTTCCACCTGCATTAACTGAATAAAAAACCTGTGTTTAAAAGAGGAATTCTGTGCTAGATTGACAGGCCAGAAGTTTAAGACATTTGACCTCTAACCTTTTGATGTTTTGATGGTGTTTCTGAGCAGAATTGAAACTTTATCTAACTACAAATACTCAGACAACCGTGTTACTGTCTCCAACCTCCAAATTCAATATAGATGTCCTTTAAGAGACCATAGGAAGCAAATCCATCTGCCCTTACACAAATGTCAACACTAAGGTGCTGCAACAAAACATCATCCTTTCTTAATTCTATTAAAACCAGCATTACAGAACTTTAAAAACACAGAACAAAAACGGGACTGGGACAGTTCCACCAACAGCCATGCTCTCCAAAATGCTATCATACATGCCACTCAAACAGATGACGAAACATCACCGAGTTCTAACTTTTTTTTTGTTGAAAACGAAGCATAGCAAAAAAGTACAAGCCTGCCGTTTCAGCTAGAGTTTTCTTCCAACCAATGTGACAGACCTTTACGTACCGCTATGCCTTGGTTTATTTTCTTTAAATGCAATCACAATTTACATTCTCTCATTCATCACTGAACCCACACATCTCCATTGTTTATAAGTGCAAGTAATTGATTAGGAAGCTTCAACTTTTAAACCTTTGCCAGTGCCCGAGGACAATTTTAAACCAAGCCAACCCCCTTCCCAGACTGGAAGCCATTTACAGTATCTGCTTCGAAGACTGAAATGGAATCGGATAGAGACACAGGATCTATGACTGGTGGATGATCAAACCTTGGAAACATTAGGAGCAGTTTTTCCATAGGCAAGAAGACCAGAGTTCATTCCCTGTTCACTTTGGAGTTCCTCATATTTGCCACCCAACTGACTCCAGATCAGTATTTAGGCAGCAGCAATAAACACCTGCACACAGACTCACAAATTCTGTCCATATAGGTCTGAAAAACTAAAATACAAGAACATGGGGGGGGTGGGGGTGAATCAAACATATATTTCTGCTCCTGTTTGAGTTTGTACATTTGCAGTCAGGGGAAAGGGGATCCAAAGGCCCCACATTTAAATGTGTATATTTTTCAGAAAGTGACTGGGACCAAGACAACTAATATTAAAGGCATGTGACGTCTCTACAGCCACCTGCTGGACAATAAACAAATTACATTGAGCAGCACTTATGGAAAAACAGCTCACAGACTGAAACCAAGACGTACCAGGCACTGCCAAGCGTGTTCCTGTGAATGATTCCATGATAAATAAGGTCTACCCAATGCCTAAAAAGGTGGTAAAAAGTTCTTCTGTATAGGACTGTCCTGGTTGCTTTGCAGGAAGATGTACGCTCTCCTTGGTAGTGGTGGAAGTGTGGCTACAGACCCAGGGAATAACTGGCCTTGGGGGTTTAGCTGCAAGGGGAGGGGAGTCCACAGTCCTGCCAGCAGGAAATGGTAGAACAGAACATGATTGAGGAAGACAACAGGGCTCTCCAGTGCCACTAGTCTGTGTACTCTGCTACTATAGACAGCAGAACTGTGATGTCATCAGGCTTCCCTCCTGCACAACAACACAAACGGAACACTGCATTACAACACAAAAACAGCTTTAAATCAAATGAATAAACCCAGGGAACGAATTATCAACAGCAAATGTAGTTTGTATCATTAGTGACTTGGTCTAAAGGGGTTTGTGGCTAGTTCTGTAACATGCTGGTCATCCTCAGCTCTCTCAAAGCTCAGCAAAGTTACTGTTCTGTGTTTTAGACTTGTCCAGAGCACAGAACGGTTGCCGAGTAACCAAGTGGAGCGCCTGGGAGTGGAAGAACGTCTACTGTGTAAACTTAATTTTTGTTGCTTAACTACAACAGTCAGAAGACAATAATAATAATAATAATAATAATAATAATAATAATAATAATAATAATAGAGCTTTTACAGTGTTCCCTTATTATTTTCCATTATTGCACATGAAAAAAATTACGTGCCCCACCACGAATGAATCAAATTAAGCCTAGGAATTAAAAGTGTTAAGATAAAGGGGGCAGCTGAACTTCTTTAGGGATATTTTGCAAACCTTTGTAGGATTCACTTTACTGGAGTCAGGCTTACCTCGTACATTCAGTCCATTGTCACACGCAAACTGTGCAAAAGGCGACATGTAATTTGGATCATAGGCTAGCTCGTGGGCCTGCTCTGCGATGCTCCTGGCAGTCTGCTGTATACTCTCATAGTTAGTATTCTGCAAAAAAAATCCAATCCATAAAACAATACATTCAAACACAAAACATCTGCTGCAAGAGTTTTCCAAAAGTCAAGCCATTTAAAATCCTTCAGTAAAATATAATTATTTGTATTATCATTTTAATTATAAAAAGGCTATACCTTCAGCTTTTTTAATTCTTGTAGGATCATATAATCTGGCATGTTGTCAAAAAGTCCATCGGTTGCCGTCAGGATAATATCGCCCAGCTGGACATCAAAAGAGGAGCTATCGGCAGCTTCAGGGCTGGGGATGGAGAAAGTATAGCAGAACGTGGCGAAAAGTCTGGCACTGACACACCGTGCAAACAAAACCTGAGACTTGAAGTCAGAAACGACAGGAGACTGGTTCCAAGGACGCGTCACCACTTCGATTCCAGCACAGAACACACACATCAAAAATAATCAGTATACTGTGACAAATACAAGATTCTGAAATAAGTACATGATGTTGAATTTGCATGTGGCCGGAATAAAACATAAAAAGAAGAAATGACTGCATGCCATCAGAAGTTCAAAACTGGGCTTGAGTTTGCAGCCAGACTCTAAAGGAGGGGGTTGACCCGAGTGTCACCTGAAAAAAGAGGATTAACCTTGCTCCTCCCTACAGCCCACACACTGGAAATCCCTTCCTGCTGAAACTGGAAAATCAAGATCACTAATTCCAGGTCTTTGTGTTACAGCAGGTCGGGGGACTCGAACCAGATCCAGCCCAAATCAGGATTTCACACAATCTTAAACACTGCACTGAAAATAATAGGGCCAACATCAAGTAATACAGTGATCTGCACTTGTGTATACTCCAAGATCACTGAATCTACATGGCATGTGAAATATTCCCAGGAGATTGTGCCTTTTCTGTGTCAGAGTGCAAGTCACAAGGAGAACCACTCTGGATAGACTGCAGTGACCAGCCTTTTTCCAAGGTATTATTTATTTATTTTAAAATGACCTGCAGGAACATATTCTGCATTCTAAATACAATATAAGTAAGGTCCGAAATACATTTCAACATTCACTCAGACACCACCTGAGAGGAAAGCGAGTGTCCCTCACCTGTCGCTCAGGACAGCCCCCACAGCCTCGGGCGGGGCGATGGACAGCTGGAAGGGGGTGTTGAAGTAGTGCTGCTGCTCGTCCGATCGATGCACCACCTCGCCCTCCCTCACCACCAGGAAACCAGAGTCCCCCAGGTTAGCTGTGTGCAGCTGATGACTGCGCCTGTCCAGCACCACAATGCATGCCGTGCTGCTCCCTGCAACACACACACGTCAGCCAAGATGAAAGGCTTGCCTGGGGGCTGTAGCCACCCCACTGGGGGACAGAGCCCAGAGGATAGCCAACATTTGGGAAGTGGATTGAAAATGAAATACTAAAATTGAAACGGGGGGGGGGCGACATAAACCAAACATAAACCACAAGTGTCAGTTTCCAGGAAACTCTAACCCTTCACGCTTTATTATTTATTTATTGCAGATACTTGCTTGCTTTAAAATTGTAATATTAATAAGGTTATGTTCCAAGGGTCAGAAATAGAAGGCTGTGTTGACGGCTGGACGTGGACATGGAAAAAAGAAAACAGGCGCTGTGCACGGGACTGCTGGGTAGCCTTACAAGAATGCGTCAGACATGCAAGGCAAAGTGAGTTCGTTCTGGATTACACAGATCTGTTTAGGAAAGCAGCAGCAAGGTCTAACGATCAAAAGGCACAGCCAGAATATTCATGGTTTCAAGCCAGCCCAGTCACAACTAGCTGTGCACAACCTTGTTAGGAAAGTCACTTGAACTCCTTGTGCCTCAAGCCATAAGCAGCTGGAAAAGACAGTGCAGGACACCAATGGAATCACTGCATGTGTAGGTATATACAGTATAGATAGATAGATGCATACAGACAGACCGACTGATAGAGACATATAGGATTGGATTTCTTATCTGAACTCTAAAATAATAACTGCTGGGATTAAATATAAGCATGACCTTTCCATCACAGCAAATCAGTCATCATCACACTGCTGGTGCACAGCACAGGGTGGGAATCCTCTCAGTATCCAGCCCACCTCTTAAACACACAGTGGGAGACGTGTGATCTCTGCTTCTGCCATCAAAGCAATCTATTGCTGACTTTCTGAACCTTAATCTCTTCTCTACAACCCTTTTTAGAGTTTCCAAACAACAAGCAATAAAATCTAATTGGCAAGATGTCCTTCATATAACTTTCATCCAGTTTTGCTCATATTTTAAAGCTTGGGATTGAAAGCTTAAACAAGAAAGTACATTTTACTGCAGCAAAGGAAAGCTCAACTTGGCTTGTACTTGGATCTAGGTTTTTTTTGTACAAACAGATGGCAGGATTCATTGAGGGGGTGCGCTGGAAACACCCCGTCTACCAGTGTAATGGTCATGGGTTATTTCCATCACGCCCATTAGTTGCATCACTGGTTTTACTTTATTAGAAACAGTGCTGCAAATTCTAGGAGTCATCCAAGTGATTTTGGTTATTTCAGCCAGCAAGCAAAAGGGTTTCACAAATAAGCCAACATTGCAGAGCTAAGTGAAGACATAAAATATGTAACCAAAAACTGGTATGTAGCCAGAGATGGTATGTAGCAACACTTCGCCGCCCTCTTAAAACTTGTTTCCTCAGGCACAGCAACAACATGAAAAGAATGAGCTCCAGGCTTCACTGTGCCGCACCCTGCTGCCAGCAAGTCACGCAGAGGAAATGTACTGCTGGAGCAAGATGAATGGAATCATCACACAAACGGAATTCTTTCACCACTGTTAACCAAAGCCAGCTGGGAATAAAAGAACATTTTAACCTCTTCTCCCTCTTTGTCTTCAAAATCAAATTTTTAAGCTAATCCACAATTATGTTCATTTTACCCTAATTCCTAGTCCAATTTCCTCGATTCTTTCACAGTGTCGGTACAGCAGGTATTGGACAGTCCAGTTGTTTTTTTGTAGGGGCCCCCCCTGTCCCATACCTACCCAATAGAGGAACTTTGTTCTGTAACAGTTCATAGTAGCCGGTGGTGAGGATTCCCACAGGACTGCTCGGCATGAACCTGCCTTCCTTCACCAGACGCTCACATGTTCGCATCAGAGTCCCTGAGAACTGAGAGGGGTCGACGCCATAGTCCCTCCACCCCCCCACGCCATCTGCCACACCTGAAACATACAGGTCAGGAAGACAAAGGGTTACTATTGAAAACAGACGGAAACACACGCATACACACCACTCTGCAGTCATGTCAGTTACTCCTAATGAATATTTTATTATAAAATGAGACCATGAGTCTTATATTGTTGCAGTTTTGCATACCAAAATACACTCACTTACAAGAGATGGCAGTTCTCCTAACTTTGGTACACAGATGGGGTATGAATTCGAAAGCGTTTAAACCCAACCTTGTTCAACAGTGAAATGCGAGCGCAAGTACTGAATACAAACCAAAACATAACCTCAGAACCATTTTAAAACACTTAACTTTTTCAAATTGGCCCGTGTCTAATTTAACCTATTTGTTTTTCACCCTCAGTTTTAGAAATTCAAAATCAATTACTGTATTCATGAATTCAGAACATACTATAAAATTAGACTACCGCGATACTATAAAGGAACAAGCCAATTGACGTAAATTAGACAACCAATTACTGTGCTCATCCAGTTAAGGGGTCTTGCATGTATGTTGGCCTTTGTTAAAATCAATCAAAATGTTAAGCAAGATGCTTACGGATAGGCGAGCAGACGAATGCCTGTGTAACAATGAATACGCGTGCTGAAACAGTCTTCTTGACCCAGTTTTTTTTCTGCATTCAAAGGGGTGATCTCAGGACACACCACTCTTTTTGAAATACACATTTCAATTAATTTGATTGGCTTCTCAAAGCTGCAGTTTAATGAAAAAAAAAAAAAAAAAAAAAAAAAAAAAACTTAAAGCTGCTATAACATCCTTCGTGAAAAGATACCCCCACGGTTTTGCTCATGTGCTCAGTGCCAGGATTTTGGAGCTGACTCACTCTTGTTGAAATGTATGGTGGAATCTGTATTTAGCTTGCCAGTTCAGTGATAAACAACAGTATTCAGAACAATTCTAAACTGGGCTCCCAGTCTACTTCACAAATCACTGCGCTGCAACCTCAAATCTTAAAACATGCCTTCAATATAGATTAGGCTTGGAGTCAGGCACACTGCCAGCTCACCTTTCACATCAATATGACAGCAACCATCAAGACTTAAATGCGCAGATGCTGCAATGCAGCAGCGATTCTTCAATTTGGTTTGCAGGAGGGGAAAAAGGAGCACCCTGTGCTGCAATTAAACGTCAGATTCAACCATTACATGCACTTTCATTGACATTCTTCCCAGACGTCTTCTACAGCACCACATTTCACAAACGTTCATGCCTCTCATCACCCTGGCTAAATTCCGAGGCTAAAAAGAAGGCTCTAGTTGACAGTTATTGATAGCTGGGGTTTCATTACTGGAAGGCAAAACACACACAGGGTTTCTAGTCCAGCTCGCCAGCAAAATTGCAATTAGTCATGGAAACCCTACACTGCAGATATTTAATTACTCTCATTACATTGCGTGAATGGGCCACCCTCCCCATGGGACCTCCAGCCAAGATCGACAACTTGTCACAGCCAGGTCAAGCAACTGCATTACTAGGGGTGGGTTAGAGTATTCAAAATAATTGCTCGAGCAATAATTTATTACTAGAGTACTCAAAAAATTTTTAATAATATCTCTTCACGAATGCAAGTTCAATATATTGCAGCGACCCGGTCAGTTCAGGTTGGCAGACTTGTTCCATCTGGTGCTGGGCATTCACGTTATCTGTTCCGGGGTGGGACCATACCACTAGTTGTTTCGGTAGTGTGTGTGTGTGCCTCTGTTGGGTGCTGCCAATGTCATCTAGACACCCTTGCTCTGCCCCTCCCCCCATGAGAGCAGTGGTCCGCTCGCTTCTCTGTGCAATGGGACTGACACAGCCGGAGCGTGTGTGTGTGTGTGTGTGGAATAGAGCGAGCGAGAAAGTAAGTGAGTTTTTAGGATAGAGACAGGAGGTCCTAACTTGTTATAACATAAAACGAGACACCAGGCCTGTGGTTGGTCCTGACAAAGCATCGGACCCTGCGGACTGTAAAGTATGTTTGAGACGCAGTGCGAATCCAAGTAAGTGCCTCCCAGGCTTGAGTTATAAAAAATTCAGTGTTTCGTTACAATATTTTAATCGGTCCTCTTTCCTTAACACCTGCCTAACTCCAAAAGTGACAGATATTGAGTTCGCGTTTCAGACGCTCAATCTCACTCCATACACCGACGGTCAAGACCACTGGAGAAGTATTTATGGGTCTGCATAAATAAGACTCATCTAAATATAGATAAATAGATATATATATATATATATATATATATACTATATATATATATATATATATATATACACACACACACACACACACACACACACACACACACACACACACATAATCCTGTTATCTCATCTGGACCTGGAAGCCTGGCATCAATTCCTTCATTTTGTACAAAGAATGTACAATGGCTAAATTCCGAGGAAAATATCAGTAGGAGTGATTTCACTTTCGTTTTTACAGATTTGTATGTACATATAACCTGTTTTATTATTATTGCGTGAATGGGCCACCCTCCCCAATTTTCATTTTTTGAAGTAGTGTTTTATATGTGGCAAGTTAGAAAATAAACCTTTTTATGTTTAATTGTTCATTTAAATACAGCATTTCGGCTGTGCAGATGTTTGATATGATATGTTTGAGTTGTATCCGATAGTTTGTCTTTCATTTTAATATGATGTTGTTTAAAATGTAACCATGATAAATGACTACCGGTGGTGGTTATAGGTATGAGTATAACCGCGGCAGTTCTAGTGTTAAAGTGGTAATGTTTGTGGCACATCTGTAGAATAATATTGTCTTGTGTTTGGTTAGAGTACTCTAAATCTAACACCCGAGTACTAAATTACTCGAAATTCCCATTTCTGCCATGAGAGCAGTGGTCCGCTCGCTTCTCTGTGCAATGGGCAAGCTATGCACGACCTGACTATTCCTGAACACCACACAATGCATTTACCAGACCAGGGTTTCTAAACTACTACACAGGAGAAGAGAACATTGCACAACCGAAGAATTAATCCTGGACTGAAATGTTTTCAGGAATCGAGCAGCACAAAAAAAAAAAAAATCAATTTCTGTACTGGAGACAAACGTAACTTAACCATTCACTGAAAACTATGACCTGTGCCAGGACTTTCCTGGAAAAAAAAAAAGAAACAAATCTATTGGAACTAGGAGGCCATGTCAATGTTTCACCAGGTAATACACACAGAATTTTAACACCGGGCAAGGTGAAATCTAGACATGCACCAGCATCTCTGGGAGGGATGGATCCAAATCAACAGACAGCTGTCCAAAATCTGGCACTGGGAACCTCTGACACAGTCTCAGTGCCAGAGGCAAAGGGTTATACACTCTCATTGGCCAGTGTATTGAAACTCATACCACACCTCTGGTCTACGGCTGCACAAGAGCTGTGAAAATGAAGAGTACTTTCTGGCAGTGCCAGTTTCAGGAATACCAAAATTAAAATCAGGATATAATTACCATTCATATCTTAATAAATATGAAAATGACACTAATTTAAGAAAAAAAAAAAAAAAGTGACAAACCACGACAGCCACTCTGAGCCCACTAACCTCGGACATCTTCATCTCTGCTGCAAATTGGGACGCCATTTTAAGCAGCTTTCTTCCTAATTTGGACATAACCTTTCAGCCATTGCTTTCCAAAATGGAGTGCAGTTAAGGAGTAGGCAGCCCAGCAGTGACTCAAAAGCGAGTGGCAGCAGGGAGCTTCAATAGACTTCATCACTGCAGTAAAGAGAGTGCTAGCAGGGGGCTTCAATAGACTCCATGACTGGAGCGCCACACCTGTATAAGGGCCAGTATTGCTTTTCGTTAGCCTTCTTGGCCTATGACTTCAATCAGAAGATTGCTTAAACTTTTAATATTTAAGCAGGAAGATCCGTGTAAAAATAATGTATAGAAAGGTTAAATGTTCAGTTGATATTATGAAGCAATTTGTCAAAGCTATGTCCAAATGTTTTGCATCCCCTTAAATTTTAGGATTGAAACATTTAAAAAACACCTCTATGAACATAATTCAGATCTTTTATTTAACAGTGCAAAAGTCCACTAGAAGCCATAATAGTCTTACAGTACTTCGTGTTAGATTTTGAAACGTCACATTTAATTTGTGAATTTGTTGTTAAGTATAAGGAAAACTACGAAGCAGTATGTCATTCAATATGTTAACATAACACTATTCGGCAGGTTTCATTTGAGAATTTTGCTGGGAACTGTCTACAATTACAGCAGTTTTACATAACAAGAAACAGGATTAGGAAGCGAAAACAATGTAAAGCTTTATTAGCAGCTCACGGGTCTGAGATTGCATTCTCCTTAAATGACCATGCCTCGGAATAATATCACTCAGCTGCACAGGACACTCCCAAGAGAACACCCCTCCGATACGAGCCTGACAGCCTTTTTCCAGAAATGGCAATCCTGCAGTATTGTTTCACAGAGAACAATCCAACAACAAACTCCATGACCATACAAGGAATCATGCTAAAATACGCCTTTTGCTCAAAAACACATTTCATGCAAATGACATGTACTTGTGATTAGCAGGCATGAAAACTAACAAAAACAGCTGTCTATCTCAGAGCTGACAGCAGGACACGGGCAGTATTTATATCTAGGTATGGCACCTCCACACGACCAAACAGGATCTGGAAATAGAAAGACGTTTTAGCTCAAAAACAAAACCTTCCTTTTGAATATGCATTTTGCTTTACGTTGACAATTGCAACGATACATCCTAGGACTTCTGAAAATGGATTTAAAAAACTTGGTTCAAAGCACCCCTTTAATAAGTGCTATTGTTACAATTACGTAAAGAATTTTTTTACTTCAAATGGTGCAAGGCAGAGCTCTACCACCACGTTTTTAATGTATTGATTCCCCCTGTGCCTCAATCAGTGTTTTTTAGTTTGCTGGAAAAGGATTTGGAGGGAATACTTACAGATCTGATATTTTCAGTCACATCAGGCTGCTTTTCACTAGAATGTCCGTCTGAGGCACTGACTGCCTAAATAATTAGGAAACACCATATTCAAGCCAGATTTGGTTTATAATGTTAGATGGCAGAAAGTAGCCGAGAAGAATCCCTTGCCATCAGGTGCCTCTCTCTTACACCTCGCTTCCAGTCATTCAGGAAGTTTCAGATTTTAATTTAAAATGACGGTAGTGTTTGTCTCCAATTAGAGAAGGAACATATAATTGCCCAGGTCTCGCAAGTTGTAGCCTACTTCTGTAATGTCCTGTTGCAGTGTTTAGCAAATGGTTCCTGGAACCTTACTCAGCTTTTGAGAATGTTGCCTTACCTTGGCACATGTTGATCATTGAATTAGAGAATACGCCCTGCCTTGGTACAAATTATGTTTAATTTTGAAAATACCTTAACAGCATGCATTTTATTTCTTACTGTTTGCAACTCTTATCCCACTTTTTTTTTTATGATTTTGAAATAAATGGACACAAAACTAAAAAGGCAACATGCATAACATAAATCCCATCCCATTTATTCATTATTTAAATTGCCAGCTGGTATGGTAGCAGACCGGTCATTGTTTCATGCGCAGAGGAATAGAGGTATTTGATAGTTTAGTATTGTTCAATAAAAGACTCTCCGGATTTCATTTCTACTCTACATAACAAGCACAGTGCTATCTGCCTACAACTGTGAAGCCAAATATCAATTTGTCTGCATAATACAAAACAAGAAAATATATTCTAACAAATGTTCCAGAAGAAATTGGACGGGAATTGGGATGTAAAATGCCAGCGTGGGTCTCATTGTCAGTGTTGCATTAGTGTTCTGACAGCGTGCCATGCAAGACTGTTGTAATCTGCAATCAGATCTTGCCAGTCTCAAACGCATTCTTCCAGGCTGAAAAGTTTCATTTAAAAAGACCTATTTATGCAGCAGGCGCTGATCAAAATCACTTGCGTGTGACTAGTAACCTCCTGTGAAAAAATATTTCATTTTTATGTGAACGGGTAACAAATCACAGTGACAGGATTAACGGGAAGTCATTTATTTTGCATTAAAAATAAAACATAATAAAAAATAATAAAGTGCCATGCTGTCTGCAGCAGAACCTGGCAACAGAACCACATTTCAAAACTGCACTGCTCTCAGAATCAAACTAAGCACTCTAATAAAAAGAAAGGCTGGCAGGAGGTTAGGATGAATCATCCAGGAACACTGTGTACTCTTCTGAAAACAGCAGTGCAGCTCAAGCAATCAGAACACAATGCGCAGCTAGGGTGACTAGTTACCATTTTAATTGCTGCAGGGGTATGTGCGTGAGCGTGTGTGTGTGTGTGTGTGTGTGTTGGGTGAGGGTTAACTTTATAATACTGTAATGGTTCCCATCTTGAATACTTGACTGGACAGAGTTCTAATTTGGAATGATAAAAAGCAGACACCTATATGACCTTGAGGTAATGGCTATGTCTCTGGAATGCAGGCTGGGCAGCAGCACAGCTTAATACAGGAGCCTCACTGGGTTTCCTCTCTGGAATCCTCACAATGAGCATGGTGCTCTGAACATCCCTGGTGGACACTTCACAGGACCAAACTCCTCAGCACAACTGGCAGACCGAATGAGAGGCCCATGGTAGAGTATAGAGGCTTGCAGAGCCAGGAGGGGTAATCTGTCCTGGCACTATACCTGGCTAGGCATGCCTCACATTGTCCCTCACCTGTCCTGAGCAATAAATTCAAAAGCATGCGTCACTGAAGCATTTGAAGGTTATTAGTTACAAACACTGGGCTGAACAACATATCTTGTTTGAGATAACGGAACTGAGGTTTTTCCAAAGGACCTAAATATTGGCTATTTAGTTCTATTTCCACTTTTAAAGTCATGCTTGACCATTTTTAGTTTGGACTTCATTTTCCACAGGACACACTGCAAACATGTGCATTGCAACACAGTTTTTGAAAACGCGACATTGGCAACATGGCTGCCCCCATTGCGTGACCACTCTGACCTTTAAAACATCAAACACAGTGAGATTTACCTTACATCCACCCCTGGCTCGATACGTTCCCACCGGCGTGTTATGTAATGTGTTCGCAATTTCTGAAATGAGGTTCATTTATATATATATATATATATATATATATATATATATATATATATATATATATATATATATATATATATAGACACACACACACACACACACGATCGCTGTATTAGATAAAACAAAACAAAAACGTCATGTTGCCATGGCCGTAAAACAACACAAACGAACGTGAGCAACAGGAGACGGGTTTGGACACAACATATTTTTCAGTCAATGGGCATTTGTATTAGGACGAATACTGTTGCGTTTATACGAAACACACCGGCCGGCAGTTCAACCATTTCATGAAAAGCGGGCACACTGTGGCCGCTAGTCTTGCCCTAATCCCAGGGCTTCCTCGCTATCTAGGTAAAGGGTCACACTTCTGCAGTATCACGCCGGGCTTCATATTGTCTGCAAGGGGGCTTTGTGATTGAAGTAACAAGCAATCCTCTGTTCTAAGTGGGGAAAACGCAGCGAGGACACGCTGTAGACATCTGAATCTGTTTAAACAACAATTACTAATGTAATTTGCAGTTGGATTGAGTATCACTAGCAATGACAGTTGCCACCAAGTTAGTCCACAGACAATCAACTTGCATGAACTCATCGTCGCTGAAAAACACGCGAATAAAATGCAACCACAACGAGCTACATTTGCACCAACTGCTATTTACATTATTGTATTGTTAGACTGAATTAAGAAAACTAAAGCGGCATCTGGTCTTTACAACAAAGGCCACAGTACAGCAGTGTGTGGTGTGCAACAAAGAGAGCGAATCGTATAGCCGTTCATAAGAACATTCATTCTGGGCACATTTACATTCAGTACAGTGGACAATGCGATCGAGACTTACCTAAGACATCTGCAGATCTATGTCGGGCAATGAAGCAGGCGTCATCCCCGTAACACATCCCTTTCTTCAAAATACCCTTCCGAAAATGCTTTCCGAAGCCGCAGCTTGCTGTAACCAGGCTGTAATCCCGGCTGTCTGTTTGGGAAAGTCCGCCCAGGACAGCCCTGGCAACCAGTCTGCCATAGGAAAGTAAGGAGAACATCCCCCCCCTTGCAAAAATAACAATACTCTGCGCAGATAGCACTACACAAGTCACCACTCTTCGCTTCCTCCCTGACACTCACTTACTACTACTGTCTCAGTCTCAGCACCCCCTCATGCAGTTACCACGCACAAAAAAAAAAAAAAAAAAAAAAAAACAGAAAAAGGGAAAAGTCAACCACCGCTTCTCGGTTCCGATTCTGCAGAAGGACGTGTTCTTGTGTTTTCGTTTGAAATACGCCTGCCTTGCAGATTCGCGGCTGTTCTTTATTGTCTTGCAAGTTTAACAGAGCCGGCTCCTTCCAGGTGCTCCACACCTTTCCGCCATCTTTCCCCTTCTCGGCAAGAGGTGCAAACACTCAGTATACGCGACATCCCTCAGAAGTCTTGTGACTGCTACGTCACTGTCAATGTTGCGCAATAGGGGTTTTCCTTTAAAGGGCCAATCATCGCTGTTTGGTATCCCTTTTTATGCTGGAGGCTTTTGTATTTTTCCATTAAGTTATTTATTTATGTTACTGAATAAGGAAAACCAGCGCAGGTACATTATACTATAAATAACTGTGATATATGACCAGATATTTCCATAACAGTTTATCCCGATTGAGATATCAGGGTACTGAAATAATAATGTTCATCGTTCTTAGAGCACACGTCTGAATAAGAAGAATTAAATTCACCATGAGAACAGATGGCATGCAAATCATTTATCAAAGGTTGAGGATGAGGGATGCGAGCTCATTTTATTATTCAAATGTGGATTAGGGGATGCAAATTAAGCCTCCTTCTTTCGAGTTGTAATACCTGAAGCTTAAAAAAAACTCCTTTATAACAGCATCACAGTCCTCTGTTGTTTTGCTATTGGGTTTAACTTTACCAAACTAAAATGTGGAAAGTGAGAGGTCCTTTGATGTCGTCTGAGTCTTTCGTTTACAAAGGATAGAAAGCTTAGGAGAAATGTTTGATACTAGCGCCATTGTGGATCCAACATAGTCATATCGTGTGATTCATTATAAAGCTGTTAGAGCCGTCATGGAAAACGTAGTAATATAGTTTCATGAAGTTATATGCATTGCTATCCTCGACTAACACAGTACCAGGAAGTACATTTTCTTTGCCGTATAACACAACACGGCATTCTGCCGGATATTGATTAAAAAGTAATATTCACATTAAATAATAATAATAATAATAAATAATAATAATAATAATAATAATAATAATAATAATAATAATAATAATAGTGTTTATGTTTTACCCAGCATGCTTACGCCGATTGACTTCCTGTCCGGATGCAAAACCCCGGGCAGTTTACGGTTACTACGAGCAATGGGTCCGTTGCTATGGGGTATACTTTTCTGTAATTTTACACTTATAATTAATTCTCAAATTACCACCACACCACAAACGAGAGAAAACGAACATTTAATAAATGTAAACAAGATAAACACCGGGACCACTACACAGAGTGACCCCGATCCGACTGATTCAGCAATCCGATCAACAACAGATAGCGGCTTTTTAGATTCTGGTAAAATCGGTTCCACTGCCGACCCGAGTGCTGAGAGAGTGTCCCCGTCTGCCTCCACCGGCTTGAATCCTACCGCTTCTGCAAGCGAGATATCGACTGGGAAAGAGGTTACCAAAGCAGGCACAGTATCAAAACCGCTGCCGCTCACTGGATCTCTTCCAACGCCCATCACCGACGGTAGGTTTTAATACCTGAAGCGATGTTAAGTTTTGCAGAAAAACACAAAGTTTAAACTTGCATTCAGAAATGACATGGCCTGTTTGTTTACATTCCCCGATAGCAGTCGGACCGTTTAGTACAAATTCTACTGCCAGTAAGAAACACCAAGACTACTGTCAAGGTTGATAAAAAGAGAAAGTATGTATATATATATATATATATATATATATATATATATATATATATATATATATATAGTACCTTTCATAGTGGACCACCATCACAAAGCGCTTTACAAGATACGAGACTAGGGTGTGTGAACTATCAACTGCAGAGTCACTTACAACAACATCTCACCCGCAAGACTGAGCACAAGGAGGTTAAGTGACTTGCTGAGCTTCACACAATGAGTCACAGTGGCTGAGCTGGGATTTGAACCGGGGAGCTGCTGGCATCAATCATAGGACATTTTAAGCAACAGTTAAAACGCTACGCTTGAAGTCCAGTGTTGTAATGAAACAGCAGGGTAGCTGAAGCATGTATGTTTTTCATTCGATGTGTGTTTTGTGTTCTGTTGTAACTATTTCTCCAGTGTCCAGTCTGTGCCCCTGTGATTTGTTGGAGCGTCAGTGTGATGCCAATTGCTGCTGCGATCCAAACTGTGCAGCAGATGTCACTCTCTTTACAACATGCTTGCTTCAGAAATTGATGTAAGTTTATTATTCCTATTCTTATTCCAATTATAGGCAACCTGTTCTTTTGCATTTCAGAATTGGCAGAGATTCCAAGCAGTGAATTCAGTTCTACAGAGCAGTCTGTCTGTATGGTATTACTGCGTGTGCTCTTTTTGTTTTTAGTACTAATAGCCAGCTCTGCAGTCAGCAAGCAGCGGTCTACTCCCTCAATGTGACAAACGGTTCAACACAAAGTACATTTACCTTGACTGACCAGGTCAATCCAGATGTCTTCTGCATACAGACAGCCAACTGTAAGTAATTCTGTGGCACTAAAGAAGAAAACAAAAACTGTAAAACCAGCAGTGGAAATAAGACTCCTATTGCATAACAGTTTCACCCATTCCAGGTTTTACTAGGAGCTTGATTATCCACAGTGTATAGGTGACAAGCTCAAGTGACTCTTATTAAACATAGTAAAACCAGGAATGGATCAAACTGCTGTGCAATGGGAGCTTTTTTCCCCATCCCTAAAAGCATTACCTAAGTTACCATACCATGACTGTGTAAAATGTTTACAGTAATACACTACTTAGAGTTATCAATGCAGTAAAAACATGGCTAAAAAGCAACATGAAAGGACAGGCAAAATACTCAAGTTCAAAGGGTAAAGTATTTCATTAATTATATATTTATTATTTATATATTCAAACATGAAAACCCAAGTCCATCCCATCACTAATAATTTGTGGGTTATCACTGGTGATGTGAAGTATACACATTTTTGGTGTATGTGATTTTTTTTTTATACAGCATCTGGATATAATTTTAAAAAGCTGACGTAATCATTTACTGTGTTCTCTGTAGATGAGTCCGGCTTGTCCTTCGCGCCCCCTGAGGTGCCAACAGACAGTAACTTTGACAGTCTGGTCTGGAAGTTCACAGGCTACTTCTTCAGCTCTACAGCCGCGAGTCAGACACAAGCAGAGTCAAGCAGAGCGACTTCAAGCAGAGCAGGGAGCCAGGCGGCTGGCTATCAGGTGAAGAAGAAAACTAGTAGATTTACAAACAGCAGTGTGCAATTTTATTAGAACGCCTCTGCTGTATTGTTTTGCTGTGCATATGAAATCAAACCAGTTTAACTGAAAATCTTGGAAACTGGTCAAAATAGGCAAAGTAGTGATTGTCTAATTTAATTGTTGTGCAGTTATTTTAAAATAGTAAGAGAAAAGGAACACATTGCCACACATGGTAAAATGCAGGAGACAAAGTGGTGTAACATTTCCACGTGCCTATTGCATCTATGTTACTGAATGAAAATATAAAACCTCACACCCAGAGGTGTTCATCCAGTAGCTATATACAAGATATAAATGACAGTCTTGAGGTGTTCTAATACATGTGCACGCAACTGTACCTCCCCAGTGCTGTCGAAGGTGAATCCAGCTGCACATTCCAAAACATTGTATTTAAACAGGAAGTTGCTTCAATGATTTTGTTCTTATTTTTGACTGTCCTGTACCTGCTTATGGTGTTCACAGTCACTGTGAGTGGTGCTGATTCAGTTACTCCTGTACTGTAGAGCTGCTCCTCCTGTATAGATGCCAGCCATAGACATGTGGAATGTAGGTTAGATCAGCTACTGTCTTTATATCTTTATGTCTTTTAAAATGAATGGCTAATACAAAACTAATACTCAGTGACGGCGATTTAATCCTATTCTCTTTGCCAGTATGCTGACCTTATTCGAACACTCAGCGAGGAAAATGGCGAGGGATTTCTCAAGCTACCGGCCGCAGCAGCAACTTCCCAGTGTGCACACAGCAACCCTGCAGGTACTGCCTGTATTGGAATTACGTTGTGGCTTTGAAACAGCACACAGCATTATTACGCATGTGTATTGCTAGCGATTGGTACTGCTACTGTACTCCCCTGTCCTTCTCCACAGATTCATTGTCATCTTGTGAACTGCAGAAATTAGACATCAAAGGTGTGCTTCCTTGATTTTGACCAGCCACATTATAGATTTCACTTGCTTTTCTTTTTCAAAGCCTTTTTAGAAAACCAGACGACTCGGTGCAGCCGAAAGTTCATCGTGGCGAGAGACTGCACCACTCTCTCTGTGCTAAACCTGCAGAGCTATCAGGATTTCCGAATCCTGTCTGTAAGTAAACTCATTTATAATCCTCCCCCATACTGCTGGAAGTAGTCGCAGGTGCATGCTTGGCTCCAAGTGGTAGTGCGACAAGCAAGATACAGTGAGTGAGGAAGTCTTGAGTCCTTCTAGCTACAAACTACATTTAAAGAGGTCTGCTTTCTGATAAAGTTAAGTAAATAGAAGGATAAACTATAAGGAATTACACTGTGGTGTGAATCAAATGCCTTTTTGTAGAATTCTTTTTTTCCCTTAAGTTTATTGAATGTATTTTGTATTACAGATTCCAAATATAAACAGCTCGGTAAGTAATCTTTTCAAAAATCTATTCATATATTAAAAAAGGGGCGAGACCTAGGTCTTGGGTGCTGTTAAAAAAAAAAAAATAAATAAATAAAAAATAATAGTAATACTCATACTTTTTTTTAGGAGTGGCAAAATCTGTCACAATTTTCCTCAGTAAAAATAAATCAATCCACATTGCTGGTGTTGGTGGCAGGTTATTGGTTGATTGAATGTGTGTGCTTTGTTTTAATGTAGCAGGTGAGTATCAGTGTGAGCTCCATCTCAGTGCAGTCCCTGGATGGGAGCCGCAGTCTGCTGAACAACACTGATGTATCGTCTTACACACCTGAGCTGCTGCAGGCTGGCACAGTGTGCAATAATGTCGTGCTTCAAGTAAGACCCGCTCTCAACTCTTCCATGCTTTTTTCTTTTTATGTAATCCTGGGAGGACAGGGTTTTCCTTAATGTGTTGCCTCTTTCGGAAATTTAGACGTGCATTTATTTTGTATATTACCTAGGAATGTGGCTTCAATTACATAGAAGTCTGGGTGTCTAGGCTAGACCACCACCCCACTATTCAGAGCTGCTGGTAAAGGCTACCCTTTGAGACAGGTGGGCATGGAGACTGAACTGTGGTCCCTCCTGGGTAGGCTTGAGGCATGTCCACGGTGCCTTGTCGGAAATCTCACCTTACTCGTGCTATCCCTGTTCTGTGGGTAAACAGAGAGAACTTTAGACTCTAGCACCTTTCTTTAATACTCAAAATTAAAATAAACATAAAAAAGGCTCCAGGCTTTGCAATTGGCCACCTTCCATTATGATCATTATATACTAAAGTACTTTGCAACAGTATTTCCTTCTGTTTTGCAGGTGAGTTATCTGATCTCATATAATGATACAGGTGCTATTGTGGATGCCAAAGTGTCCTTCATACTGGGAGCCTTGAACAGTTCTATGGTGCCAGCACCACAGAGCCTCCAGAACACATTTGTGCAGGTAAACACATGGACAATGAATACACCATATCTACAGCAGTGCAGATCAGTTTGATGTTAGAGTAAAATATATATATATATATATATATATATATATATATATATATATATATATATATATATATATATATTATATAAAATCAGGACTAAAGAATCTTATTCCAACTAAAGAATAATTCCAATATCAACCCTGTATAATAGAAGTAGATAATATAATAATAACCTCTATGTGCCCATACTGTTTTGCAATAAATAAATAAATACATAATCAATAATTTAATACCTCCATAAATCTATTGATTTCATTTATTTCCATAGAAATCTCCATCGTGGTTAACCAATGGGAATGTTAACCACTTTTATGTTGCAGTTTGAACATCTAACATGATGCTGTTTCCTTCCAGGAGAATACAAATCCTGTTCCTTCAAGTGGAAACCCGGGATATGTTGTTGGGCTCCCTCTAGTGGCTGGATACAGAACTGCAGGATATCCTTTTGTATGTTTTTTGGGTCAGCCAGTTACCCGGTAGCTTTGATGCTGTTTATAGATCTGTTGCCATTTAGTGTTTGCTGCCTGGAATCATATTTTATAGGTGCACAAAATCGTCACATGATAAGGTATTTCAGCCCAGGAGATGTTTGTGTCTGCAAATGTTTAAAGCATTAACACCATGGGTCAACATCAGTTAGAAGTTTGACCTTTCTGCTGATTTCATCTGCTACTATTATGTGATGCAATGTTTTTGACATCCGGTTGTATTATAGAGTATATAGAGTGCGTGTGTGGTTGTTCTAAACAACTGGTTGATGGAGTAATGTGCTACAACTCAAGCCTTTATCTTGCAGAACTTTACATCTTAAATAAATCAAGTTGCATATCCCCTTCTATCACAGCAGAAATTCAGTACCCATGTAAAATTGTACACACACACACACACAGACACGCGCGCACGCACACACACACGGACACGGACACGGACACGGATACAAATGCAATACCAAATGTACAAACTGCAAGTGCCTTTAGAAGAAGGCAGGACTGAAAGGAGTTTAGGAGTGGTCTTGGGGGTTGCATTTTAAAAGAAGCAACAGATTGCAGAATAAAGTGGCAACATTTGTATTATATGAGCCGTCTGCCAGGGTGTGAATCATCTTGCAATCATGACGTCTGTTGAGTGTATGAGATGACGGCAATTATGAAGTAAAATTGTAGAGCTCCAGGGGCTGCTTTTATTCTGGACTTGTTTTCCAGCAGTGAACACTTGATGAAGTTGACATTGATCGAATGCTTCTCGTTGTTTATCCACTGTAGAATTTTCAACTGCTTTTGCAGATTCCATTTAGCTGTAATCTTGATCTGACTTACCGAAGGTCATTAGCAAGATTAGTGCTTCATAAAGCAACTTTATTCTCTGTTTTTTTTTTTTTTTTCTTGACTTGTTCTGGCACGTCCCCCATTGTACTGAGTACTAACAGATTTGGGATGCTGACCATTATTAAAAGTTCAAGCAATCAAGATTGCTTGGCCGTCTCAGGAGAAAGGACCCCTGTTCTGTTTGGCTTCAGTCTGGTGTCGGGCTGTAAATTCAGGTAAGAGAAGATAACACTCTTAGCTTCCAGGAGAGGGTTTCACTGTACAATCCAAACCGCACTGTATGTCTCTCCTTGCAGGGTTCCCAGTACTAAGAATTGCACCCTCCTTTCTGAAACAATCCTGGGAGTACTGAGAGGACAGGAGTTCCCTCAGTATGTTGCCTCTTTTGGAAATTCAAAGCCCCAGAATGTCTTAGACTGGGTCCAGATCAAGACAGAAACTTCTGTAATGGTGAGTGACAAAGAAGTGACTTGCTGTAGGATACAAAGCATCACCACACCTTGAATGATCCCATATTTTATGCTATTGTATATGTCAGTACCTGTGCCATGATCGCTAGGCGTATGGAGGTAGGACGTTTTAAAACTGTCTGCGCTTCAAAGTCGGACAGTGGGAACTAATGGGTAAAATTGTGGTGATAAGCATGAAGCCTGGTTCTTTTGAGGCTGATGCCTTACACGTTTATTAGATTTCTTTATTGTGTGCCTGATTTATTTTAAGAGGAATTTATGTATAAACATTTACATACACTCACAGAGGGAGTGTAGGCAGTGTGACATAACTTACCTATCTACAATACATTAACACACGTTTGATTGTACAAGAGAGGAAAAAGCTCCTTCTACAAACGTTATCAAGGCTTTGAGCAATGGGGCTCAAAGTTTCTAGTGTTTTGCAATTTCCAAGTCACTGTGACACACTGCAAAATGTGGACATTTTCTGGGGGAGTTTTTGCCTCCATGTGAATTTTATAGTTTAATGTACTATGTGGGTTCACTTTCTGTTTGGATCATAAGAATGCATGACAGACTGCCGTTACTCACATAGACCTCATGTTGATTTTCAATGCGTTCCGAAACTAAGAACTGGAATAGAAACTCTGCTGGGTTAGTTTATCTGAGTATGATAATGTTTTTTTTATGAAACAACTGATTCTGAACAATGCCATTCTCATTTTTCAGGGTTGCAACATCCCCCTGTCTTTAGACATCATAGTGCAGTGGACAAAGTACGGGTCCCTGGTCAATCCACAAGCTCAGATTGTGAGCGTGACAGAAAAAATCAACTCCTTTAGCCTGGTATGTCATTGTACTGATGCGGTACAGCACCATTGTGCTCCCCACTAAGGGTTACAGCATGTCTAACATTGTTGATTGAACCATTGTGCTCTAGCGCTACTTTCAGGACTCTTAACTGTCTTGTTATTTGTTCAGAATGGTCCCACGGCAGGCAGGATCATGCAGATCTCCAGTTCAGTCTCCTTCGTTGACGTCTCTGCAGCTGCACAGGCTGGTTATAAAGCCCCGCCCACCATCGATGCCAAACTCCCCTTCAACTTCTTCTTCCCATTTGTCTAAAGAAAGCAGCGTCCAGTCGACCAAGATCTCTATGCTTAGATATAGCAAGTTGTTTATAACTATGAGGTTATGAATTCAATTTCAAGACAACATTTTAAAGTGGGATTTGCTTTAACGCAGGGGTCTCCAACCCTGGTCCTAGAGAGGCCCAATCCTGCAGGTTTTATAGATGTCTTTACATCATCCGTCTCTAAAGATCTGGAACATCTGTTAATCTGATTAAGCCAGTAATTGGTGCAATCAAGTAACAGAGAGCGGGGTTGAAACGAAAACCAGAAGACCCTGCAGCTCTCCAGGACCAGGGCTGGAGACCCCTGCAAGTTTAACCCATTATAATGTAATGGTGCTGGGTTGTGGCGAATTGATCGTTCTTTAATCAGTTTCCCATTGGATTTATTGGTGCAGATTGTAAATATTGTGTTGAACTATTTATTTGTAATACAAGTGTGTATGTAATCTTTTTTTTTTTTAATATCAAGTAAACAAGACACTTTTTAAACTTACACTTTAATAAAATATATTTTTGATTCACGTTTTAAATGTTTAGATATGATATTTCTCCTGCTGGTTTGACACCAAAACACAACAGAGAATTTCTTTTTTGGCCTAACAAGACAAACGAATAACAGAAAAGGATTTAAACTTGAAACATGTTTAACTACAGACAGGCATGAACAAGACTGTAAACATGACATTCTGATATAGTGGTAATGCACTGCGTAACACTGAATAATACACTGCATTGTTAATACTATCTACAGTGCTGCTTTACACACTTACACTCAAAGAGAAGTGAGATAGGAGAGTTATCTTAACCAATGCGGTCTGGCATCACTAGGGGGCAGATTACTGTGTGCCAGATATACTCTGAGGTCAGATATGATTCTGAGCTCTATTGAGACCCCAGAGGTGCTTTAGAAACATGATCCAAAGTGAATCTAAAAATACGTTAGTTAAGATAACTTTTTAATATTTCAGAAACATGATGCTCTTGACCCTAAAAATACATCTTCACACATCACTGAACATTCACAGTAACATGCTGAGCAGAGGCAATGCCAGGTACGTTTACACAGGGCGTACTCCCAAATAACCTTTTTCTTCAAAACCACAGCACTACAGCCCGGTAGCAAAAACAAATTGATTCCGGACAGCAATAGTAAGTAAACTTAAGGCAAGAATAGTATCTTAAATTGTCAAGTTTAACATTCACATAAATGGTCCTGTTTCATCCTACAGGTTAAACCTCAAATAATACCAGTTTATGAACTTTAACACCATGTAGTATTTCAGTGGGTTGTGCTGTACTACTGCATGTATTTGAAGTATTAAATATTTAATGAAAAAGGAATGTGTTGGCATCAGCTGCATTGCAAAAAAAAAAAAAAGAAGAAAAACACTTCTGCAAAACCCTCAGAATATATATTGTTTGGTGCAGAACTGCCTAAAAAAGTGACCTCAATACATTTGTAAAAAATCATAGAATTGGAGGAATACTTAACCTTGTAAGCAGTTTGAGAAATCACCAGAGTTCATTGTGTAAGTTATTCCTCAAGGTACAAAAAGACATATTCTGATCTAATTGTCTTCACTCTTTCCGAGAACTCTGATGCACTCATAAATTCGTCTAGAAATGAATCCCGTTCTGCTGTAATAGAGTGCGTAATCTCTGGTTTTCACTCTCCTGGAAAGCAAATGTAGTCAAACGTCACTAAAGCAATTTGAATCGTCATTATTTATAGTTACATACCTTTTAATTGTTATGTTACATGATTATTCTGCACTGACTGCTTTATTCACTAACACTTGTGCACATGAGGCCCATCCAGACTGGTTATTATTTTACAGTTTCAAGGGACTTTGAAACATTATTTTTTGCAGACCTTGGCTAAAATTGCTGTTTCTATGAATCCCTCTGCCTTTTTGAATGAGCACAATAAAAAACTAAAATAGAGTATATACAAGTCTTACCGTGTGTGCTTTATGATGCTGGAGTTCGTTGACTTGTTTTGAAAGCTCTTCATTTGCCACTTTTAGAGTTTCTACCTTATGGTGTGCCTGAGTCTTCACAGATACAATAATTCCTGCAAGATACCCGCAAGTCAGGGGCACATTAAAATACCAAAGCATCAAATGAGTGATCAACCTACACGTGGCACCAGTACTAAAGGATCCATACGTGAACAAATTATTCAGTAATAACAAACCAATTTTTTTTTTTTTTTTTTTTACCCTTGTAATGCATTGCAATCTCATATGGGGATATCTCTCCTAGTTTTTATATGTGGACAGACGGAAGATGCAAAGGCATGGTAGCTTCATATGAGGCTAGGAGATAAAGTGTTATGGGGGGACAAAACAAACAAAACATTTCAATCAGAAATATATTTATTATATGTCCAAAACTACTTCAATGTTTATTTTAAGCTATTATCAGTATCTAAAGTGGCAAAGGTTTATAGTTGTTTTGTATTTATACCTACAGGGAGCACTGAAGTCGTTTAACTAAAATATAAGAAGTACCGAAAAGCCTCTCTCGCTCTCATTACTTTAGGCACCTCTGCTGCGTGGTCCCTTGTTTCTAACAGAGGGCTCCAGTGCTCTAGTACTTTATCACCAGGCACAGCTACTGCGTGGATTCCTGTGTGTAGCACAGCAGGGCTCCAGTGCTCTAGCGGAGCAGCGTTACCGTTGACGATCCTGGCCACCCTCCACAGCCTCAGCAGGATGAGCAGGCCCACTCCGTCGAAGGCGTCCTCGTGGGAGACGTACACGATGTCCAGGACAAAGGACACGATCACCACGATGCCGTCAAACACTTCAAACTTGTGGTGGAAGAACTCCAGCCGGTATGCAAACAGCTTCCCAAACAGCTCCATCATGAAGAAGGTGAGCAGAGCTAAACTCAGGTAGTGGAACACCTGGAGAGGAAACACCTGCCTTAATCATACTGTGGCAGGGCAACAGCCCCGCCCCTGTAAGTAATGTGTATGGTGGAATGTAAGGTTGGTAGTGATGAGGTTAAATCTATTCCCTCCAGCAATCACAGGTGTGGCCATTTCCCAATTTTTATCTGTTCAGTGACGGTGAATGCGTAGCCTGACAGCATTTTTTTGTTGTTTGTTTAAGCCTTTTGTTTTGGCCTTTGTGTCTGTTTATTTGTAACTTTTTTGTTTAATAAATGTGTGCAACAGCGCTTCACTGCAGCGTCTGTCTCTGAGTCTCTCTTCCTGCCAGTAACAGCTTAGGCTGTGACACTATCCAGCCACACATACCCTCTGCATTTTGTTTATTAAATCATCATTTACTACTGTTTTACACACTATGATAATTCCTTCACCCTGAAACAGTGTGCTTATTAGAGATGTGTAATGTAAGCATCTCCGATAGACTCACTGTTTCAGGGGGTGGTGGGGGAGAGGAATAATTGGCACACACCCCAAGTGTCACCTTGCTCAGGATTATTCTAGTGACTTTAATCCACATGCCATATATACACAAGTGCAAAAACAGTAATGACTGAGGTTTAAGAACACAGCTTGAGGGATAATACAATAGATATTATGCAGGCTCCAGGGGTGCCCTTTAACACTGTGAACAGGGGGGCACTAATTCAACGTGCTCAATCTGTAGGGTGCTTATTGAATGCATTTCTGTACTTGCGATGATATCTTGTGCTCATCTTGCTTAATGATGGCTAGGTCCAGCAGCAACTCGCACAGCACAAAGACAGCATCCAGAATCACCAGACACACCACAGACACCTGGGGCAAAGGAAACAGGTTAGACTTCATCCCAACTTCCACCGACAGCAGGACAACAAGCATGAGACCACTGCTGTTATTCTCATTGGTGTTAAGACACGTGGTATACAGCAAGTATCATACAAAGTTACAGATAACATGCAGTACAGGCACTGTTAGTGGTGTCCTATACTTCACCGCAGTAAGCCCGGAATAATTCTGGTCGCTCTTCTTTGCACTCTTTCTAGAGCAGCAATATCTTTTTTATAGCGAGGTGACCAGAACTGCACACAATATTCAAGATGAGGTCTTACAAGTGCATTGTACAGTTTTAACATTACTTCCCTTGATTTAAATTCAACACTTTTCACAATGTATCCGAGCATCTTGTTAGCCTTTTTTATAGCTTCCCCACATTGCCTAGATGAAGACATTTCTGAGTCAACAAAAACTCCTGCTATTTTATTTCCTGTACTTTATGAATATACAGTACAGTGAAATAAAGAGCAAGCCCTGTATTAGTACTGTGGCACCTTCACATCCATGCGAAACAACAATCGCAGGACTATTCCCACCCACTTCCCAGCCGAGGGGGGTGGTAGGTTGAATTGCGGGACGGATGCAGTACCTGGAACTTGTGTGAGCCGAATAGTTTTTTCAGAGATTCGCGGAAGGTGAGGCTGTGCTCCACACTGTGCAGCGACGGCTCCTCTCCATCCCTGTGGAACTCCTCCTCATGCTGCTTGTTGAAGCTGTGGTTATCATCACCCACCGCCGTGAAGTGCTTCAGATACCTGGACATCTTCTACCACACTGCCCTCTGCAGGCAGAACACAGAACTCACTTGCACACATGCACTTTATTAGGACGGGTCTAGCTGTCTGGATCTGGTATGTTCTCCTGGTATACCCTGGGTCCCTTGATTAATGTGGAAGGCTGGACGACGGCTGTAGTTTACTTAAGCTTTGTTACATCTTTCACAACGATAATGCACCCAGACAGAGAATTCAGATATCTTCCACTGACACCACAGTGCCCAATCTCAATCTTAGTGAGCATGTTTGAGATGAAGGCTGTGATCAACCTGACAGCAGAAACAGGTCCTAACAAAGTGGCCGGGCACAGCACATAGATACATACATCACTTTCAAATCAGAGGCAAATAAAGAAGTGAACTGAAGTGTTTGGTTAATACAGAAATACGGATGCTGTACATTCCCAGTTTTACAATATACTGTGAATGCAGGTTACAGCATTTTACTGTTTCATACTGTATGCTGCAAGCACAGCTGGATAGCATGTTTTTTTCTTGAAATATTCCTAACAGTATTTATATCATTCATTTCCACTTATACATTTCGTCATACAGCAGCCACTCTGACTACTAGATCACAACACTGTAGTTCATCGTTTGCATTTACCTGCTAAAAACAGGGTTTTGTTATATAGTTTTAGCAAATGCTGCGAGCCCAAACCTTAAAATAAATTTTAAAAAAAAATTAGCTTTAAAATGACACGAAAAGCTGTTGAAGCTGTGCGCACGGGCCCGCCTCAGATGAATAGACTCTTTGTACAGCACTGGGGAGAGTCATTTTCACTATACAAACAATGCAGTTCTCATTCCCGTTTCACCAAGCAGGTATTAGATAAGTCATCACTATACAAACAATGCAGTTCTCATTCCCGTTTCAGGAGGGATCGGATAAGTGAAAAGCACAAAGAACCACGCGTCATGGAAAATATTGATCCAAGCTTTGTTGTCAAGAAACGGTTCTTTTCTCCAACCCTGCGTGAAGCGATTGTTTCGACCGCTAATGTTTGTACAGCAGGATAAGTGGCTGCAACTGGCTGAAAGATTTTCAACTTGAGGTTTTTTTTTTTTTTTTTTATTATTATTATTTTAAACAGACAAAAGGAGTTATCAAACCTTCAGTTCAAGACCAGCACCTTGTTGGTTTATGAGGCACGATTGAACAAAAAGGCTACCAGTCAGACGTTGCTGATCTGATCCCAAATCTAATCAACTACATTGATATTCTTACAAGACAGACATTGTGCATATGAGGCCAAGGGCAACCACCAGACTCCCACAGGGTATATCTGTATTGTGAATAGTCCCTGAGGTATAAGCACGATTGAACCAGATCATTCCATGTCTAGGTTCTCAATGGGATTTCCTGTGATAATACCCATGCGTGCCCTCTATATAATAACCCTGTTCTGTCTGCAATGCTAGGTAGCGCTGAAGAGAACAGTCCTCAAGCACTGAAACCGATCTGTTGAGAACTGTGACCAATCCAAACAAGGTCCAAACTTTAATAAAGACACGCTGAATGGTACTGATCAGCACTTTACTAAACATATAACAGCGCCATTCCTATTGTGGATACATTGCAAGAAAAACATGTGTTGAATATTAGTTTAGCAGTAACTGGAAATCAAAATAGTTGAGTCTCTCCAGTGAAACTGACAGTCTGTCACAATGCATTCGTCTTTCTATTTTGTGCATTATTTTAGCTCTGAGTACATCTTGCAATTCATCGACTATTGTAAAATAATCCACGCTTGGCTGACTTACAGAAAAGAAGCCCTCTTTTTTGTTCTGAAAGAACAATGCACTGTCTCAATCTCTATTAAGTTTTAAAACAAAAATAACTTACCAAGAACAGTGCTTTCCAGACCTCTGTGCAGTATGACTGCTATCCTCTGTTTACACCACTGGCTGTTGTAGGAAGGGGTTTTCAGGCGGAGCATTATGATTTGGTGTTTATTTGCGTTGCTACTTCCTCTTGACACACTGCGGTTATAAACCGGTTCGTATTTTTCAGTATGGACAATAAGAATTATTAGTCATCCCGCATGAATACACACACCTGTTTGTTTCTCAAGATTTGTTCTGCAAAAAGAAACACGGTGA